>NC_136603.1:12820953-13420953 GCF_910589615.1 Taurulus bubalis
TTAGTGTGTGTGTGTGTGTGTGTGTGTGTGTGTGTGTGTGTGTGTGTGTGTGTGTGTGTGTGTGTGTGTGTGTGTGTGTGTGTGTGTGTGTGTGTGTGTGTGTGTGTGTGTGTGTGTGTGTGTGTGTGTGTGTGTGTGTGTGTGTGAGGTTGACTCCGGTTACTGGGTTGGCCTGGGGCTAAAGCTGCTGTGGTGTTGTTGACATCTAATGCTGCTTTAATTTCCCCAGGAACACCGTGACCTCTCTTGAGAACATATTCTTTCAAAAAGCAATAAATCATTTTCCTACACAGCTTGACATTTGTCCCCAATATTTACTGCTCAAATTGAACAAGGTTCTTAACATTTGAGAGTAATTTTACATGAGCGATTCATTTCTAGTGCTGTGCCAATCATGCAGAGTGAATTTACGTCTGTGCCCTGTATTGATAGACATAACGTACTTAATTTTTCTTCCCATGACTGCCTGGAGTAAGAAAACCACCCACAGGAATTACACCAACATATCTAAGTCAGAAGTGTTTTCTTACAATTGGTTATTTTCAGTGTAAATTAGAAAGCAGTGTTGTGTAACTGAATGTGGTATATTGGCCTGGTATGTGGCCTTTCAGACCACATCACCTCTGAGTGTTTTAGTTTTTCACACAGTTGAATGCATACAGATCATTGAATAAGTTCTCAGTATTCACTCAAAATTGCCTTTTCAGGATTTAGTAATTATTGACTTCAGCTGTTGCAGTGTATCCCCATTTCATGTTTATGACTTTGAACATTTTTGAAGGGAAGCTTTTGTAAATTTAAGATTTGTACTTGTTTTTGTGCTAGAATCCCCTGAGACTGAGGCAGCCATGGACCTAGGAGCGTCTGAAGTGATGGAGTCTGAGTTTCTTTATGACTGCGTGATCTGTGGCCAAAGCGGACCGTCCACCGAAGATAGACCCACTGGCCTAGTCGTTCTCCTCCAAGCATCCTCAGGTACAGCATGTCCCAGCATCCTCCCCTTTCATTCTCAGATGGTGAAATGAATAACCTACACAGGATACATTCTTTTACTGGGACTACAAATTAAACGACCACACATGACAATTTTAAATCTGTGTTTGCCTTTTAAACCAAAACTCCTATCGACGGCACCTTTTGCTTTGGGGAATTGTGATGGTCGTCGTTTACTTTTTTTTTTTTTCTCTAAATGATCAATCCACAAATTATCAATCGTGTAATGACAATCCCTATCCTTGAATTTTTTTTAAATAATTACTGAATGCGTTGAATAGATTAATCATCATCGTAATTCATCACTGACATCTGTGATTGTCTTTCAGTGCTCGGGCACCGCTGCCAAAGCAAAGAGGCTAAGAAGCTACCAACTAGTGATGAAGAGCACATCTATGCTGCGGACACGTGTGGAGTGGCTCATGATATCAGGCTCACGCTCATGCAGCGGTTCTTCAAAGATGTACGTGTCTCACGAAATATTGGCTACTTTATACAGGAGAGGAATAGGCTGAAAGCACTTGGAGCACGATTGTAAATATAGATTTATGTTAAATAACAGCTTCAGCAGCAGTCTTTCATCCTGTCTGTTTGGATTTCTTGACATTAAGTTTATACTGCGAGTCAGCAATGTGAGCATCTGCTGACATCTCTTTTAAAAGACTGTAGGATGTTAGATGGTCCTTGTTATAGAATACAAATGAATACACCAGTAGGCAGAATTTCCAGAAAAATATCTCATTGTCAACAATAAAAAGTTTCATTGAAAATTGCTTTGACCGAGCTGCTTTCATTTGTTGACTATTGATCAGCTTGCAATACAAGTCCAAAGGAACAATGATGACACAAGTTAAATTGGACATGATCTAATAAAAAGTCTAATAGGCCGTTAAAAGATGCTTGATTGAAAATACCTCATCAATAGGGTGTTCATTGTAGTTGGTTATTTCAAACTTTAAAATAAGTATTTATTTATCAGCAGCACTATATATACAAAAGGTCCATGAGGTTGAACGTTCAAAGACATATTTGCGTGCCCTAACGGATGTGATTTTTCTGCAGAGTTCTTGTCTGCAGTCGGTGTCAATAGGTTGGGACGGCGGCGTCTACGTTCAGACCTGTGGACACACCTTGCATATAGATTGCCACAAGTCATACATGGAGTCTTTGAGGGTAAGAGAAAGCTTGACAGCATGACATGATTAGTCATCTAATTACAGTAACTATTTGACAGAAAAAAAATAACAATTGATTAATTATTGATGTCATGAGTCAAGTGAACATACAAAACTGAAGAGAGCTCCTTAAATATGGGAAGTGTCTTACTCATCTGTTTGTTGCGAAATGTAATACCTTTGCATTTCTTTTTTACCTTTGGCTAGACACAATTTCAGCAATAATAAAAATAATTGAAGCCCTAGATCCACTGGTTTAGTTGTTTCCTTGTGTAGATGCTGTATGAACTAAAGATTTGGGCTCACATTTTCAGAAATAGTTCAGTCCGGCGTTTCACTTATAAAACGTCCCGTGCCAGTTGTCTCTTTGAAGTTAAATGTGACCCACGCAATCTAAACTAAAAACTTTAATGTGTCTTTCCAGAATGACCAGGTCCTCCAGGGTTTCTCTGTTGACAAGGGTGAATTTACGTGCCCACTGTGTCGACAGTTTGCCAATAGCGTTCTTCCCTGCCGCCCCGGGCGGGGCACCGAGGCTGGTGCCTGGCACACGCCCACAAACAAGAAGACGTTTGTGCTCGTCAAAGAGGTGGAAGATCTTCAGGAGAAACTTGGCCCTTTTCCAGTAAGTGTTACAATAATACAAGGAGTTTTATTAAAAGTATCCTAATTTTTACGATACTATCAACTCATTACTAATTGTTGGCAATATAGACTGTTTCTAGTAATTACAATCACAATCTGCCTACTCCCGAATTGTCGGGTGTGTTAATCTTTGATGCAGATTGAAACAGGGCTGTTCTGTTTAAGAGACTTTTCTTCTTTTGGAGAATTCAAAGTGCCTGGTATTGCTGACATGTCAATAACTACAAGCGGCACAATTCTGTAACTATATGGATGGATGTCATTATATTTCCAGAAATGCTGGAAACTGCTTCAGTGAAAGTTACAAATGGACAATTCCTATGATTGTTTGCTGCTGTATTACACTGTGCAGTGTCTTTGTAAGGCAGATATTTGGGAAATGTGGATGCTTTATAAGCTCATTGTATCAAATATCCCAAACTGCAGTCTAAACTGCTGATGGGGGGGGATAAAGAACAAGAAAGCAAAGGAAGGAAAGATACATTGTGACTAATCCCCTGCTGATGGATATGTTTATTAACACACTGTTTAACATCACAAGAAGGTTGTAGACATACAGTAGTTCTAAGTCAGTCTCTGTTTCCTACATCATGCATTTTCTTGTGCCAGTACATACAAATGTTTCAATGTATTCAAGACATTTTTTTGACTTCATTTCTCTGTTGTTGTTTTTTTTTAGACAGAATCCAACTTTAGTAAAGAAATGGAGCTGGTTATTAAAGACATCAAGAATACCACCCAGAAGAAATACATGGACTATGGCAAGAACCCTAGCTCCCCTGACAATGATTTCCTCTTCATGTACTCTGTGGCAAGGTGAGGACCGAGTTTCATGGAAGAATCAGAGACAGTTTTATTGCCAAGTACATTTGCACATGCACATCATTTGTCTTTTGGTGCATAACAATGAACACAGTGAAAAATTAAATGTATGATAAAGCAAGAGAAAGTATGAAACAATATAACAAATATGTATATATAGTGTATATCCTTTATGAGGATTATGTCAATTTTACACTAAATGTAATTCTCTACTTGTTGTTCTTGGAGGTGATGTAATCACTTATGTGAGGTTGTACATTTGATCTTTTATTTTGGTTGAAGAGCCAAAGGACAGCGAGACTGTGTGTACGTGTACATGCACGTGTATCGTGGTGATTTGATGTCCTTTGAGCCAGCTCCGCAGTGCAGTGTGGATGGGCTGAATATTGCCCTTTCAAACATAATCGACTTTACTTTATCCCTTTCCTTTTCCCGGAAACTGACCAAATACGACCTCAGAAGTTGTTGTATGTGTGTGCGTTGGTTGTCAGAGTTAAAAGCAATGGCATCTTAAATTCAGTGCTTCATTGCTATGTTGATAGGAATTTACCTCAGTGCAGCTCTTAAAAACAGACAAACAAAAAACTTTAAAATATAGATTTGTTTTTAAGTGCTTGTTTCTTTGTGTTGTTACCTATGTACTTTTAAAGTGCTTGATGGCTGATGCTTGTTTTACTACTAAAAATACCTGTGCATCTTGTGTCTGATATGTGTGGCACATTTGGAGGAGACATAGAGAAGGTCACAGCCAATGATCTACTGTGTCTACTGACCTCTGTGTCTGCAGTCCTCTTTCTGCACCACCTCACACAGCTTTACACAGATGCTTGCACACAACTGACAGTTGAGACCAGCGAGCCGAACGTCTGCCTGCTCTTTCTCTTCTCTCTTAATGCCAGTTCCTCAGCTTCAATAACGATGATTGTCCAAGCAAAAAGACAGTAGTTTCCTCTCTCGGTGTCGGTCTTACTTTGCATTTTAATCCAGAAAGGTGCTTTGAAATTGAACTGAAATTCAATACTGCAGTTGTTGCATAGCACTTGCACTGAATCTATTGATTGCTTTGCGTTTCAAACTCGTTCAGTGGTCTGTGAAGGTGTTGACTTTTCTTCATACTTGTCATTATGCTGCTGCATTGGTCCTGGATGTGTTGAACAAGAACAGCACCCTTAGCATTAGCAGCTTTGTCTTTATACACTGCAGTAAAATGGTATTGACTCTTACTCTATCTTCACTTATTAGGTCCGAGTATGGATTTATTTCACTTCCACTAGCTGAATTTTAGGACCACTGGTCATAAGTGGTCCTTCACACAGCTCCTTTTTATATTGCATTTTTGTGGAGCATCTTGGGGTGAGCTATTGGTCTAAGACGGCATACTGTATGACGGAACTACGATGTCCCACTTTGATTTTGGCATGTCACCTTCCCCCCACCCGAAAAGGCCAGAAACATAATCTTGAAAACCAATTACAGTCCTTTCTCAGGTATATGTATCTTCTCAACGAGCTAGTCACAGGTCGGAGGATTGGCTTGCCTTCAGTTCACCTTGGAGTCTCTTACTTCTGAACACTACCATTCGAGAAACGCTGCCCTTCCCGGAGCACAACCATCCAGACCTTTAGCCCACCCAGCGCTGTGGTTCCCTCAGCCCTCCACCCTGAACAGAAAGATCCCCTAAGTGTGTCTGGGTGCCTGTTGGCGCTCTGAAGTTCAATGAACAGCGCAAATTGCCTGAGGAGTGGAAAATTCCTTTGTCACAGGGGCACTCTTATCAGCAAAAGCCAGATGGAGCTTCACCGTGGCTGCATTATCTATGTGAAATTGCTTTTTCTCCCAGGAAACCCAAGGATTTGCCCCCGCCTCCCTGGCCCATACAAAGAAATGGCCAGTGGCGAGATGAAAACGGGCCCAGATCAGTCTTATTTTAATAATGCCTATCTTTTTCCACCATCTATGTACTTTGTTAGAGCTTTTAGTTTATTTTTCACTGTTTTGGTATTGGGGAATTAAGATTCAGGAGTGAAATGTGTTTGGATATGCATGGGAAATGCACATTGGGGATTATGCATGAACTGTGGTTGAAACAGCTTTTATGCTAATAGTTCAGCGTGTGTAAAATCAGTCTTGGAAAGCTGTCATTTACTTGATACGGAATTGCTGCTTCAAAACAGGCGCAGCAAATGGCTTGACTAGGCAGCGTCTTTCATCTTCCAAATCAAACTGGTAAAAAAAGGCAGCCTACGTAACCAAAAGCTGAATATGATGACACGCATACCTTTATCCTCTCTCTCACGCTTGCAATAAATAAACATCTATATATATAACAAATATTAACTACACTAATTCTGCTATTTAATGCACTCGCATATGTTGGCTGAAATATTGATATTCATTAATTTAGCGTGAAATTTAGTATAACTAACTTGAAGTAAATATAATAGGTGATGGCAAGTTTGAATATTAAGCTTCAAAGTAATGTCACCAATGTCTAGTTAACTTTTTTTCTGTTAGAAATGGCCAACACATTTTAATCTTGGTTCTCGTGCACGTCTGATTTGTGTCTGTGGTGAACGTGGGTTCTAAACTGTCCTTGTGTGGGGTGGCGTTTGAACACCCCACCTTTACTGATTGTGAAATATACTCCATACATAGAGTGTGTGTGTGTGTGTGTGTGTGTGTGTGAGAGAGTGAGACTGTTGTTATATGCGTACCTGCTCCCTAACAAAAGTCATGGCTCTGTCTCCTCAGGACCAACCTGGAGTTGGAACTTGTGCACCGGGGAGGGAATTTATGTTCTGGAGGGGCCAGTGCATCTGCCAAACGCTCATGTCTCAGTGAGTACTCCTAAACCTCTTTGATATCTCTCCATACATGATCTCCTCTGAGTCTTATACATTTGCTAATATGCAATGAGTTAAGTCTGATGTGTTTTTTTTCAAGGGGAATATTTTCATTTGTCCTTTTTTTTTTTTTTTTTTTTTTTTTTTTCTTCATGTAGATCTTTGACTGGTTAACTTTTCTGTTAGTTTTCAATGAGCTGCAGTGTTTTCACTGCTGTTTGAATAAAAATGGTAGTTTAATGCTTTGCCATGTTTAGTTTGGCAATGATAGTGACGTGTTATTGCGGATGGCTGCATCATTTCCCATGAGCCTCTGTGTAATAATGTGTCTGACTTGAGATCAAACCCTTTCTTCCGTGTAACAGCTGAACCATTAAAAGAAAAATAAACAAACAAATGGTCGATTAGCAGCGACAGGCAAGGATAGATGCTGTCCCAGGTGAGCTGTTGGGAGCAGTCAAGGTTATTGAAGCAGACAAATGGGTCAAGTGCTGTTTTAGTTGATTGTGTCAAAGTTGACAAGGGCATGTGTCGAGGGGATGAAAACTGATCTTAGTTCCTCAAAGCCAAGCATCAACCACGGGCATAAATGTTTGGATGCAGGCTGGGATAATGCAATAGATAGTGCCTATGAAGGCGTCAGAAATAAGTTTGTTATACAATCTGCACCCCATTTTCTGTTTGTTTAATTATTCACCGAAAGTTGGGGCTGCTGCACTGAAACGGCCTGTCAACCTTGAGTGGCTGAAAAGAGATTTCACATTGGAGGTTTGCCATTTTTGAGCTACATTAACCACGTAGCCATGCTGACGGCCAAATTTACTCAGTTGCAGTACATTAGTGTTCGTTCATCTTAGGGAAATGGATTTGAAGGAAAACGGCAAACGTGTGCTAACTGAGAGCTCATGGGGTTCCTAAGCCTGTTTCCCAGGAGGCACTGCTTCAGTTCAAGTGATGAGGATACGATGGACCACGGGGCAAGCTGCCTGCAATTCCCTTGAAATGGGCTAAATCCACTCTGGAGAGTCAGCCTCCAAATAGCATGCCCTTGGTTTACTTAACTGCAAACATTTGAATTAATCTTGAGGACCATGTGGCTGCTACTGTGTCGGGAGTTAAAGGGCATGTTGAACATGTCGCTCTCAGTTGTGCAGACCAGCAGTGCTTGGTGAGTGCTGACAGCTGTATTTGTATTATTTAACCCCCCTATGTTTTGTGTGGTTGATATGACTTTACATGTAGGCCACTGTCTGATCATATGCCCTGAGAGGACCCATGCAATTACCTGCCACAAAAAGTGAACACTCATCCAAATGCAATGTTATTATGGTCTTCAGTGAAAAAGTGTATGATGGTGGTACAAGTTCTTAAACATTATCTAGTGTAGGCCGTTCTCGTGGAAGACAATTCGATTAATCGGTTAGGAAACATGGGTTTAAATAATGAAATGACTTTTATGGACTTTTCATTTGGTCTGGCACAGAGAACACCTTTCATTACTCTACAAATGTCCTCTGTTTTGCTTTACTATCTTATCTTTTTTTTGGTGTCCTCCCGGCGTCTTACAGTTGACTTGTTTGCTTTTTAGCAACTTTCTCAAAGCAGATTTGTTGTGGCGTGTGAAAACATTTTATAAAAGGTTACAACACTGGTCTATCTGAGAAAGCTCCTCTATTCCCACTTTCCCAGTGGACCAAAAACCCACTAACACCTACTAACATCTGACTGTTGTCTTTAGTGGGAACGGGTGCAATCATTAATTAAGCATTAATTCCTGGGACAAGTGACTCTGCAGTAGTCACAGGTATTTATCTGCTCCAGCTCCAATCGCAGTAATAAAAACATGACACCCTGGAATCTGGAAAATTATTATAATTAATTAACGCCCAAAACATGCAATTAATATGCTCTCCTCGAAGCCAACAGACTCCAGCCAGACAGCAGTGATTTTATCTCGCTGATTGTCATAACACTACATTCAAACTGGACGGACAAAATATAACTGCTCAAAACCATCTTGGTTTATCTGCCACTGTTCCAACAGTAATCAACTCTAAATCTGTTAATTAAGGGGTTATTTCAACCAAACTAGAGTGAGAAGTTCCTCTGTTATATGCGCTCCTTAAAGCCACCACACTGTTCCAACAACATAAAACATTTTAACTGTTTACTAATCCTGTTTTCCGCTCCGTTTGTGACATTGAACATGACGCACCGGGAAAAGAAAACAGAAATGCATACTCATCTATACTGGCAATGGGAATCTATTCATAGCGGCTTTTCCTGTGAAAACATGCATATGCATGCTAATAATAGGGAAAAGGGGTATATTTTTATTTTAAATTTAAATTGGCTTCGCTACAATATCCCATATTGGACCTGAAGCTTGAAATAAGCCTGTATACATCTACATATTGCATCTTTATGACATGCATTTTATTCATCTCCTTTATTTCTCGTTTCCTATATCTCCCGTCCTTCATCCAGGTTAATTCCTGTGTGGTAGTGAGGGGAGAGAGGAAACGAGCCGTAGTGAGGACAAATGGGATGCAACAAAGGACTGCTCTATGCTTTCTTTATGCCGTATCTTTGTTCACCTGTGGAGGGCAGTGTTGCTCCAAGAATGGACAATTCACTAAAGTCAAATTGCAGAGCTGATTATTTGAAGCACTTTGCTGCATTACAGCATCATAATTCCCTGTAAAACAAAATCAAATAGGATTAGTGTTGCTTATTGAAAAGACGTTTGGCTATACAGAAGATTGACGAGTTAGTTTAGTGGTGCTGGTTTCAAGCACGGTTCATATGGGATTTATATCTGTTGCTCTTTCAATTTCTGGCTTTTAGAGGACTTGGATTGAGTTCAAAATAAGAATACATTGTTGTAGTTTTTTAAGAATAATAAGAAAGATAAGAACATGTCTTCACTTTGGATTGATTACTTAACATCTAAAATAGCCTTTTGCCCATGTTGCGGTTTGCTGTAATGTCGTAAATGTTGTTACTTGTTTGCTCTGGACAAAGACAATCGAGGCTGTGAAATGTCCTACTGTTAAAAGGTGTGTGTGTGCGTGTGTGCGGGGTCTCATGTTCCATTAGTTTCACAATGAACAGGTGTGACCTGACCAAAGATTTGCTCAAGGCTATCAAGCACTACCATGTATTCATCCGGCCTGACCTGGTTTTATCGGAGCCAAACCATCAGCCTGCAGTCAGTTCAAGTCCACTGCGCTCATCATTCGATCAGCACTGGTTGCTGCTTGTGGACACTGAGATAAACAGACACTTGCTGGTTTTGTTCATGCCAGACCTTGTCAGGAACATGAGCATGATGTGTTTTTTGTTTTTCCTCCTTTCTTTCAGATCAGCTGTTCCATGTGCTGGCCATGCACATGCGGCTGTACAGCATTGATTCAGCCTACAATCCCTGGACTAAGCTGACTCAGGTTACACAAATCAGAGAGGCAGAGTGAGTGACTTTCTCTATAAAGTACCTCTGCGAACAGTAAATCTATAAATCTGTTCATACATTTGTCATACCCCCCCAGTCTCTAATTTCCCTCACGCTTTTCCTTCCTCACATAAACATGCAATCAAAGGGCCACTTTGTCCCCTCTCTAAACGCCACAATTTTGTCCAGCCCCCAGCAGCCTTTCCTCCACACAAAGAAGAGCTAAAAACAGAAAAGGGACCATTTGTGGTTTCCATAGATACCAATAATTGCTGCATCTGGCAAATTACCGGGCACTCCACAGAAAGCAAAACGACCCTGTCAAATTCACTGTACTGAGAACAACTGCACCACAACAACGCTGTGTCGTCACGGCATCTCGGCTCCCAGCTGTCCACCTAGCGTCAACGGAAACTTGTATTTAAAAAAACACAAAAGAAATGGTTTCTACCTCGCACACTTTCTTTTTCTGTCTTGAATCGCTACTGTATGTCAGGACATGTTTCATGCACAAATGTGTTTGGTTGTCAGGATTGATTGTGGGGAAGAAGAAAAAAGCTACTAGCAGCACTTAACAATACGAAATGAGCTTGAACAACCTTTCCTCCCTGTTTGTGTAGTGCGACAGCTTCTACACCTGTTACTATTCAAGGGCTCACAGCCATACAGTATGCTCAGAGGAGCCATTTGGTGTTTAAAAATACGTTGATAGAGTTTCAGGAGGGAGCACTATCATTGACACCCTTAGGCAGCCAACCTGATATGGCCTCGTTAAATAGGACAAAGAGAAATGTTTCTACATAGATCCAAACATTGCTCTTGCCTTATTTCTGTTGGATGAACCAGAGAGGTATGCATCAAGGTTTTACGGCGTGAGAATATAGTTTGTATGTAGTGGTCTTAGCAGGGTTGAGCACTCTGTCCTCTAAGGCTTTCCTCCAATGCACCGTGGCATTAACTGGTGAGTGCTTTGGTAATGGAAGGTATTATTCTTTTAGTGCAGTTCCTCTCATTCAAAGCCCCCCGAGGCCTTTCAAGAATAGAGTGGAGATTGGAACCTCACTAAATTGTCACCAGAACAAGAAGACATTTAAATGGAGATGGCACACAATGTGCAAATTTAACCAGGGCTACATTAAGGAAGTTGTTTGGGGAATGCAAGGAACGGGCCTTTTCATGCTATGTATTTGTTCAGCAAATTTCAAACGATCTACATGCCAAGACCTTTTTAGAAGTCCATTTCAGCAATACATCACCGCCTTTTAATCAAGCATTTAAAGTGATGGCTTTTTAGGATTCTGACATGAACGTTTCTGAGGGCTTTATTCACACAGTGAATAGGACATTCACGGAAAGAGACAGTGCTCACATGATATTTGAGAGAGAGACGGAGTAGACAACATGTTAAATTATTATCACATTAACGTAATTAGTTGCATGTCTGAAAGGGCCTTATGTAAAAAGTAGCACAGCCCGTATTAACCATAGTTATAATGGCGTAATTGAAGAGAGTACTTGTATTTCACAATTTGTGTGGCCTTATTGGTTTTAGCTCATGAATAAATGCATGTATTGCTTTTCCCCCCATCACAGTAGCTATTTGACTCATTGAATGCTCTTTTGTATGTCTTGCAGTGGCTTTGAAGAAGAGAGACCTGAGGTACCCATGCTGTTTCGAGATGTCGCATCCCTCCTGATTATCTTTGTGCTAACAATGCCACAGCCTCTGCGAAAAGGTACAGTTCCTATGTCTGCATCATGAGGCTACAAGAGTAGTGAGTGTCTCAGTGGCTGCTCCACAAGGGCAGCCCCATTATCTGTAGTAATCAGTGCTGAGTGCTGGAAAGAAACATTTCACGTCTCTTATCTATGCTCCTGTTGCCGTTATTTGGCCGTGAGGATCAGAGAGAGACAACCCTGGTGATGGGAGGGCTGCACCTCCTTTGCGTGCCCTTCATCTTGTGGCCTGTCGCCTCATCTCTATGTTGGTACTTCACGAGAAAAGGCGGAGGGCCACCCAAAGACCTGGACCAACACACTGCAGGCTTATTTAACAAGAGAAGTGTTGCAATTTGGAATAATTGTTAAAAGGGACTTTATTGGAAATTGCAGCTTTGGGTTGAAGCAGTTAACATTTTAGTTAAAATCATGAATTGGAATTTGTTACGATTCTCAAGGTGGTGTTTCACAGCACGGAGCATATCATTGTTAACCGCATTTCTTTTTCTTTTTGGAAAAATCGAGAGGTTGAGGCATGATCAGTCCCTGAGGGATCATTTGTTCTTAATGGCTCTAAAGGGATGGCCTCCTTTTTTAGTTCTACCTTTTTAAGTCGGCTCTAACAGTTTTCTTGAGCAGGACTGTGGAGCTGTCAGTAGCCATTTGCTGGAGAAGAAAACAAATGGCACTCTTTGTGTACTTTTAAACCAAATTTAAATATCTTTCAGCCTACATTTTCCTCCTGAAATGCTCTGCTAATTATTCTGCACTTATCGACTGTTCAGTGAGGCTGTCTATGCAGAACTGAGAAAAACAATGGCCCTGTGAATAGCTGCCAGCCGGCTTTCTTTATGCAGGAAGATCTTTTACATTTACATATTCAAGTAATGTTATACATTAAGTCCTAATACATTAATTCCGTCTTAATTCATCTGTGTAAATTGTGCTTCTCCACTTCTGTTTATGTTTTCACGTGGCTCGGTTTCTATAATCAGTGTCACCTTCTCTCCCTGTGTAGAGCACTTTACATGTGTGGTGAAGATGCTGTACAACCTGCAGTTCTCCCAGGCTTTGGCTGCAGTCTCAACTAAGTTCAGCCCAGAAGAAAGGCAGGCCTGGAGCACATCTGGAGCACTCAAGAAGGTAAAAGTGAGGTCACATGAGCCTGATTCATAATGACATGCTGGTGCGAAAAAGTATTCCCCTTATTTTCCAGTATCCATAGAGTAGGTATTTTCCCTTTATTTCTTCCTCCTAAAGGATGTAGACTAGGAAATAGTCACCCTTGTATTAATATTTACTCTTTTATTGAGCTTGTAATTATTTCTTGTTTATTTGTTGGTTTTCCTTTTGCTTCTTGTGTAGATTGTCTCTGTAGTCGGTAAATCTCTGTATATTTCTCATCGGTTTGTTAAACTTAACTATATAATGTTCGAATAAGAAGGTCATACTGTAAAGATAATGGCACAGCCCAGCAGAATAAAACCTTTTAGATCTGCTCTAATAGTGTCAGGAGAACACTTTTTTGCTCTCTGTGCAGTTTCAACCCTGCAGGGCAACATTTTCAAAGGGTGCTGAAAGTCTTCTTGTATCCCCTGCTTGTTGAACCAGTTGTGTCCTCTGATTGTTCCTCGAATTGGTCTATGACTTAGTATTGAGATGAATTGAACCCCTTTTGGTTTCATTTACATGAGTTAAACAGTCGATCTTCATTATCTTGGAAAGTGTGATTGCTGGAGAGTATTGCATTAATTGGCTATCTGTCTTCAGTTTATTAAATCTGTATTAGTGAGTAGCTGGCTTGAATGTCAAAAGACAAATGGCTGAAACCCTCCTCTTTAGGGTGTTTCCAGCCATAATGGAGGTTTGGATTAGTATCTTCCACCTACATTGTCATCAACAGCAGTCCAAGCATTCACAAGCTGCCATTAAGATGGATTTCAAATCCATAATGAGGATGGCATCCATATTTGGTTGAACGCCATTGTAATTAAATTGAAGTTGTTAAAGAAGATGCAGTCTGAATAAAGATCAGAGCCTAGTGGGAGGAAATCTATGGATTTTAAATTCCTCGCCTATAAATCTATGACAAAGTACAGCAGCCGAGATAAGACTGCTGTTTTATATTCTACCACCTCCAGCTTAATAAATGCATGCAGCTTTTCCTCTATATAAAATACTCGCCAAACCGGTTGAATTTGTATTAGAACAAGCATTCAGTAATGTCTCAACCACTTATCAGATATTATATTGTAAGGAAAGAATTATTGCCCGTTGCTTATTCTGCATAAGTCATTCTATTTTTACTGTGCACATTTTATACCAGGAAGGAAGATGCACAAGTGAAGCGTTCTGATTTCCAATATATATTGTGACATTCTACTCTGAGAATAGATTGATGAGGCCATGGCCATTTGTATTCCTTCTATGTGTCTTTGTCCTTGGTTAAGGGTGACGTGGTTGTCTCATTTATTTTGGATTCCCTTTGGGCTATGATAAATGTTTTCTGCAGGAAACAGCAGGTGTCCATCTGTGAAATCATTCAAAGGGGTGACTAAGTGACTCAATAAATAAGTGGTGCATGCCTTACAAGAAGTAGGGCTAATTTGGACTGCTGATATTTGTCATGGCTTCTTCAGTTGGAGCTAATTTTAATACCTAATTTTGCAGGTGCACCAGGTTTTTCCGTCCTCCTCCTCCTACACATGAAAGGCTTTTTTCATACATAGATCAAGCGTTGGAGTTTTTTTAATTTTATTTATAGACGGCGACAAAATACTTCATACGTGAAATTGATAGATTAAAGTGCAAATCGTGTTGAATGTCTGATTTTAATATTGTGCCAATGTTTTGCTTTTCTGCCACAGAATGTTGCAAACGCTGAGACGTCTTTTGAAGCGCTGCTCAGTCACGTCATCAGTGAGCTCTCTAAGGACAAGAGTGTCTACACGGTGAACACTGAAGAAACATCAATGGTGAGGCACTAAAATGACTGTTACAGGCTTCAGAACGTTACTGCCTTCGAGGCGGTGCTCCCTCTCCCCTCAGTCTTGTCTTTGCTCGGCTCTTTTTCATTTTCTTTTGAACAATGAAATGGCCATTACCATGAAAAACAGGGGTCTAATGTCTCCACTAATCTCCAGGGGAGATATCTATCACGGTGTTATCAGCAAGCTGTTGGCTGGTTATTGATCAAGTGCTTCTGTTATTTCCCTCCCCAGCTGAGCTCCAGTGTGTGGTCTCCACAGTCTATTGAGTTCAGCCTTCAGCAGTTATGTCTGCCCTTCCTGCGTCTCTCATGCCTCCTGCAGCATCACCTCTACGGCGACGACCTAACTACCTGCCTGGTATGTTTTACAATCAACATTGTATCTTTGCAGCAAGACTGGTCGATATTTTGACTCATCTTGTCTCCATTGTTGTTAAATTTCTCATGATTTTGACATGAAACCAGCATGGTTGATGTCTCAATACAAGAAACACGACAAACAGCTCATCAGGTTGACTCGAGCTTGGATCCGTTTGACTTGACTCATGAATCAAAGGTGTTGGTGAAAGCAAAGAGAGTGACCTCACCAGTTGTTTTCTTCTGTTTGTGTGTTCTCAGGAGGGGGAGGAGTTCACGTCCTTGGCTGTGTGTTTGGGGCTCTTACCCTCGGCCCCTCAGCCCTCCAGCATCGTGCAGAGTGCCTCATGTCTGAGGTGGGCGGTCAGCGCCTTTGGCTTGGTGACACAGTGGTGCGCTGAGGTCACAGGCCTCTCCCAGATGCAGGGTGATCAGTCATTGGTATGTGTGTGAATTTCAGACCAGAGGGGAAAAAACAATATACATCACATCATTTTAATTATTTTATATATTTTACAATTCCTTCTAATACTGTTTTCATTGTGCAGCATGGGTTTGAATTCAGAAAAATATCAGCATGTAGTCGAATGAGAATTTGAGCTTCTGGAGTTTCAAAGAAAGTGTGAATACTTTCTGTACAATTCAATATTCAAACCATGTATTTTGAACTTGATGTCCTGTAAACGATTCATGTACCTCAAGTGCTATTGACACTTTGAAATGAGTTTCAACCTTGGTTGACAAGGTCCACAGCTGTGAAGGGTCTCTGAGGAGAATGACTAGCATAACTAGCCATGTGTCTTATGCCCTCGTCCTCCAGAATTTCAGTATCCTTGAATGTTGTTCATCATTTTGTGAAAATGTAGAGTGTCTTGCATGTCAATTTAGGTTGCCAATACTTAAAATATGTTATTTATTATTACATCTTAGAGCCGAAGGGCATAATAAAAAGTTGAAACTTGGTGAATTAATTTTATTCAGTGCAGTCAGATTTTTCTGCTTTAGAAAATATCTCTTGTAAGAAGCCAGTGTCTTTATTGAAAGTTTGGGGAAAAGTTTGAAGATGAACTGACTGCAGTACATAATATATGAATGGCCTGATTTCAGTGTTTTTAACATACTTCTGTATTTCTTCTCCTCTGAAGAACATGCTTGTCCAGGAACCTCAGTGGACAGCCCCCCGCCTTCTGAAGCTACCCGACAACTACAATATCATCTTCCAGTACTATCACAGGAAGGCCTGCAGAGCCTGCAAAAAGGTGCCGAAAGACCCCGCTCTCTGCCTTGTTTGTGGCGCCTTCGTCTGTCTCAAAGGCGTGTGCTGCAAACAGCAGGGTATCTGTGAATGTGTTCTGGTAAGTTCCTTAGGGCTTCAAAATCAGGGCCTTATTGTTATGTTTTTTTTCTTCTTCTTTCTATTCCATGTGAATGACAACATATCCTAATTTATAGGTTTCACAAAATGACTTATTGTATACCTCATTGCAAGATTAATTTACATAGCCAGTGTCCTGATGATGATTTTTTTTATCTTTTTTTTGACAGCACTCCCAGCATTGTGGCGCAGCTACAGGCATCTTTCTCCTGATAAATGCCTCGGTCATCATTATCATCCGTGGACATCGTTTCTGCCTGTGGGGTTCTGTTTACCTCGATGCCCACGGAGAAGAGGACCGCGATTTACGGTACATCATAAATGCCACAGAGTATTACGCAGTTCACTATATACAGTTAAATATTTTTCATAATTCTATACTGTTCTTTATGCATTGCATTGTGGGACAATAGTGTATAGAAACAGCACACTACAAATAACATGAATTATTTTAACATCATGATTTCTTGCATACAGACTTCTTCTTTTTTTTGAGTACTTTTAAGTTTTCAAGTACGAACACACAGTTTTCTCAAAATCTTCTCACCTTTTTAAATACTTGTTGCTGCAGATAAAACACAGTTCTCACACTTGTTTCCCCTCTGGCTTTTCTCTAGCCGTGGCAAACCGCTCTTCTTGTGTGAAGAGAGGTATCGAGTGTTGGAGCAACAGTGGGGTTCACACACCTTTGATCACATCAATAAGCGCTGGGGCCCTCACTATAATGGACTCTAAGATCTTCCAGTCCATTGAAAACAGCAACGCGTGACGGAGAAGTTTTTTTTTTTTTTTTATGTGTCTGCCTCGATCAAAATATTCGGGAACTCTTAACGTGATCAACACAAACATCCCAGTGAGGGTATTGCTGCCACAGCCTTGGTTTATGTGAAGTTTGGTGTACAATCATGCCTAAAGATTAACACGTGTGTGTGTGTGTGTGTGTGTGTGTGTGTGTGTGTGTGTTTTAAGTGATTTGTTGTGTGGTTTTCAACAGGAAAAATCTAAATTCGGTAAGATCAAAGTAAAAAAAGCACAACTTTGCCCAGAAATTCAATTGGTGTGGAACAGGGTTTTGAAGCCCTTCATATTTATTCGAATTTAAAAAAAGAAAAGAAATCAAGTGCTGAATGTCCCTGCAAAGTTTGATTACTTTTTGCAACATTTACAATGATGTTAATTCATATCCCTTTTTATTTATCGAAATGTGCTCTGCTGTGCTGGCATGAGTTTCAGGCTCCTGATGAGTGTAGCGATGTTATTGCAATGTGCACTCATTATCTGCTGACATGTGAGGGTAGGCAGGACAAGTCCACCCATCAACACACTAGAGTTTTTTTGCAAACAAGCAAAGGCTCTTTTTATGGGTCTAGTTGCAATCCATCCTCAGGAATTTATTTTGTGTTTGCTGTTAAAATACATTTTAGATATTTAAATAAATGCTGCTGCTGCTCGTTGTTCAAGTAAGTCATTTTAACTTTTTTTTTTCTTTCTAAGTTTGTGCTTTGAGTTTATTGGAGATGGCTTGGAATGTTGACTCACTTTAATGTTTAAGGAGGTATGCGGTCACCCCAAAGCGCTCACTACAGATCTTAGTGTCCTGCCCAATTGTAAAGCTCTTTTTGTTTCTGGTTGGTTCTGATAAGAAACTCTAATACCAACTCTTAACACAGCTGAAGCTACAACCTGTCAATGAATGATCAATTCTTTGTCATCACTCCACAAAAACCTGCAGTCAAAAGAATTTAAGTAGCCGACATTTTTAAGGAAAAGTCATTGCTGAACATCATGACAGCAGAAATATTTGATTGCTTCTGTCAAAGTTTTCTCAAGATACAAAACTCTGTGAAATTCAGTGACATTCAAGTTGCTTTTGAGAAGAAATGTCAATACTCTTCGCCTGCCTGTGATGACAAAATAAGTTTTTTCCTTTCATGCTTTTGATTGTTGAGTCCTAACTACAGTACAGAGCGTTTATTGTGATGACTATCCCTTACTCGTGCATCATCTAGTTGTGATTTATAGTTGCATTCCAACATAACAAGATTATCAGATTTGAGTACATTGTGCATGACATCCTTTAAGCCACCATTCGTTAAGTTGGCTACTTCATTTTTTGATCATATTTTTTCTTGGAAGAGAGGAAATTTATCCAGCTGTGCCTGCAACATATTTTTTTCGAGTGAACAGCACACTGCTGATATCGATGACGTCTGGTTTTGAAATGCTGGGCCACTTTGTGCTGTATCAAGGGATCTTTAAGGAACAAGTTAGCGCTAGAACAACCTTCCTCTTGAATTCATGCATTCTGCTTCTCTGTTTACTGAGTTTTTCCTCTCTTCTTTATTTTGCTGTCCCCACTTTGTAAATGACCGCAACCAAATAGCCAATAAGTAATGGGTGTAAATTGTAACTGAAAGCTCTTGTGTGTTCTCCTGTATGACTGAAGAGAGAATACAGTACATTACTGTAGGTGCTGACTCAAACTTTCTGGGTTTGACCAGAAAGTATGACTTGGACATTTAATGCAAAATGTAACATATGTGAATAAAATATAAACACACTGATTTGTGTCTCTTTTTGTTTGCTGTTGCCAATTTTTGAGCACTACACAACTATTACTGACTTTCTCTACTGTTTCTCTCCACCGTGTGAGAGCAGGGATATTGGTTATGTCAAAGTACTCATCAATGTCATACTTGCCTTTGTCAGTTATTAAAACCCTTCATCTGGGAAAAAAAAAAAATATATATAAATATATTTAGTAAGTAAAATAATACTGTCATGCTGTATCTACATATGACTTTTAAGAAGCTGTTTTAACGGGTGTATTTTAAGTAATTTCCGTGAAATCTGACTGACATGAGGACTAGACGGATGCAAAATGAGACTTTACGCCACGGCTATTATCTTCGCTGGGTAAAGCTCAAATATTACATTCTGTCTCAATCCACTGATGTGAATGAACTGTAGTGAGGAAACGTGGCTTGTTTGATTTAGACATCCACCTCCAAACTGTGCCCACCAGGGGTCTCAGTTCACTGGAGCTCATTGATCATAACCTCCACAGACAAATCATGTGACCTTTGTCAATGTATACATTGACTTTATACAAGAATACACATGGTTTCAAAATCCAACTGAGCAGATGCATCATTTAGTTGTAAATGGGTTGGTCTTTTTTTCTTTTCTTTTTTTTTTTAAGTAGAGAAGATGGGGAAAAAAAAACCTGTCAAATGTGTCATAAAAGTATTAACAGCTTACTGTATTGTGAGGTTCTGAATAAAGTGTGTATTCAACAGCACCAGAAATACCTTTCATTGCCATGTGACTGAGCACGTTTAGGGTAATTGGGTCAACATTTCATAAACAAGGGCGGTCCTCTGGGTAATGACCATCGGCCACACAAAGCCTCTCTTTTCTGCCAATTAGGCAAATGAAAAGAAGAAAAGAAATTGACCAGAAGAGGAATTGTATCCGGGGTGAACCTCCGAGAATGTGGGACGACATTCTTGCAGAGAGATGCTGGTGCTCGAGGTCAGCATCACTGGACGTCTCCTCGTTCACCTGTCCAGGTAGGTGCACTGCCGGCCGGACAGCATGAATAGACTATTGGAGATGATGTTAGTCCGCTAAGAGCTTCCGGTCTGCAGAACAACATGCTCGGATGTCTATACTGTTAATAATTAAAACCCCTCGCTGAGTAAACAGGGAAATCAGTTCGGACATGTCGCTATGGACGGTAAGCTGCACGTATAGACTTGATAGTAAATAAAGCCAGTAACAGTTTGGTTTGTGTAAAACGCATTAGTGCTGGCTGCGTTGACGCCGATGGACAAAGATAAGATGCATACAAGACTGAGCAGTAGTCGGCTGATTTATGAAACACTTTCCCCTGTCTTGCAGATTTTAGAGATGGAAATACGGAAGCGTCGTACTCAAGGTAGGAGTCGTTTACTCATCAGTAGGCCTGCAGAGAATGCACAGGCCCGTATCACTGTATTGATGGTGCTACTTCACTTATAGGCTTTACTGTGCAACATACTACACAGAGTGTAGTATAGTGGTGTTCCTCGACTGTATTAACTACTTTGTTTAGCATATCCAACTTTTAAAATCCTCAACAAATAATTACAAACCAGAAAAGGGAAGAAAAAAAATACAAATTAGTCTGGTGGGTCTCACACCTATAGTTTTTTAGAGTTTGGCTCAGTTTTCCCTCCATTCAATTTGCTAAATTCCCTCCATTCAATTCTTCTAAAGTAATATTAACCTTACAATTTAGGGCACACAAAATGAAAACATCTGTATCAAATATGATAATACATTTCATTGTAAGTTTAGCAACACATCACAACGTTGTGTAAGTGTTGCAATAAATTAACTATTTCTGATCAGAACATTTTGCCATAGCCAATTTGTCATGACAATAGCAATTAGAAAATGACTGCCATTCCTCCAAAAGTCAGTATCGCAAATGATTCTTGAATTTTTTGGTGCTATTTAAATTTATCGATTATGCTGCATTGGTCTAAATATAGATAACAAAGTCGACAGTCAAACTTTATAGAAAGCCTTAAGTAAGGGCACAATGATTGTTATTGTATTTCCCTGTATTTTATTTTTTTCTGTTCGATATCACAACAGAGTTACTTCTCTTTCAAGACATCACATTAGATTAAATATTTCAATCACTTGTAGTTTTAATCATCTAAAATCCAGAATGCTACAGTGATGATGCAATTCTGGAAAACATAACGTTAAACCATAATTTACATGACTGTAACATACACTCAATACAACGCATAGTTTTGGCAGTGACTGTGGTCTCTGTTGCATCTGTACATTTATGAATAAGATATGATGTGGCTGTATTCTGAGGACTGAGCATCTGATTTAGTGTTTACTTTAGAATTTTGTCAAACCCGAGCCAAAGCAATCTTCAAATACTGACACATGGAGTTATCATTCTCAATTCTGTTGGAATGATGCTACAGTTTGGTGTTAAAATTACACATCATTTATAGAAATAATGGAATAGCTTTGCTGCATTTACACAAATAGTATTTCACCGTACAGTATTGCTGCTACAACAGCTGTGATATTTGTGAATAGATGCCAGAGATTCATTTCTGACAATGGTTCACTTTAATGATGATGTTGGCTTAGATTGATGGTTTGTGTCTTCAAAGTTGTCTTTTGCAGATTATTAATTATGCAGGTGGATTGCTGAGTTTAAGGGGATTTAAACGACACAAAAAAAAGGCCTTTGTTTCTGGTCGTGTGAGGCTTTGGTGGTCCAGGGTGAGAACAAGGGCACCGTGCTTTCAGCCTGGCTTGTGGCTAGTGGAGGTTTACTGCAAAGCCTCCTCATATCCCCTTAAAAGGGATTATAGTCCAGAGTTTTTTTTCCTCTCCAAAGACTTACCAAAGGGTTTACCAAGTGGAGTTCCCGCAAGGCTTTAACAGAGAGGGTTTGGATTGTGCGAGTTTGATGGAAGCAGAAAATTAGATTACTGACTTTTACTTTCTGGTGACAAAGACGGTCCCTGTGCTGCAGCTGTTAACTTCATCTAAAGCTTTTACCACCTCCAACAATCACTGAAACTTGGAATTATGCAGATTTGACATAAATGCAAGTGTTGGGGGGCATATTAGTATGCACAAGAGCATCTGCATTTACTATCATCACAAAGCAACACATAAGCAAACACACAACCCAGTAGTATTTTGTTGAGGATCATTGATCATGTTAAACTCTATTTCACTGTTTTACAGAGAAGCTCTTGAACATCAGATACAATTTCCCTTTTTCAGGTCTGCTGACAGTACGGTAAACAAAGGGTAACCTGAGCGCTGCACTGAGGACCAGTGGTGTCCTGTTCTAAAGCAGCAATGACGTGTCTCCATTTAAGAGAACTACATTTAGGTTTTCTGACAATAAGACAGAAAATGTCTTTATGGATGAGAACTAAAGTTGAGTAAATCTGATTAATTTGGTAAATAATAATACATTTAAAAAAAGAGTGCTCTGATGCTAGCAAATCTGTCAAGGAAAAAATGAAGACTCCCACCATGCTCTACATTTTAGTGGTTTGCAAATGTTTTTGTTTATGACCCCGTAAAGCATTGCTATCTCCTTGCTACCCTTCTTCACAGGTTGCACAATGTATACAGATTATAACTAGGTCTAGAGGAGTATCCTCAAGACCAAGGATTAGTCCCAAGATTGACAAAATAAACTGCAGCAGAATTATGTTTGTCTGCTTCCTCCCCTTAGATCAATCTTGTGACCCACATGTAAAAAAAACCACAAATGTTTTATTTGCACAAAAGATGCTAATGCTGAGAAAGAAGCATCCTGTCCAAAAGGAGTCAAATTTAATTTCATTGAAATGATTAAGACACTCATTTCAATGACATTCAATGTGACTCCTTTTGTTTCTAGTTCCCTCAGCTTTGTAACTAGTTGGTAGATTATATATGTGCCAAGGAGGGGCTTAGGGTGAGAAGGCTTGAGATTCTTTTGACCTCCAAAGGAGGCATGAGTTTTAAAACATATATGCACATTTTAGCTTTTTTATGTAGCAAGTTCTAACAACATAAAAGCTATTTCCAGCTGCTGTGACTATCTTCCACGTAATTAGATCCCTGGGACTTTCAACTCATGGCAACGGCAACATCCACTGTGGTTTATCATGTGGAATGATGTCTCGATTGTTGTCACTGTCGCTCAGCAGGAAGGTTCTGCTTGGTAGATATAGATATATTGATTAAGATGCCATATTATTATGATATTATAAACTTTGGAGTTCTGGATTTATATTTTACTTTATGTGCATATTGTCTCGTGGAATCCTTTGCACTGGCATACCATACCTGCACAGATGCTTATTACATTGTTGTCACTGGTTTAAAAGAAACTAAAACAAACCTTTCATATGAAGCAATAACGAGCTCAATGTGTAAATAACATTATGTACAGAAGGGGAGACAGGCATGTCATGTGACCTAGCAACTATCATGGACTTCCTGGTAACCTGTGTGCAACCTGAGCAGCTTCATATCAGCCACCATTATGAGTGGATACATCTGCCACCTGAATATTTAACGGTGCTGCAGATCAGGTGACAGATTACTGGTGAATTATTAATCCTCATAGATTAGCATGAATTAGACGGGAGCGTTTTGGTGTGAGGGAGAGACAAACACTTTCACAGAAACAGGTAGGTGTGACTCTTGGCTATATGAGCTTTATTGATCTTTGAAAATGTAATTTAATATTTTGGATGAATAAATAGATGCAGAAAAGTAGATGATTGATGATGTTTTTTTATGATTGTTGTTCAAGTAATAGGTGAGATTATTTGGGCTGTGTAACCTAAAGTTATGCTTGACTGATGCACATTCTGCTGTTAAAGGCTAGTTATTGTTGTTGTGTTTTGATAGCTTTTGCAGAACAATATGTTTATTATTAGACATTAGCCTCTAAATGACTAAAACAATAATATTTCTCATACGATGTGAAGTTGCACATCTGAGGCTGAAACCTATATGTGTTGTAGACTTCAGGAAAGGGTTGATGTTTTAGAGCAGGTGTCTGATGCAGCCGGTCATTACGGCAAAAAGCTGCTGTCGAGGAATATGAGCTGTCTGTTGCAAAAGTTGGTGAAGGTCTCTTGGCAACAGGTGACTGGTGATGTGTTCAAAGCATTGTGTAGATGCAGAACAGGTTAGACACATGTTACACAACAGGACGACAGTTATAAACGGCAAGTAAACAGTTTTGGCTCCTCTTGATTAATAAGGCAGGCGTGATGCATTATTCACAGACAGTTTAAGAAGGGCGATTAACTTCAGTACATCAATGATGGATTATTAGACGGAAAATGAAACCAAACTTGTAGCGAGGTGTTCAGTATTTGTTGTGTGTAATTATTATTTATGTATGTGTCATGAAAAACGCACAATTACAAAATGTACGTCGGCTAGTGCTACTATCACATGTATCTCACCGAAGGACACAGTGAAGGGTATCGGCGCTGCACAGAAGAGCCGCATATCCATCTAATATCTACCTGGATGCCGTTGCTCAACCTGCATCCACAACAATTCATAAATCAGTCCTCCCGTGTGAGTTGCCGCAACTCCCGAGGGTTAAACATCATTCACGTTTTTTTCACATCAATCTGCTGATCTCGACTTCCCTCCCTCAGGGTCACACTGTGATGCATAACACGTGTATGAGAAGTGCCGCAGTTGTGAGATTGTCCACAAGCGTTCCTCTCCATCATGCCGATCTGGAATACGTGTCATTTTGAAGAAGTAGGATGCATGTACTCCCAACATGGCAACATCAGTTCCTAATTCATCATGTTGTTCCGGTTATGCTGTTTTGACACGTAATGCTTTGCATCGTTGGTCTTTACATGTTGCATTGGTCACAGAAACATCACTTGTAGACTTAAAGGATTATTTACATTTGGGCTTTTGCATCACTGTTGATCATTAGCCTTTATAACCTGTATATAATGTAAATCCCTTTTATGAAACACTTTACATAATGATCATTTCACAAAACAGTGTGCCGCCTGTTCACCGCACATTCAGGATGACACTTGTCAAGTTAATCTTTATCCAATCCAATTGATCTTGAGGAGATTGCACTTCTTAGTGGGCAGTGACGAGGTCCTGTGGAGAAGGCTAATTCAGTGTCTCTGTGAAATGACACTTGTTGCCCGTCCTCTTGAGGAATCAATTGCTGTTGCTATTGGTGCTGTTATATCATGATCACAAGAGACTCTTTAGTTGTAATTTCTCAGCCCTCATGAGTCAGAAGAAAATAACACTTGCCATGTAAGTACAGTACAGTCCTCTCCACCTACAGCTGTCTGCTTTTTTTTTGCTTGGATTTCTCCTGCTTTAAACCTGTGAAGTGGCTCCCTTGGCAAATAGTCGTTTCACTGAGCTGATGAGTAGGCCCTTGGGAATAAATGTACTGCTTTGTGCCATACATACACAGCTCTCCACAGTTCTTTTTTCTTTTTTTTTAACTTACCTGCTTCTCTGTGATGTAATTTGTAGGTGTTTTTCTGTCTTGCTGAGACGGTGTTTGGTCTGTTGAGGCTCTACTGTGAAGTTATTCACAAAAAGCTCTGTTTTTGTAGGACAAAGTATTCGGTAGACTTGTATTTACATTTCTCTTATGTTCTATTACTGTAAGTTTCCACATCCCTACAGAATAATTTCAACAAATAATGTTTTTTTTCATTTTGGCTTTATATGTTAAATATTCTATATGTTGGGGTTGTTTATCCTCTAGGAGGTCACTGTATGGACTGTATCCGTATAAGTCCAGCATGATAGGCATGGAGAACCTGGGTGATCCATCAAGTAACTGGGATATAGTGGAGACCATTGGTAAAGGAACCTATGGGAAAGTCTACAGAGTGACCAACAAGAAGGATGGGACTCAGGCAGCAGTGAAAGTCCTGGACCCGATCAATGTAAGTCCCTATTACTGTGGAACCTTTTGCAGAATTCAAAACCGCTGTGGCTACTGAATGTTGTCTATTTTCCATTTCCTGCAGTTGAGTTACACTTTGACAACATAATAACTGTCACCTTGCAGACATCAAAAGCTGTTTTAATTAACTCCAAAGCTGCAGAACCATCGAGGGCTTCATTAAATATTGTATTAATCTAAAGTACTTGTAAAATCCACTAGAGTATCCAGAAACTCATTTATTTAATAATTGAATGCAGTGGTTTCCAACCTTTTTGACTTGTAGCCCTTTGAATTGATTAGTTGCGGACCATTATCAAGGATTATGGGTTAAGACCAAAACGATGAAAAAAGATTTTCTTCCCTCATTTTATTTGATACATTGTTTAAGACCAACCAAACATTCGAGGGATGTCTGAAAATTTATAATCGCACATATGTCGTCCATCAATGTCTAGATCAGTCAGTTTGTCATGGAATTTGGTGCAGTCATCCACGCAGCGGCCTGCGTGGCAGGATACTCTTAGTCTTGTTTCCTGCTTTACTATCTTGTTAATTGTTTCGTGAACAACTGGTTATATTTTGTAGAGGGTCCTGATCCACGGGTTGGGAACCACTGATTTCATTTAAGGTGCATTATTGTCATACTTTTGCCTACTGTATATGTTGTGTCTACTTCATTTAGCTGCATAATTAGTTTTTAGCTGCATGTGACATGACAATGTGTAAAGTGAGCAGCACTGGTTATGTCTTAGTGTTAAGGCAACAAGATTTTGGGAAAGACAGTTTTTTGGCTAATGCAAAGTAACCTGAAAATCAAAACACCTACTCTGTAACATCTGTGACTGTTCCTGTTTACTTATCTGTAACTGATACAATTGAGCATTGGCCTTGTATATTGCCTAACATTATGTTGTCTTTATGAGTCAGCCTCTTTTTAGACAACATATTTATACAGTCACAAAGACTATATAAATAAGTCAGGTATTAAAGACAACAATTATATATAATAATACAACTGAGAATTCATTTTAATTGAAAATTTGATGTGCAGTTGTAAGACTGAGTGTGTATTGTTTTGCTGGCTAAACTAGATAATTCACATTAATCTGACTGTGCCTCCCCACCGTGTTAGTTTGAGTACCCCAAAACCATCATTTTGACAGTTTTGTATGACTGCAAGAATTCATAATATTGTGACAGAAGAAAAAACAAAAGCAAAACTAAAACCTTTGTGTCTTTCTTTATAACTATGTGACTTGGTTCAGCATGCGAGCCATTCAAACAGAGTAAGTTGCCAGTACTTTCTCCTCCTCTTGATGCAGTTGTACTTGTGCTTGCTCTAGTGATATATTTCAATGTCTCCTCTTTTTATTTATTTCCTGTCATGTTAAATTTAACAAACCCTCACCAGAAAGCCGCTGCGTTGTCTGTATCCTCTCTGTATATCCGTTAATTTGTCTGTGTGATAAGACGCTGTAGCCTCTGCATTGGCAACGTATTGTACTAGTGAGACTTGGTCTTAGGCAGCCTGTGATTGTGTCAATGGAACAATCCCCATCCTGGCAGTGCTATCCACCATGGGGCTCCCCTGATGGCCATGAAGATGAAGCTGCCTCCCCTCTCATTCCTCTCCCTGATTAGACTGCTGACACTATCACTCAGACATCCAGGAGGAGAAATTCTGCCTCTCTGACTGGTGCTCTTCCCTTCCTCTGAGATTTACTTTGATGGAAAAGAATTGCCAGAAAAGAAATAGTTTAACACCCGGGCCCGTTCCTTCCTTTGTTACTGACTTTATAACCCTGTCTGTGGAAGTCTAATTATAGTCCAATTATAGTTACCTGAAACATGTAGGCAGAAATCCTGTTTTCATTACATTTCAACATGTTATTTGCTTCATACTTGCGTTGCTGCCCGTTTTCTTTTGCTGTTTAAAGGATGTGGACGAGGAAATTGAGGCAGAATACAACATCCTGAGGTCCCTGTCCAACCACCCTAATGTGGTGAAGTTTTACGGCATGTTCTACAAGTCAGACCACTTATCAGGGGGACAACTTTGGCTGATCCTTGAGGTGAGCTCTTCTTAACCATTTAGGATCACATTCCCTCTATTTAACAATATTTGCAAATGAATTCCAAAAATAATCTTTGTATTTTTGTATCAAAAGCAAGATATCAATGTGTTAAATGGCAGGAAAGGAGAATGCTAGCCAATGTATGTGGATGTAAATGATCAAAGCAAAGCGGAAAAATCCGCTTTGCACAACTGTGAAACTGCTTCACCACCGACTGTAGACATTCCTGTACTTGTTTACATGACAACCCCCTCCCAAAACTATTTAAAACTTGGTTGCTTATTTGAAACACCGTAATACTTTAGTCGTTACACAATGGGCCACAGTTTGTCACAGCAACCCACCTCCATGAATGTTGATGCTATCATGCTGCCATGTGATTCTGCATTGGTTCCTTTGACTTGTGTGTGTGGGCTCTCTCTCTCTCTCTCTCTCTCTCTCTCTCTCTCTCTCTCTCTCTCTCTCCCCCCATGAATCCTAATCTAGAGTGTTGAGTGATATACGAGTAACCAGAGTTTTTCTGTCTCCCTCCCAGCTGTGCAACGGCGGCTCTGTCACAGAACTCATCAAAGGCCTGCTCATGCGAGGCCAGAGTCTGCAGGAGCCTGTTATCGCACACATCTTATGCAGTGCCCTCTTGGTAAGGTGGCCCGCTGCGAATGTTACGGAGGAGGTGGCATGCAAACATGCAGAGAGCGTGCTGAGGATTTATTTTCAGCAGGGGAAGTGTGGCAGTCGGTAATGAATGTGTCTCACTCTGAACAGCTGTGGGACTTCTTTTACATACTTTGTTCTGCATAACCTTTAGATGCATCATATTCAAATTTATACTAATGACAAATGACGAATTATGGGTTGGTGATTCATGCTGAGCACCTTGTGTTTTCTGTCCTCTAACTTAAAAGGGTCTCCAGCATTTGCACAACAACCGAATTATCCATCGTGACGTCAAAGGCAACAACATTCTCCTGACAACTGAGGGAGGAGTCAAACTGGTTGACTTTGGTAATGGTCTTTGAAAGAGGCAATTTCATCAATTCAGGTTCTGCTGGAAAGAGAAAAATGCATCAAGGTCTGAAAAATGTCTCTCAGCTTTATCTTTGCACTAAAGTGCATTGTCAGATAAATTAAGTGTTTTTGGTGTTTGACTGATCCTTGAGAATGGTCAGTAGCACGTCCCTGCAATGTTGTTTGTGAAGTCAAACACAAGCACAGGATGAATCATTGTATGTGCTGTACACTTTAGTCCCTTGCTCACCATAACGTCTTTTTATTTCATGGACCGTAGCCTTAACCTGAGGCTATTATTGCTCATTTAAATTGCATTATTTGATCCTTTGCATATTAAAAGGAAGCTGTTATGGTAAATGACTTTGAGTCACCCCTAGGCATGTTTATGTCCTCTGTGTCATGGAGATGAAGTGGACTCATGCTGATAAAAATCTGTCCTACATAATTTGAAATGATTATAGCCCATTATTATTACCGCTTGGCAGGCTGCCACACTAAATTATATGCCAGGATTTATTGATTCATTCAAACATTTAGTCATTAATTGTATTTTATTCTTAGAAGATTACCACAAACAAACATACCAATCTTGATTCGTATAAGAAGTAGTATTATTGTCATTATTTTTTTTTTATAGGTGTTTCAGCTCAACTGACCAGTGCACGACTGCGGAGGAACACATCAGTCGGGACTCCATTTTGGATGGCTCCTGAGGTCAGAGTCTGTACGCTTCAGTTAACACACACATGTTTTAATGCCTAATTGAACATTTTAAATGTGCAAAATCTCTTATACGTGCCCCAAAGAGAGAGGTAGAGAGGCTGAGTTATTTCTGTGTGACTCCCCTGTGTCATTGTGTATTCCCCTCCATGGGTGCAGCGCTTGAGGTTGCCCCAAGGTTAATAGCTGGGAGTCTGTGGCCCCTCGGCTTACTCTTTAGCAGAAATGAGGTGCAGTGATTGGGCTGCGAGGGAGGGACCTCAGGGGCAATTAGAATAAACTCAGCTGTAAAATGTAGTGTCAGTTATAATTATTGACTGTGGAAAAGAGGGGCTCATACCACGGGCAACTGAACTGACCTACCTTTTAGTATTTAAACAGTCCATAAAAATAGATATTTGTAACTCTGCCAGGTTTTAGATAGTGCCATAATAAGGAAGTTATATTCAGCTTTATGATCCGCTTGAACATTATTTTCTTTAACTTATTACTTAATATATCTAGGGTGATATTGATAGTGCTTTATTTCAAGAATTTGAGGGGAAACAGCTTTTTAGGACTTCTTAACAGTTTAAATGAGTTGTTCAGATTGTCACAGTCGTGTTTTATTGCCAGGTCATAGCCTGTGAACAGCAGTATGACTACTCGTACGATGCCCGCTGTGATGTGTGGTCGCTCGGCATTACAGCCATCGAGCTGGCAGATGGAGATCCCCCGCTGGCTGAGATGCATCCAGTTAAAGCCCTCTTCAAGATCCCACGGTGAGTCCACTAGAGGGCGCTCCTACCACACAACAGGAGGCTGCACACACAAGGACACTCAAAGACGGCTTTCTATTATGACAGGAGGACAATGGCAAACTGAAATTGACAGTAGAGGTGATGAAAAGAATACGTGACTTTCTTGACAATTGAAAATGAAGCATTAAACCGCGTATTTTTGGTTTTGAGCCATGTTTCTTGTTGCCATTGTCTTATCTGAAAGGATGCATCTGCTGAATAATCAGTGTTTAAAATCTTCATCATCAACAAAATGTTGTAGTGTTTGGCCTTAAAATTAATGCAGTGATTCAATCTGTAAAAATATTCACTGCTGGAGACTGCTGTGTCTGATGATCATTTGAGAGCTTAGTGGCTACACGCGGTTGACCTTTTGTTATCAGCACAATCGCGCAATTATCTCTCAGTTAGGTAGAGATATGCCCTTCTGATTGCAATTTGCATTGGTGATTAGCTCCATTCACATTGAGATGAGGCTGTCACCTCCTCCCCGTCACAATGTTATCTCCACCCTGGCAAGCCAGAAGAGGAACACGGAAGGTTTGTGTGGCAGGAATTATGGAGCTAACGCAGCATTTCATCAGCACCAAATTCAACCAGAATTTAAGATAATTACAAGAGTAAGGACGGCGTGGAAAAATGAATGCTGCTAATTCAGAGTTAGGCTTTTCTTAGATATTCACCTTATAACGCGTCACCTTTTCGGTGGAGTAGATGTAGCTTTGGGGGTTGTTTGTTAAGGAAAAGAGCTACCTGGAACAGGATAAGTGGTTTCTGTCAAATAGCAGCCATAATCAGAGGGGGCATATGCATTTCCATTATCAATGTCCAATCCTATTTCATTACTGCAGATCTCTTCGACTCTTTGGCTCTGGGGATAACTAGGATGTTAATAGAATTGGACGTATATCTTGAACTGACGTTTCTCCGTCTCTGTTCCAATCAAAATATATATTTTGCCCTTTTGGTATGAATTGGGACCTTAAAGGCTTGGTGGTTGTGGTATAAATCACAGCGAATGTGTTGAACCATGAAATGATTCTGTTAACATGTCATTTATCTCAAATATATTTTCCCATCATTGCTGCTCGGTAGACAAAATCACAAGGAAACGTGGTGTAAATGATGACTCCTGTATGAATTACTTTCTAAATAGGGAAATGTGTTTCACCTTTTGGGCTTTTAGCGGCGGTGAGAGAGATTTATGATGATATCAGAGAGATTCATCTTTACAGGTTTTGATCACTGCAACATTTTTTTCTCTCTATTTAATACGTCATGAACCCTTACCAATGTGGCCTTTCTGAAGTATTGTCCTTGGATAGTTCATGCTTTATGAAACCATACAAGCACTTAAACATGCAATAAGTATTTTCATTATTCTCATATTTTAACGTTGCACACAGTAATGTGTTTCCAGACTTTAAAGGGTTCACTGTCATGTAGTTAAATCTTGTATGCATCATCCACCTTTTCATTCCTCCTCTCTGAAACACGTCTAGATAGTAAACAAGAGTCAAAGAAATATACAAGATATAAAATCAAGAGAATATTCCATGTACAAGACAAATTCACCCTAGTGTGATTCCTGTTATACATTTTCTTATACGTTCAAGTCATGGTACTACTTCTCCATGATGCTGTTTGTTAATCCTTCTTTTCTTTCTTTTTCTGAAAAACAAAAACAATGTAAGCTTTCGGTGGATATGGGTTCTTGCCAAGCTAAATATTTCCTGATGAGGACCAAATAAACGCTCGGTGTAATCACCTCTTTGACTACAGGGGCCAGCAGCAGATAGCCAGCATGTCACAGTTTTGTTTTTGCTCCGGGAAACCTGCACAGGTGGAAATGCTTATATCCCAGCAGGCTATAAAGGATGCGAGGAGCTATGATATCTGTCAGATGGGACGCTGATGAGCTCCATGAATTAGGGTCACCTTGGTGCGTCGTCTGTTTGTGCTACAGAAATATCTGATATTTGATGAGCTGTGACATACGGCTGATCCGTGCCTTTGTTTAAATCTCAGGTCGATCATTACTCAATTTTGTTGTAGTTTCAGTTGTTTTAATTTAAGTTGAATCCAAGGCTTTTGTGAACTTGCCCTTTTGTTATGATTAAAATTAATTGAGTGTGTTACAGTGCATATGACAGACATGGGATGTCCACGGTGACCATGAATGAAGGTAACGGAGCATAGCAGAGGGTAAAGTTGTAAAATCATCAACTGCAAAATTAATTACAGACAGATACTCAAAGATGGTCTGTGGTATTTAATGTACAGGAAGGTTAATTGCTTAAGCAGGTTGTCTCTTTGCTGTGCATGCCTTGAGTGTCCATGTAAAGTCAAACCAAAGTGTGTGTAAAATGTGTTGTAAAGGTCAGAGGCAATTGGCAACGACGTCCAAGGGTGTGTTTATTCGGCCAGATCCCTGTAGGTATTAGCCACATATTTAACAGTACATGTATCTGTCTGAGTGGAGACCGGAACGAACGAGATTGAAGACAGTAGTAAATGATGGCCTGTCTGAGGCAACAAAGGGTAATCAAACGATGAGACTCGAGGAGAGAAATCCACACCAGCGTGCTGATAAGAGACAGCTCTTCATGGAAAAAGAGTTACAATCTGTGCAGCTGAACAGCCAAGGGTGAGAATATCCGTTCGGTTTCTTGAAATGAAATATTTTCAAAGAGGTGAAAAATCAAGTCTGGGGTGAACTAAAGACATGTCTTCCTTGTGTGTTGAATGATATGTTAAAACTGTGCATTACTGAACTAAGAAGATGTATGATAATTGCACATTTGTTTGCATTTTACTTGACATGTATTTTTAAATCCTCTCTTGGCAAAACTATTATTCATAAACAATATATGACAATACTATGAGTCAACAGCCAGCAGCTTGTAGGTTTAGGTCAATATGTTAGCATGCTAACATGCGCACAATGACCATTCTAACTGATGTTTGGGATGTATATTGTTTACTCTGTTCACCATGTATGTTTAGAGTGTTGGCTTGCTAACTCTTACTAATCAGCACTGAACTCAAACTACAGCTGAGGCTATCATCAGTTCTGCAGGTATTTAGTCATAAACCAAAGTATTGACGAAATGATTGTTATGATTTGATTATGTCTTTGGGTTGTCCCTTCGTCCATTCCCGTGAATGCAACATCTCAGGAACGCCTGGAAAGACTTTCTTCAAATTTGGCACAAACCTCTGCATGAATTTAAAGATGAACCAATTAGAATTTGGTCAAGGTCACTGTGGCCTCTCAAACACGTTTTGGGCCATATTTCAAGAATCCATATGCTAATTATGACAATTCCACACAAATATCTGATACAATTATAGTGAAGACATTTTGGACAGACATTTTTTGAGATATTTCAGTGAAAGACTATTATCGGTGGTGGACCGACCAACTGACAATGCCAACCCTAGAGCCATGCGACTGTGGCTCAGTGGTTAGCATGCCCGTCTTTCAATCAGAGGACCAGTGGTCCGAGCCCCAGCTCTGCTAGTCCACGTCGATGTGTCCTTGAGCAAGGCACTTAACTTAAGTGCTCCCCGTTGCTGTGTATAGAGCAAAAATTTAAGTCACTTTGGATAAAAGCGTCAGCTAAATGTAGTCTAATGCCACTAGTGGGGCTAATAATTTCCGATTAGTGTGCATTTGCTTTGCATGTATTTTTGGATCCTTTCTCTGAGAGCCTTGGGCACCAAACATTTCCCTCAACAACAATGAAACAATTCTCGATGATTACGATTGATAACTTGTTGGCTTTTCAGTCTGTCACACAAGAATATCAGAAATAATGCTCATGTGGAAACTGTGTGAAGCCTGCCGGGGTTTCTCTCAACACAATGCTCGCTGTGATGGTGAAAAAAAAGTGTCATTTTTTTGGGCGTTGATTTACTACATTTCCAGTCTATGTTTAAAAGTTTCTATGAAGTTTGAATAGAGTGACATAACCACACCATAATGTCACAGTGCAGTCTTGACCCATTGACTGGTTGGATGGTTTTCCAATCATGACTAGAGGCTCTAACATCTCTGTTTTTGATGATGTTATTTTACTGCTCTGTGTGGTGTCCAGGACTGCAGCATTTGGGAATGTGGCCACCAAATACATGATAAATGTAGCAGTAGCTCTGCGTGATCATGCATATATGCACAAAGAAGTGCTGCTGCTCTGGCTGCAGTGATGGATGAGAGGAAATTTTAAGCAGGTGGTCCATTCGCTGAATAAGTCTTTATTTTAGACTCTGTAGTCATTCTCTGTTCAGTCTGAATAAATGCATGGGTTTCTGCTTTCACACCAATTCTCTCATTTTGCTGAAAACAGGCAAACAACCAAATACATGAATTTTTCACCAGTTATTATTTATCTTGAGTGCTGTTTTGTTTTGTTTGTAAGATTTGAAGTACAGCACTGCCCACCACCAAGAAGGTGATGCAAGGTCACTTTAAGATACATTTACAATATATTTCTATGTTTTAATTAACCTGCATTACAACTCAACATTGCTGCCTTGTTTTGGTTATTCAATCACCTTCATGTTGTCTGGCATAGTGGACTTTGGAGACTGTAGAGGTCTGGAAAAGAAAGATTTTTATTTTATTTTTTATCTCAATACCGATAGTGATTCAAAACCTTTTCTGGGTTTGATTCATGCGAGCTGCATGAACAGATGTTAAGTTAGCACTGACAATATTGAATAAAGCGTCACAGTTCATATGGGAAATGGGGGAATTATAAATTCTGCATATGAAATATTAAAATATTACGTTGGCCTGATTTTTGTCTTCCTTCATGGCTTAGTTACAGCCGTCAAGTGCTGTTGACACCTCTGTGATTTTGCCTCAATCCACTCTGAGTAACGTCTGACAGTACAAGCTCTGCCTGGACCTAGATTTGAATAAGCCATTTGTGTTTACAATATGAGCCAGCACTCTCACAAATACAGAAAGAAATAAATGCCTGAATTTGCTAAGCACAATGAGCACACTTGACAGTGTTATCAGCAGTGTGCTGCTATATTGACTTTCTAATGTATAAGCAGTATGGTACAACATCAAGGCGAGAACGTGTCTGCAGGCTCATATTAGAGGTTGCATTGAAGCAGTCAGTTACTGGCTTTGATCTGCACTTTGGAAAGGATTGCCTGTCTGAATCCTTATCAAAGACTCGACTAACTTAGTGCTGCGGAAAAATGACAGATTTTGTACCCCAACATCCTCTCCTCTTCCAAAAAAGAAGAAGATGTTAAATATGTTGTCATTCAACGTGTAGCTGCATCTACCTCTGGTTTGAATGTGATAAACAAAATTCATGCAGTTTTTTTCTTCTTTTCCTTTCCACGCTTGAGATTTAATTTCCTACCTGTCTGTCAGCTTTGTGGAACAACACTTTTGAACTAATTAGTCCAGTTAATAAATGTCTCCACCAGGTCTGTCACTGTTTGCCTGACAGTGACAAAAGACTCAGCCTCCAGCTGTCAGACCTGCAGCTCCCTGTGAAGATGACTGTACTCAGGCCGGTCCAGCCTTGGCTCCGCATACAGACCTGCCTCCTGTCATCTTGCACACTTGAAAAGTATTAGCCTCATTATAGATGGCCTCCGTAAATGCTGCTGACAGAGGTATAACTAGCTCCCATAACTTTTGGCTCCCAATGGCAGATGCTTGCTGCCAGACAGTGGAGGAGCTGTTATCATTTGTCACTTTTTCTGTGGCTGCCACAGACCTGGACCCCGACCAGCTTGTCCTCGGACCAAGAACTCTCACAGGAGTCTGACGGTCACACTCTGCCTGCCAGCGATCATTTGTCAGCTAACTCTGGAGACTAACTCAAAGTCTTTAGTTTTCAGAGATGATCATGATGACATTTAAATGTTCAGCTCAGTTGACTTTTGTATGTGTGATTTTGTTTCAGAAACCCTTCCCCTACATTACGAAATCCAGAGCAGTGGTGCAGAAGTTTTTGCCATTTCATCGGCCAGTAAGTGTCTTACTTTAACCTTTCAACCTTTGTCCTCCAGTTATTTGAAAAAAATAAAAAATAAAAAATAAATGGCAGTGAAAGCACACAGCAACACACAGCCCAACACTATTCTGAGGAACATGAGGTTAATGAGGCGGTTTCAGATTTCTTTAAGAATAATGATATATCGGTAGATATTTATTTATTCATTTAACAGAAATAACATCAAATGTGCATGAAAGCAGCCTGTAAATCATTTAGAATATCCATTTATTGTTAAAGCGGTTAGCAAGACGTTCAAATCTGTGGCTGAAAGTAATGTTGAACACTGTTGATGCTGCATATAATACTTAAGATGATACACATTCATTTTACTGAGCTGCTACTCTTGAAAATAACATAAGCCAATTTAAAAAATAAATGTTTATGTAGCATTTGTTCAGAATGAAATGATAAAACGATTAAATGATTTTTTTAATCAGGAACAACTGAACATTAGCTTTAATACATTGTCAGCGGGTGGGAATGTGCATGTAAACATGGAGGAAATTAAAATTGATATTTTATAGCCATATTATATCAACCCTCGTGTCCTGTTCATTGACTTTCATTTGTATAAATCTGCCGCAGAGGAACAAACTAATTCACCTGAGTTATCAGTTCTATCTGCGGCCCAGATAACTTATCATTTCCTCCTCAGTGCAAAGCTAATAATGTCAGGGGTGGCTGGTAAATGGGTGCTCGGAATATACAACCTTAATATCCAGCGCGCAGAGCAGAGGTGTGTGAGGCTGACACCTAATGAGAAAATAAAATTCAATTTGTGTTGAGAACTATTCGTGTGGCTAACATTTATGTTGGAAGTTTGCATTGACATGCATTAACTGTAAAAAAAGAAGAAAAAAAGTAATTGAAAAAAACCCCCAGACCATCTGCCTTGAAGGCCTGTTGGCTTTTGTATGTGTTACTCTAATATTGACTGGTCAGGACCCAATCCAGGCATAAACCAGTCAACACACTTTGTAGTGATATTAGTTCTTTGTAGTCTAATAGTAGTTTTTACAAGAATATAATTGCAATGGTTTTCATTTTTGGATTGCAACTCTGTAATCTGTGGTAATGGATTGTGTGATATCATATCAGAAATAATCTCCCCCGCACAAAGCCCAGCAGAGCTCAATTTGGGGGGGCTTGACAATGTTATCAACCTTTGCAGGCTGTTTGTGAAGCCTTTTCAGCCCGGTCACCCCTGTGTGTGTGTGTAAGTGTGTGTGCACGTGTGTAGAGGAAACTGAGGTGGTGGGGGGGGATTCAGCGATAATAAATCCATCACCAGCGTCTGTCTCTGGCTTGTGCAGCCAGAGAGCTGACTTCTGTGACAAAGTGGCCTGCCGTTCAGCATCCCGGCAGCACAGCCCTGCTAATAGCAGCAACCTCTGCTTAATGTCCTGACGCTAATGAATTCATGGAATTAACTTTCAGAGCTGAACAAACTGATAAAAGAAACAGAATTCCAGTCTAGATTAGGTAGCAGGAATTAGATTGGTGTTTTTCTCCTATCTCCTAGCACACACACACACACACACACACACGCACACACGCTCAGTCTTTAGCTGAACAAGTAATTGAACAGTACAAATGTGGATTGTTGTTGGATACATCGTTGAGTACAGGTGGGGATTTCAAGTATTTTAATTTCATAGTTTTTGTTTCAGAATATATAAAATTGCCAAAGAGGTAAGGCAGTGTTCCCCTGGGTGGGTGTGTCAATATTTTGAAACCATTTGTATCAGCAGCTAACTGATGCAGAATTGTGGCCATGACACAAAGTGACATCCCCTAAGGGCAAACACTGCACATCACAGATAGGACTTACTGCTGTGCCACAGCCATGCTTGTTTGGACTCAGGAGCCATGGTGATTGTTACCTTGTGGTACTTGGACAGAGAACGACAGATTAGTGACCCCAGACATAAAAACACAAGCAGCTCTCTGCTGGGTGTGAGGGTCTGTCTGATCTCAGCAAACCAGCTTCCTACAATGTTCAGGTGATCGCACAGTTTATCCTCAGCCGTTTACTTCACTCTGATTTGAAGATTAAAAATAAAAACATAGATAATGTTGGAGGCTTTGTCTGTTTGAACGTGCTCAAAGCCTCGCCTCTATTTTTGTGATTGTAAGGTGTCTGATAAAAGATTTTGAAGCACGTCCATCTGTGACCCACCTCCTGGAGCATCCCTTTATCAAGCAGGCCCACGGCAAGGATATGGCACTACGGCAGCAGTTAGCTGCTCTCATCCAGGAGCAGCACGAACTTGGCTGCATAACCCGGACAAAGTAAGTCACTTGATTTTACATTCTGCAATTGCTGAAGAAATAACACACTGCTGTGACAAAGCTGGTCGCTTCATTTGTGTGCTGTCATTAAGAGAATTTGTTGCAGCTGATGGGCACTGACTGAGTGGAGATATACTTTCTGTCCAGTAGGGGGCAGGGTCTCATCTTCTTACACTCAGAAATGAGGATGAGCCCCAGTAATGGACATTACAGTGTCTGATTAAAGAGAAGTTAGGGGAGTGTGACTAATTCAGAGGGAGTGATTGTGCTGACTAACCTTAGATTAATAAACGCCATTTAGGCCAGTCAATGTAGCAACCGTCTGATGGGAAGTCCTTTGCACAAAGCACTTCCGTGTGATTAAACCAATCATGGAGTAAATATTCATTTCAAGATTGATTTACCTCAGAAAATAAGTGACATTTCAACTCTATTTCTTTTTTCTTGGTTTTGAATTACACATTGAGAGATATTTTCTTTGCAGATTAAAATGGCAGCTACTGTACAAATTCTTCGATAAATAGATATCCGATTCAGATTCAACTTTATTGTCATTGCACATAGTACAAGTACTGTGATAACAAAATGGAGTTTGCATCTGTCCAGAGTGCAAAAGAGAAGCAGTTAAGGTGCAGTGCAATGTAGTGGATAATATAACAAAGACAGTATAAACAGTATAAAGATATAGATATGAAGGGGCAGGGCGTGATTTCATGATCTTTTGTCCTAAAATGTGTGATGATGAATAGTTCACCCAGACACTGTCAGGGTAGCAAATAACAGAGCAGAAGTCTCCTGTTATTTACTGGAGGAATACTGACTTTGGCACTGCTTAATCTTCATTATAAAGGAGTTTGCTGAACCTACCCTTGACTGAGAGTCTTGATGTTGTGCCAGCTCTGTTTACTCCCGAGAGTGTGCAGAGTCGGTGCCTGAGCCTGATCCCGAATTCCTGTCCACAGTAAAAGTGGATAATGGGATTAGGAGCTTGTAGGGCGAGAACTGGGCTCGCCTAGTTCAGTCTCTCATGCCACAGATCAGCTCACAATGACTCCAGATAAGAATAAAGACATAGAGAACTTAAAAGTAGCTGCCGTAGGTGGAATAGTGTGATTTACTTCAAAGCAGGAGCGAGGTAGAGGCTAGAGGTCTCAAGTCCCTCTCCAAAGGGACACGATGACGAGTCTTCACTTGAGGGGGACCACATATTGAGCATGAGACTTTATTTCTGTGCTGTTGAATTTATTCAGAATACAAAGGCAGAGGAGGAAACAATTCCTAACCTGAAGCCTGAATATTTTTATTCATGGTTTGATTGATTATTTATTATAATAGAATATGGATACATCTAGTTTAAAATATATATTTCATTGTTTTGAGGATTGAGAAGTAGAAGTGTTTTCAATGTTTTTTTCTTCAGCTTTTATTCAAGGGGAAGGCTGGTGTTACTGAAGACAATTCCTTTGGTTAAACACTAAATGTAGTTATTGTTTTTTTCCACCATTGTAACAAGACATCTGTGTCATTTTTTTAGCAATATTCAACGTAATGACACTAAGTGCAGTTGTGAGGCTCATTGGTGTGGTTTTGACAACAATAGAGCTCTATAAAGGAATACGATACGTCAGACATTGTCTACACTGACAGTACATGTTGTTAGGATCAAATTAGTGTTGGTTTGGCGTTTTTCTTCGGATTTCAAGACAAGAATATCACCAACCATATCCTAGAAATGTCTGATCCACTACACACTGGAGTATATAATGCATATGTACACACGCATATAGACACACAAAGCAGTTGGCACTCACAGACACAGCTCTCTTTTGCTCTCTTTCACACACACTCTGGTGTCCCCTGAGGTTTTCCACAGCCCCTTGGAGGCAGCTGGCTCTGTGCTGACCTCTGCCCACTGGGGCTCATTGGAGAGTGATAGGTCAAAACACAGATGAAGCGCAATCACAGCTTGTGATAATGGGAGATGTGTCCCCCGGGAGAGCTTTAAGGGCTTCAAACAAACCGTGGAAGTGACTGAGTCTTGCATCCAGCAGTCAACCTACTGTTTCTCCTTTGGTGGTCACTTTACAGCTTTCTGAGGCATTATCGTGTCCTTGGCTTCATACAGGCACGAGCGGATCAATACTCGTAAAACCCTCATAATAGAGAGCTGTCCCGATGATGACCTGGTAAACTTGGAGTTCTTAGATGAGGTAAGATTGAATATGTTTATCTCATTTTGTATTGATCAGTCCAACGCATAATGTTCTTGATGCTGTGTGTGTTTTCATTTTTATTTTCTATAGGAGACAATAATCAGCCATCTCCAGAAGAGATATGATGACCTGCAGGTGTACACTTATGTTGGCGACATCCTCATTGCACTCAATCCTTTCCAGAATCTTAGCATCTACTCTCCCCAGGTTGGTTATGGACCAGTTACACAAATGTTCCCAGTCGTTTCCGAGTCTCAATGAAAGCAATGAATGATTTCTCATGAGTCATGCCACTGGTCCAGCCCTATTGGATATATTATTATTATTATGTTTAGGGGCTTGTTTATTGTTTTGTTTTTAAAGTCTGTATATGAATCAGTGTTTATTATAATACCTGATAAAAATAAATGACAGTACTGATCTGATGTTAAAATACCACACAAAAGTATGCTCGCAGCATATGTCTACAGACAGTGATCTATCTGTTGGATAGATCACCAAAACATATTCTACAAACCTCCTTGGTCTCCAGAGGATGAATTTCATTTACTTTTGTGATCCCCTTCAGGAGAACAGTGGCAGGTCCTGAGTCTATTACCTCCAATGCAAGAAATGAACGTTAGCACAGGTTATGGCGATTCTTTGGCCTGATAATCACCAAAGTAAACATTGGACCTGTTTCTCACAAGCTACATATCGTCCAAACATTTTGACACTAAAGCTGCATGTTTCAGACACATTCAGAGCAAATTAACTACGTTAGCGACCTTTCTTTGTCTAATAAACAGAGATCTGGCAATCTCACGTTTGCGAACGCCCTCGCTAACACATTTTTGTAATGCTAAATAATGTCTTTTAGCTCAGTAAATATCTAATGTTAGCAAAAGAAAATATTTATATATTATGAAATTATAGCCCAACATGCTTCTATCGACGACGTTCACTAGAGGGATTGGGGGGTGGGGAGGGTGAGGTGAACACATCATGACCACACCTTAGGAGACAGGAAGTGCATACCATTTCAAACCACTGGTGTTGCTTGAAATGTGGCATCTTTGTATATCCAGCATCTTTGTCATTGTGAGCATGCTAGCATGCTGATGTTAGCATTCAGCTAAAAACACCGCTTTGTTGAAGTACAGCCACTGTGAGCATGGCTGTAGACTATGGCTGTTTAATACAAATATAAAAAAAAAGGTGAACAATTTTTTTTAGAAATAATTAAAAATGAAAATATGGTGCCTTTGTGTATTAATGTGTTTTTCTTAGTTTTCTAAACTGTACCATGGTGTGAAGCGGGCTGACAACCCTCCACACATCTTTGCTACGGCAGATGCAGCCTACCGAGGCATGGTGACTTTCTGCAAAGACCAGGTACACTACAGAAAAATAAGTTGATCAGGGAAGACTCGGATTGTAAAATTGATAAAATAAAGATGAAAATTATGTAAACATATTTTTTTCAAATGTTTGGGAAGGATGTAGCCACTTTTGGAGTGTCCGTCATGTGGTGAAGTCTTTTGCCATGTTTAAATAATATAAATATTCCTTTATTAATGTTTTAATCACTACATTTTTGTTTCCTTTTGTTGTAGTGTATCATAATCAGTGGGGAGAGCGGTGCCGGGAAAACAGAGAGCGCTCATTTGATTGTCCAACATCTTACCTTCTTGGGAAAGGTATAGTAGCAGTGTGGCCATCTTTTCGTGTACTTGTATACTTGTGCTGAATACTGCACAAATCTGAACATAACAGTTGTATGATAATTATAGTTCAAAGAAGCATGTTGCTGCTCTTAGGCAAACAATCGGACGCTGCGTGAGAAGATCTTGCAGGTGAACCCCCTTGTAGAGGCCTTCGGAAACGCCTGCACAGCCATAAATGACAACTCCAGCCGCTTCGGCAAATACCTGGAGATGAAGTTCACACCCACTGGAGCGGTTATCGGGGCCAAGATATCGGAGTACCTGCTGGAGAAGTCGAGGGTCATCAAACAGGCTATGTATGTGCTGCTCAGGCTGGGTCTGACTGGAGATCCCTTTGTCACGCTTCTAACTGCTCTGTTTGTTTCCTTTCAGGGGGGAGAAGAACTTCCACATATTCTATTACATATATGCTGGGCTTTACCACCAAGACAAGCTGAAGACTTACAGGCTGCCAAACAGAACACCTCCCAGGTTAGCACGGCAGTTTGACTTTGACATGTTCATAGTAATCCTGCCATCTTTCCCTTCTCATCATGTCGAAGCATCAATATTGATAGTTGATTGTGCATTTGCAGGTATATTGACAGCCAGCACTGCAAAGTAATGCAAGACATTGTCTCTAGCAAACTGTATACGGAGCAGTTTGACGCCATTCAGGAGTGCTTCAGAAATATTGGCTTTACTGAAGAGGTACTTTAATACTGTATCAAATGTATAGTACTTGGTGGCAGATCAATTACATGCTATAATGTTTGTCTTTTTTTTCTCCTTTTTGTTTAGGAGGTCAACTCTGTGTACAGAATTCTCTCAGCTGTGTTGAACACCGGCAATATTGAATTTGCTTCCATCACATCCCAACACCAGACTGATAAAAGCGAAGTGCCTAATTCAGAGTCCTTAGAGAACGGTGAGATACAGAATATTATCCATGTGTGAAGCGATACTTTTTTATTCTTTTAGCCAAAGAATCAGAATCAGAATCAGAAACCGTTTATTGCCAGGAATGTTTGCACAAACGAGGAAAGAGAAGACTTCAGTTGTTTTTTAAGAAATGTGATGGTTTTTATGTTGTGTTATGATTTATGTTTTGTGTTAATAGTTATTGTGTGACACACATTGTTTCACTATGACTATGGCAACATTGGATGTCATATTAACCTTTGTGGACATTTTTATGTGCATTTCACATAAAAAAAACAATAAATCCATCACATCTTGTTCCCCAGAAAACAGTGGTCAGTTCTCTGTAAGCAGTTCTAATCATGATACATTCAAAGCCCAGAATCCCTTTCAATTTACATTTAAAAAAAGTAGCGTAGACATTGACAATAAGAGATGACTGGTACCTATTGTTATGCTAATGATAAAGGCTGATGAGCTCTTGATTATCAAACTAATGTCTTTTCTCTCAGCTGCTTCCCTCCTCTGCATCGGCCCTGAGGAACTCCAGGAGGCGCTGACCTCTCAGTGTGTGGTCACCAGGGGCGAGACCATCATCCGCACCAACACCGTGGACAAAGCCGCCGACGTCCGAGACGCCATGTCCAAGGCCTTGTACGGACGCCTCTTCAGCTGGATAGTCAACCGCATCAACACCCTGCTGCAGCCTGACATGAATATCTGGTGAGTGTTTGCTGGTGATAAAGATCTGTGTGGACGTTTTTTGTAAATCTCTCCTCTTCGATAATCTTGAGCGATCGCACAGAGTTTCTGTGAAGCTCTGATGACCTTTATGGAAGTCGGTAGAGGTAGATGCAAACATGCAGAGGAGAATATCAATGGGCCGGCACAAGACAAGCAAAAGGAGAGCAAAAACAGTTTTAATAAATTTTTGATACAGAGTTGCGTGCAGAGAAAATAATGTTCAGATGATTAAAAAGACTTCAGAGAGACTGCAAAGAGGCTTTTCATTGATCCAAAAGAATTCCTTCATAAATATGAGCGTCTCCTGTCAAGAAGTCGTCTCTCAGAGATGTACAAATGCCAGAGCATTCCAGTCATCTTTGCCGTTTCCTTATTGCCATTAACAACCCTCGAGCACAGGCTAAAGGTGACCTCTACATACAGCGGGTAATGACTGATCATGAAAAGTAGCAGCTTGAAGCACTGAATATGAAATGCAGGGTGTTTAGTCTTCATTCTGTGCTGAAGAAATACGTTTTGTTTGTGCCAATATTAAAGATGACTAGAGGTTAAATCAATAGAGGCTGAAATAAAACCATTTAAAAAGCTCTGATTTGAAAGCCGACGTTTATGATTTCTCATCTGACGACTACGCCGTCCAGACCAGACTCTGTTTTTGGGTTGAACTCCGATTGTCATTAAAGTTTTATCAATCAATATGCCTGCTGGGGATTAGCTTGTTCCGTAAAATAGAAGAATACATTTGTTTGTCCCCTTTTCCTCCTTTGAAGTGCCGCAGAGAGCGGCATGAATGTGGGAATCCTGGACATCTTTGGATTTGAAAACTTCAAGAAGAATTCGTTTGAGCAATTGTGCATCAACATCGCAAACGAGCAGATTCAGTTTTACTTCAACCAGCACATATTTGCCCTCGAACAGGTGAGTTTGACACACAGGGAGGTTATTGATATAGAATGTCTGTGCATATTCAATATGCTTATGAATGTCATTTAATGTGCTTGAAATTAATGCATCCACACAACACTCACAACAATAACACTCTATATACGTATTTACCTTTAAAACACTTACAGTCATTTTAATATTGTTTGTGTTTATCACATCCATCAGGGCAGAGATGCTCTCAACGTGAGCATTTTGCTTTTAGCCAGGCTGTGATGCATAAAGGAGTGTTTATACTGTTACGCACCACCAAATTTCACTCTTAATTGATTTACTGAAGTTGTTTTCCCTGAAGTGCTATACGTCTTTATTCTCCTTGATGGAAATGAATAGACATTAATCAAGAACCATTCTGCAATAATGCCTTTTATTTCTGTTTTAACTTTGCAACAGACCTTCTAAATATAAAAAAACTAAGTACGGAAGGGACATTTTATTCATTTTAATACTAAATACTAACTGTTTTATATTTATATTCATACAGCAACACATGTACTGAAGAAAACACAATATATAATACAAATAAGGTAATTTATTGAGGCAGGATTTTGCACATGAAATCTGATAATACACCCAGCTCATTTATTTATTTATCAAAGCCCTCTCCAGCACCAGAACTGGAAGCGACAATCACCATTTACACATTAATTACAGCAGTGATCATTGAAAATAAGGTCTTTGAGTCCGTGGAAAAGTTCCTCTACAGAAAACAAGTGCAAGCTGCCCCTGATGAAGGGCTGGTGCTCTGTGGAAAAGGGATTTTTATTTGGTGTCTTCAGTCTCGCTGTACGCAGAAACTGATTATTCTGAGTTAATGACTTAAACATGAAGACGGTTTAGATCCATTGGTTCCACTTTATTAGTAAAATATATATTTAAAACAACTTTTTGATCCGAAATTAAATAGATGCAATAATATGATTTGACTCTGGGTTATTTGCAAAGTGAAATAAATTATGAATAAGTAAGTGGCTCTATTTGTTAGTTCAGAGCTGCTCGGTTTTATGCATTCAGTAAAAGACTCTATTATGCTGTGAACTTCAGCAATAGACACACACACACACACACACACACACACACACACACACACACACACACACACACACACACACACAGCCGGCTGCAGCTATTTGGTTTTGTTGACTGGAAACTCTTTTCCCCCACACATGCACAAATCATATTTAGCCCAGATTGTTTAATTGGGTCATTTAGAGAAATCATCAACTAGATTGTTCTACATTCACTGGTTCTAATTAGATGGAATACCAGAGCGAGGGGGTGGATGCCAGCCTGGTGGAGTACGAGGACAACAGGCCCATCCTGGACATGTTCCTGCAGAAGCCCATGGGTCTGCTGTCCTTAATGGACGAGGAGAGCCGCTTCCCTCAGGCCACTGACCAGACCTTAGTGGGTAAGACTGGAGCTACACCTTCCACATGCTCGGACAACAAACAAACAACAATCACCAAACATGAACATCAGAGGACAGAGCTCACTGCTTCTGTGAATGTAGCTCCAGCTCTCGCCACTATACTTATGTATTTTAAAAAGTTCCTACCTGTGCTGCTTAAAGCATATTTTTTACCTTTACATTTGTTCTCCTTTCTCATTTGTTGCCAACAGATAAATTTGAGGACAATTTGCGCTGCAAGTACTTCTGGATACCGAAACGTGTGGAGCTTTGTTTTGGGATTCAGCATTACGCAGGAAAGGTAGCAAATGAGTCTGTGCAATACATCATTGGTTATATGAACAACAAGGAAAATGTATTAACAATATCATTAACAATAATTATACTACCGATATTGCCAGGGCCTATACAAGAGGTAATGACAAATCAGAGAGAGAGAGAGTCACAGTTTGTGTCTTATGCTCGACAGGTAATGTACAACGTGGATGGTTTTTTGGAGAAGAACAGAGACACTCTTCCTGCAGACATCGTTGTAGTTCTGAGAACATCAGAGAACAAACTTCTGCAGCAGCTGTTCTCAAGCCCTTTAACTAAAACAGGTATGCTATGATACAGGCCTCAGTGAAATATATAACAATGTAGAACATCTAAGCCACTAACGGGCATTATTCTACCACTAACCACAATGGAAATGGTAATGGTAACTTTTCTTTGAGACAAACTATTGTTAACAATGCAGGGTTCTGACTGTATTACTCTTTGAATTGTGCTGGTGTCTACTGCTTCCATAAATGTTCAGGTAAGTGGGTTTCTTAAAGATGCGGCTCCCAGGCATCTCCTACTTCCCCTTCATTTCAAGCCTCTGTGTGCCGTGCTCGAATAAATCTGCAGTCTCCATTATCTCTTGAGAGGCTCAGCGCTCTGCACGGCGCTCTGTTTTTATTTTCACTAAGCTGTCCCTCTTGGTTTCCCACGTCTGAATGCTATCTACAGATTGTGGGTGCAGTGGGATATTTTTATGATAAGGTTTCTAAATACCCAGGGGATGAAGAAACAGTATTTAGAGAATACAAAAGCTACTCTTCCCACCTCTTTTCTGTTGGTAAAATGAAGGTAGAGTAATGTGCTCGTCATTAGCCGTGGCTGAGGCCTCCTGGTCACTTGATTTAGCGGAAATGCTAATGGATGTGTTCAATTATGAGATTCCCACTTCCTACTTTATTTCAGCTAAGCCACATTATGTGATTCACTTCCTTTTTAGGGACCTGTAAATGCCTGCTTTGAGTCCCAGTGGCATTAAAAGGAGCTTCAATTTACAAAAGGCACCTTAGCTGAGACTCCAGTAGAAATCTTTGTGATGTGTCTGTAAACTTCAATTGCAGGTTGTGCACAAGGGAGCCTTCAGCCACTTCCCTTCTGCAATTAACGGCTTCAGAGGAATACACCCTATAAAAACAAATTTAGTGCACACTTCATTTCAGTGCACAAAGGCAGTGAATAGATACTAAGATGTGCTATAATGTTTACTGCTGCTAACATAGTGTCAGTTGGATCTAAAAGCTTCTTCATTTCCTTTTTGTTCTCCTGAACTTTCTCCGTCCTGTCATTCCGACCAGTGAATCAAGTTAATGTGATGATTTGTGGCAGAAACAAACTGTGTTGGGCAGTTTGAGACTTTTTATCCCCAAAAATCTCTAGCATAGTAGCTCACAGTAATTATATTCTTTTGCATGTTCACGTAAAGGCAGCATGACTGCAATATGCTCGCAGTTATTTCTTTGGAGTTAGAGGTCCAATTTTCTTATTGCAGTTTGTGAAACTGCAGATCATCTCATTAGATAAAAGCTATGAAACGCTCTACTCCGGCTTATCATTCTGGAAAAGATGGAGCGCTGTTTAAAGTGAGATACAGTATAGCATGAGAAAATTATAAATCTATTCTTCAGGGTAAAATTTGTGGGGGGATTTAATTTGCATTTTACTTCACATTATAGATTCACTGTTAATCTGTGAAATTACCATTATCTGGAGGATCTGATGGAAATCTGTTTTACACCAGGGTGGTTCCACACTCTAGGTCACCTCCTCCCAGTGTCACCACTAGGGGACACCCTCGTAGATCTGCAGCCTGACACTGGGATGGAAGTAAAATAATTGATCTGGGATGTCAAACTACACACTAACAGGCAGAGAATGGTCATGTTTCTGCTATGTTAAACATGTTTAAACATTCCACATTTATGCAATATTTCAGTAGACCACTCATTCATTCCACACATCAGATTGAGAATGTGAATGCTGAAAAAGCATCACAGTGATGAGCTATGTTATGTGGAAATGAGATTTTGCAACAAACTGAGAAAACAAGATTATTTAAATAAGAAATATGTGAATTAGGTCACATTAGGAAATACACATCTGCGTATCGATGCAGTTCATGTTTGGAGAACAGTAGGAAACTAAGAGGGCCCCAGAAAGTAAAAAGCTCCCAGGCAGTGAATAGCAAGGCCACTTGAGCCCGGCAGAATGTGGGTCCTTGAGACTTGGACATATGGTGGTGTTTTGTCAGAGGAAATGGGATGTATTTGCATGGACAAATTCATCAGAGCCAGGGCCTTTCCCAGATCAGGGGGATCACAGTGTTTGAATTGGCTGAGCTCAGTAGGGCCTACCGGTGCCTGGGCAGCCTGCAGTCACAGTATGGGTCTCTTTTGGTGTGTGTGTGTGTGTGTGTGTGTGTGTGTGTGTGTGTGTGTGTGTGTGTGTGTGTGTGTGTGTGTGTGTGTGTGTGTGTGTGTGTGTGTGTGTGTGTGTGTGTGTGTGTGTGTGTGTAGCCACAGGGCGGCCTGGCACATCTGCACACACAGACGCACACACAGACGGACACATACACACAGCACCTCAAGACAGCCAGTCCTTTGTCAGAACACGATGAAAATGGAGGATGTGCAGAGTGATGTGTGTTTTGTGAAAAGTTCACAGACAGTGGATCGGAATATTTTATCTATGGCAGGGTTTTTAACTATTTATGATGTGTGCTATACGTAGAAATTCAAAAATACTGGTACTGTTTGAGCAAGACCTGCACTTCACTCATGCAATTTGTTGTCATGTTGAATTATTAGTATGCAGGCCAGCTGAGCATTTTAAATATTCATGTGATTTAACTTACAAGCTGTAGATGCTGATGTATTTTACTAAGTCTGATTTGCATGAAGCATCAAAGATTTTACACCTGGAATATAGTAGTTCTCCTAATTTAAAATGAATCTATGTGACTTAATTTGACATATTTCCAGCTGCTTTAGAAGAAAAAAATTTTATCAGGCAGAAATATGTTCTTTGAAATGTTATGAATTTATACTTTTTTTTAATAGTTAATCTGTGTGCAGACAACCATGACTTAAAGCTGTCTCATTAAGGAGGAAAGCTGAATATTGTGAATGTATATGCGGCGCTACCATTCGCTTGCAGGGGTAGATTTACTCAAATACTGTACTTTGGAGGTGCTTGTTTTTTTTAGATGTAGTTAAATGATTTAAGTGGTGAAATCAGATTTGCCATGATCTGCTACCAATAATGTAGTAATGCATCAGTAATAATAATAATGTAACATGATGGTTGCTCATATATTACAATGTTAACACTGGGTTAACAAAGCAAGTTCCACAACATTCTCCTGTGAGACATCAGGGGTTAAAAGTTCAAGTCCATCCTTTCTACTGAACAATTTTCATTGCTTTTACATCTTCACATGAAGCCACAGTTGCAGTTCTGCCGTCCTCTGCAGCTCCGTCTGTCTACCTTCATGTGAGGAGATCCTCCTGTGTAGAAATGACAGGCTTCTCCCAGCGATATGACACATTTGGCTCTTTGTTCTCTCCCAGTGGAAGCCTTTTTCATCCCAGTGGGCAGACACCACAGTCTTTCACTAGACTTCCACACACTCCCGCTACCAAAAGAGACACTCACCAAGTCGTACTTTTGTTCAATTTCTCCCGTAATCGTGGAATTGGAGAATGTTTTGAGTCAGCAGTGGGGTTTTTGACGGCCCTGCACATCAATAGCGAGGAGCCAGTTTTCCTAAGTCACATGGTACAACATCCTTTGATAAATGCAACACTGTGTTGTGTCACTAAAAGCCAATTACACCATGCTTTTTATGATTGATCTGCTCTGACAGTAGTGGATGGCATTTAAATCAACAGCCCCCGCAGCCATCTCTAGGCATAAACGGTGGTGGTTATGGAGGGTGAGGAGGGTGGCGGGGGTTATGGGTGCTTTAATCTCATTTGCTTGGTTGCTGAGTTGAGTTTCTAGATCACATGTTTTCAAAAAGAGAGCGGGAGAGCACCGGAGATATCTAGCAAGCCTCTGCTCACTCAGCTCAGTAAGGCTGCTCTCTCTTACAACTTTGATTGTCCCCCGTGTCGACAGCTCGATCCACAGCTTCTGAAGTACAAGACACACACTGGCACTCATAAAAGCGTGTAGGGAGGTGTCATATTGAACGCGGGATTGCTTTTTAATCCCAAGCACATTGACTATTCTTGTCAATAGAACCCCAATACAACTGCCAGCTTGAGTTTTTTTTTTTTTTTCTACAGGATTCTTGCTGGGCTTAATTTTCAAAGTGAACGCACAGATGCCAAGGAAGGCTTTTTCTCTTTTTGCCCACCACACACACTGCTCTGCCTCACTCTGTGTTTGTCCTGGAACTCCGTGCCAAGAGCAACATGCGTGAAGCAGAAACGATCAGTGGGACTTCCCTCCACCGCCTGTTTCTCAAGACTGAATGACCTGATGGGAAATATCCCCCTCACCTGCTCCTCTTGTAATTATTAAGTTTTAACATAAAACTATTTTTCTCTATGATTTTATTTTTATCATGTGTCTATTTAAAACTGCCTCAAGCTGGAACTCAAAACATATGCGGCCTTCTTTTTTTAACTGAATTTACTGTCAAAGAACAAGTCTTCCCTTTTCTTGCTCGTCTATGTGTTTGAATAATTATAATTCACATCATTAGACAAGTTCCCCACTGTATCTAAATTAGAAGGTCTTCTTTCAGGCTGGACATCACAGGTGTTCCCTTGGTTTCATGTCTCAGGAGACGGAAATCTTTGAGGATGCTGACTATTAACCCATGCTCTAATCATCTAGTCAGGAGGGGGAATGAAACCCGCCAGAAGAATGAATTAATACAACCCGCCAAGGAATACATGAAGAAAGCAGCGAGTGTCCATTTGCAAGGCTTAGGTACAACTGTCATAGTTTCTCTCATCACGGCGCAGCCCCTTCATCTCCCCTTGATGGTGTCATGGAAGTGAGAGGCGTGAAAGCGCAGTGACACTCCATGAGCTCGTTCCACTCGCAGCCGCTAATTCATCATGACAAATGTGCTCAGATGATCTGGCCCAGCAGCACTAATGGGGAGAGGAGAGAGCGCACTTCATTTGCACAAGACCCACTCCAATTAATCCATCCAGCTTTACTCTGGGCTAATTGGAGCGGGGCCCTGCCTGCCTGTGTGCTGGTAATATACCCGACACAGTTTAACAGCTCCTGTTCTCAAAGATCATACTTTTTTGTGTGTTTTTTTTTTTTGTGTGTTTTTTTGTTGATTGTGCCGAAGGGGCGTTTGAGGATGTAAAATCTGTCCCTGTGATCATAAACACAAGGCCCTCTCACAAACATGTGTTCATAATGAGCAATTAACTGCTCATATTTCCATGATATCATATTTTACACTTTCCTTTCTTCTATTTTTAGGTTGAGATTCAGAACCTGTGTATACTCTTTCAAGCACATTATTAACAAACATAAAAGTGTATATTTTAATGTGACAGAATATCTTGTTTTTAGTTTGTTTACCAAAATGTGTTAATGGCAGAATAAATGAGTAGATAAATAAATAAAAATTAGCAGATAACTGTCAAATGCTAAAAGCAGTGTCATCACTAGCTTAAAAGACTTTTTTGAGTCCCTTTGAAGTTCTCTCACATCATATGTTTTGGCCTGTTTTGACTACAGCTGTGTGTGTGTGTGTGTCTCTGTGTGTGTGTGTGTGTGTGTGTGTGTGTGTGTGTGTGTGTGTGTCTCTGTGTGTGTGTGTGTGCGCCCCCATGAGACACACATTGCTTTGGATCACTTTAAAACCTTTGGCACAAGTATGGCGTTCTTTGTCTAAAGTTAGAAGTGGTCTGGTTGTTAATTAATCCTTCATAAATTGATTTTGATCTCTTCAATGCTTGATTGATGCTTCTAATACACACGTGATATTGCAGTCATCTGAGAAAGGCAGGCGCTGATCCAGTGTTTAAGTTTTTGGCTTGTTGTCAGACCATGTCCTCAACAACTGACATGAGTCTTGAAAGTATATAGCAGAAGCTGACTACATATTTGCATTTTAGGAGTTCGTCGGTGTGCGGTAGAAAATCTAGAACAATTGTTGGCCTGTCACTTCAGCTTTATCTTAAAAAACTTACAAAGGTTTTCCTCCTTGCCATACACGGCTGCTTGGGTAATGCTGCCTCCTGTGTCTGCAGACGTATTTTTCTAAAGGTGTGTGTGGCACATCTGTGCAGCTATTGTTTATTCATGGAGTAAACCCTTTGAAATGTGTTAAGATACTTCCCACTCATTATAAAAATCCTGCCACCCATGGATTAGGACTTTGATGTCACCAATCCGGCTTCAAAGGCTTCTTTCACTGCTATTAATCACAGTTTAGCCTCTGAAGATATAGCCAGAGAAAACATTTGGACATCTTGTGCAGAAACTTTGAAATGTTCAGACTGTCTTGCATATGCTATGTTCATATCCTTTCCGCTGTGTGTGGGGCTGTTGGACTGCTGTGCACGCAGCTGCACTCCTGAGTCCATGGATTCAGCTCAGATTTAGGCTCCCTCTGAACTGTCTTTTATATTGTGCTGCAGTATGAACATTACTGTTAACATAGTTTTTGTTTTCCTTCTACCTTTGTTGAAAAATAATATCGTCCCAGAATGTTGACTGTTTCCATGTTTGATATTCACTCTAAATAACAATGTATTCTCTGTGTCTCACCCAGCTGTTCAGACTTCTTCTAAGCTTTAAATAAGACCTGACGCGACGACTTATGACTGCTTTCACGGGTTGGTTTTGAACAGGAAATCTGGCGACTTCCAGAGCCCGGATCACTGCTGCCTCCAGATCTCTGCCACCGCAGCTCGGTTCAGGACGCACCAAGGTGAGCTCCTGTAGCACAAATCATCACATCTGAGAACATCATGTTTTTTTATTTGTTGCTCACAGGCACTGCCCCATAAGAAACCCAGTAAAACGTGTGCTGTGAAGCATATCCATATTAATTGACTACCCTGTTATGTTTGCTGTCTTGCTTGTGGTGATGCAGCATCGCCATCTGGCATTTGGTGTCTACGGCATGGAAGTAGTTTTCAAACTCATCAGCTATTATTGTTTTGTTGTTAATGGGCACTAAAGTAACTATAGGTCTTCTAAAATCATCTGGAATAACTGCATCAACAGTTTCATGAGTCTAATATTCCACAGTAAACACAAAGGCTCACTAAGAAGCACACTGAACATGTTTGCTCCCAATATTGTTTATTAATCGTGTTTTTACGGAGGCTCTAGATGCAGAGTTTCTTCGAGCGCCTTTTTATGGTGTCACACACACTACAATGTGTTTTAGCACCAGAAAGTGTATTGATAGCAAAGACTTTCAACTTTTCTCACTCTTGGATTCAAACATGTTTAATTTCATTGTGTCTATTTCATATTGTCTGAAAGATATGACTTTTTTTTCTTCTTCTTTTTTTTTTCTTTGTGGAATTATTTGTGATTATTCTCTGTTTTAAAAAAAAGGAATACAAATAATTCACATTATGATTTACAGTGGAAAACCCTGAAAGGTGGATTTCAGCTTCTTGTCTTTCCTCTTCTCTCTCTTCCTTTATTTCCATGTAATTCGCCAACGTGTGCCGTTCTCAAAGTCTCCCAAATACCTATTGAAGGTAAGACGTATGTTGAAACCAATCTAAATATGTGTATAAATCATAGACCAGTCCCAAGTTACGGTAATCATGATTGTAATCCAAATTCAAAACGTTTAACTATGTTTCACTATTTTTGGATTGTGTGCAGCTTCACTTCTCTGACATCAATCACAGTCTGGCTTTGGAAAATGTAAATCATTTCTTTTAAACATTTTTTCACGCAGCCACAATTCTGCGTCATTAATGTAAACAAATGCTCTGCGATGTGTCTTCTTAGATTATAGAAATACTAGAAACACAGGCCGAGATAACTGTGGAGAAACTTTGGTGAACTTTGCTTATAAGTACCTTCTTGGTTATTTTTTGAACAAGAAGGGGCTTCTTTTAACAAATCAGTGTGATTGATGTAATATGTATGCCGCCGTCAGGCTCTCAATCAGAGTTGGGGAAAGTTGACAGAAGCTGATACTTACAAAAAGTTACCAGTGCGACCAGATTAAAGCAGTGTGACGGTTGTTAGCCGAGTGGAAGTAAGATAACCGTTTGTACTTCTGTGTGATCTGCTTTCAAAAAAGCAAAGTGTCAGGCATCTGGTTCCTCATTCCATGTAACTCAGTTTACGTTTGACGTACCTTTCTTTCTCTGCACTACGGTGGAATAAAGAATTAAAGATATGCACTTTGCTACGTAGACTTACCATAAAATATCTATTGCATCATTAATTTTGATGAATCCATGAACTGCGAAGACCATTAAAAAGCTTATATTGTGTCCTCGTTAATCCGTCGTCGGGATGACTGTCTGCTTGGTGACGGCTGGTCTCATTACTCAGAATGCTCTGCAGTTTACCCGTGCCCCACAGCAGTGCAGACTTATTCTCTAGATTGTTAGCTTTAAGTGTTTATGGGGCTATGTTATACAGACGGGACAGTTAGTACAGCTGTGTATCCCCAACTGGCCCATTTGGAGGAAGGAGACCTGCTGCAATAATACCTTTATCTCTACAGGGCCCGCCAAGGATGTCAGGCTGCTTTTGCAGTGATGCTGTTGGCCTGAGTTTGGCCTGTTTGTAAACCCGGCGTGTTAATTGTGAATGTTTGTGTTCAGGTGGACACCATGGAAATGATGCGTCACCCAGAAGAAACCACCAACATGAGGAGACAGACTGTAGCCTCCTATTTCCGTGTAGGTGTTTTGATTTTGGGACAGAGAGTTGTGGAATTCACTGGTATTGGTATCGACATTTAAATGTAGTCAATATCGTGACCTCAATAGAAAACAATAACATTGTTAGATCATACTAGCCTGCATCCATTGATGTTGGTTGAATCATACTGTATGTCTCTATTTCTCTTTGAGTTTTAAATTTGAACCTTTTTATGTATGTACCACTCTGGGAGATGTATGAAATGAAATATTCAAACATTTTTGCTTGCTTTAAAAAAACCGACTCAAAACCGGAACGTAAGAAATAATTCACAAACAGGTTGTGACTTTTTGGAGTCACATTCAAATAAATTAGACTTACTTTAACCTATTTATTAATTAACAATGACTGCCAGGTGCTGTTGGAATTGATTATGCAGATTACTATTCACCTTGTATTCTGTTTTTAAACACATCTACACCTGGAAAATGTTGATTCTTGACATTTAAGTGAAAATCTTCATAATGGAACTTACTACGGACTGTGGTAATGTTAATTCATATGATAACTGTTCTTTTTTCTTGCCTTGTTTAGCCTTTCTCATTGTCTGTCTGCAGTACTCCCTGATGGACTTGCTGTCTAAGATGGTGGTGGGTCAGCCACACTTTGTGCGCTGCATCAAACCCAACGATGACAGGCAGGCGCTGCGCTTCTGCAAGGAGAGGGTGATGGTGCAGCTGCGCTACACCGGCATCCTGGAGACAGTGAACATCCGTCGGCAAGGCTACTCTCACCGCATCCTGTTTGAAGAGTTCGTCAACAGGTAAGGGCGCTGTCAAGACAGGCAGCTCCTACACTCTGCAGCAGGCACACGTGGAGCGCCGGCACAACCCCAGAGATAGTGCAGAACAAGTGAGCCGTGCTCTGCATCACACAGAAACACGGGTTCTTTAATTAGGTAGGGGTACAAGTTAAGCAGAGCAAGAGGCTGACTAATTGGCATTCATTAGTGATAGTGCAAGACAAAATCCTACAGCTCTTTTAACTGGGTGGATATTCTAGGCTGAAAAATATGGATGAAATTCAAACAGGGAGGAACTGTGATTATAAGGGGTGATGCATTTTAATGGTTCTCCTTTTACTATTCATAAAGAGTTTGTTCTCAAACTCAGTGTACTGGAAAAACTTGAATAGTCTGTGTGTCGTGTCCCATTGGTATTACATTGGAACACAATTAAAACAGGAATTCATCATTAGGGGGACTTTACGTAAGGGTGTTGTTTTTGTTTAAAAAAATGTGGGACAGGACATGATAACTGTTAAAAAGTTATACACTCTCCTGTTCAAATGTCCAACTCCACATTTACACAGTGTAGACATCAGCCTCAGCCCTGTTCAGGGAAAAAAAATGTAAAATGCAAGGACACTTATGTTTGATCAACTTTCCTTTGAAAAATATTCCTAATGTGAAGACTTGATGATATAAATGTAATTAACTTGGGCTTGTGGCCTGTAGGGGAAAGTAAGTTTGAGATGACTGGTTAGTCTCACTGCTTTAGGGAAGTTTTAAAAAATGTTGCTTAATTTTGGCATGTTTTTTTGTCCTAGTTTGGTCCCAATATTAAATAGTGTTTGACTATTACAAATCATCAAAAACCTAAGCTACAGCACCTGTGCACTAAGTGTGTGTGAATGAGCGGGTGTGTTACCACTTCAGACTACATTTTAACCTTGCTATTGATTCCATATGATCCTACCTGAGCCAGGCTGAAATCATACAGACGGACCTGAACTGCTAAACTGCACCTTTACTGAAAACTGATTTAAATTTGTGCTCTCATATCAAAGGCTCGTCTGATGTTGCCAAGCAGTGCTTTGTATTTACCATCAAAGAAATAACAGGTATCAACAGGAATTAGAATGAAAGGCTGTAGACTGAGCCGGGGAGGGGAGTTCAAAGAAGTTTTTCTTCTTGTTGTTCTTCTTTTTGACCAACGCCAGAACACAAGAGATGAACCAGTCGTTGTGGAGCCTCAATGTCTCTGGGCAAACAGTCAGAGTCACTTTGTCATATACTGGTATTTTGTAAACTACAACAAGAGGATCAGTGGATGGATCTGGACAATATGAGCGATAAACATGCAGTTGAGGTGATGAACACTGATAGGCCCGGGCTGATGGGCATCTTCTGTGGCCATTGAAATAAGAGACGACGAGCCATTCAAAAAAGCTCCAACAAAGGGCCTCTGTTGAAGACTCATGTCTCAGGCAGACTCACTTTTCTGCTCTGACTGAGCCGGCCGTTTTAGCGCTGTGATGATGCTGATAGTAGCTGTGTTAAAAAAGATGCTAAGATTTCTATTCTCTCTTCTTCACCAATGTTGGATTAAATTACTTTAAAATGTTGGCATTTAGTAAAGAGGATCTGCATGTTTGTCATCAGTTATGCAACGACTGTGTGACCAAATATTTGTAAATTCTTATTGGATACAAAAGTAGAAGTAGAATAAAACTAACTATCACTTTCTTGCTTTGAGTTAGATGAAAAACATGTATTTTATTGACAACAAGCAGTAATCCATTATTGATATTGATGTCTAGCTGTTCTTTTTCACAATGTGCTCTATTTTTCTCGACACATCGTCTTTGTGTTTTACGGCTCAATTTCCACTAGAATGCTGTCCGAGAAGATGACAAAAAACTAACATTACCACTCGGGTAGGGCTAACGCCTTAGTCGTTTTGCTTTCATTTTCGGACCACAAAATCGTCTTTACATCATATTGGCTCATATCGACTCTGCTCTTTAGGTGCTATAACTACATCCAATCAAATATTGAATTGCTTTCCCCTCTGTCTGCTCTCGTAGATATTACTATCTGGCGTTTCGGGCTCACCAGATGCCAAAGACCAACAAAGAGAACGTTGTTGCAATACTGGAGCGTGCCAAACTGGAATCCTGGATGCTCGGGAAGACAAAGGTAATGTGATTATTACACCCAAAAAATAAAACAATAAAGAAATCTGTGTTTGTATTATACATTTGACCTATAAGCAGTACAGCATGTACCAAAAAACATGTGTAGAAATGTCAGTAGAGAGATCTAGACTGAGATGCTGGGATGTGCTCACCTTAACGTCTGGTCAGGTTTTCCTGAGGTACTACCATGTGGAGCAGCTGAACCTGCTGCTGAGGGAGGTGATAGCTCGGGTGGTGGTGATGCAAGCTTTCACTAAAGGCTGGCTTGGTGCCCGACGTTACCGAAAGGAGAAGCAGAAGAGGAACCGCGGGGCCATCATCATCCAGTCAGGTACACTGGTCTTACTTAAACATTAAACAAATGAGAAGAATGGTTCAAACTTAAGTAAAAAATAAATAAAAAAATCCTGATGTATTCTTTTATCCTGTTATGATGAAACAGGTGCAAATGTAATGTGAATCTTACCGCTGGTTTCTTAATGACCTCTGGTCTATTGTGTGCCGGTGAGTCTTCATAAAAAAAGATGAGTTTGATAACCACAGCTTGACCTACAAAGGTTAAGAGCAATGCTTCAGAGCAGACAATAAGACCTCAGACAGTTCAAAGTGATCCTTCCCTCTGCCACCTGGTTTAGCAGTGTTTTGAAGTGGGATCTTGTGTAGTATGTGCAGTCTATTTTGTTTCACAGAGGCAGGTCAGCAATCTCGTGCACACAGACACACACACACACACAGACACACGCACATACACACACACACTGCCTCTTTCTCTTCCCCTAGCCTGGAGGGGCCATGTTGCTCGGCAGAACCTCAAGCAGATAAAAAAAGAGCGGCAAGAGGCCGCAGTCCGCATTCAGTCAGGTAAAGAAATGTTTACATTATTCTACTGAAGTTCTTCATATATTCAAGTGTCCAGTTGAAATACACGCCACTTTTTCCTGCATTTTCAAAAGGGAAAAAGGGATAAAGGCCTGAAAACCGTACTTCTTTGTGAAACACCTTTTTGATCTCAATGAGTGGCCTACGAAACAGTAATAATTAATTAATAATGCATACAGAAAAGCTTTTGAAAGTTTGTGCAGCATTTGGTCCCCATGTTTCAGAAGAACAGTGCATACTGAGATCCTTTTTCCTTTCATCTCTTTCCCAGTAAAAGCAAGAGAGGGGCTTATCCCTTCTGTTTCCTCACGACTTCCTCTCTCAAATTCCTGGCCTATTACACAGCTCTCACATACCAGAAACAAGATGCCTTTTTATACTGTCAACCTTTTCATCTGAAATGTAAATTAATTCTTACTCAGTGTGCCTTGACGAAGATCAAAGTGGGCACATTAACCTTCCCGGGTCCCCCCACCCGACCCCCCTCCTTGGAGCCTCTCACTGGAGGACAAGAAGGGTGCCAAAAGGGGCAGGAGAGAGGAGGGCAGGGGGAGGAGAGTTGGCATTGTTTCCCCCGGCTCTCCTAAGGGCTGCCCTCATCTGGCACATGGAGCATCTCAGTCGCCTGCACACCTTGTGTAAATGTTCTCCATTAAAGCCCTTGTATATAACGATGCATAATGGGTAAACATGCTTTTGGTGTGAGAAAAGCCTTTCCGTCGCTGCTGTCTTCCTCCTTAGAGTAGTGTGTTTGTGTGTGGCCGCTGGGGTTCAGGATGGGGGGGGGGGGGGGACCTGAACCTGACATAAGTGGGGCCTCAGCCCCCCGGCGGAGCACTCCAGCACATTCACATTGTATGTTCTCTGCAGCTTATAGCCTTTGAGGTGGGCTGCATTTGCATTCTGAAAATAAACAGATGCCTTTCAAATGTATGAGCCTGGTGGCTTCTCAGATCTCAGCGGGGCCTGGGGGACATGCTCACCATCGATCAGATTAGACCATGCAAAATAGAACCATGGCTACACAATGTACTTCAGCTTCATTTTCCTGCGCATATAATTTTACAAGAAAAACACAAAAGCCCGTTGACGGAGTCAGTCAGCAGGCTCCGTTTACCATCCATCTGAACCCAGTTTGTCTCAATAATCACACAATGTTTTCCCACTCCGACACTACACTCCTTGTATGGAGTGTAGGGCTTCGATAAATTGTTGGGAATTGTGTTAATTGCAACAATTACATTTGATAACTGCCTCAGTGGACTATATGCATGTTGTTTAGATGATAGACGGGGAGGAATATGGTTTTCTGACCATGTAGGAGCATGTCTGAAATGAACATTGTGCGCAGTTTACAGAGGCCATTGGGTGCGTCGGCACCATGGACCCCAAAGACACCCTGAGGCTGGAGGAAAGACCACCAAGGAGGAGCATATGGGGTGAGCTTCTTGACCTTCAGGGTCTGTTCTCATTGAAAGATTGACTTCCTCTGATTAGATTTTTGTTTTGACCTTATTGTTTCTTCTTACGGCACAGACAAAACGTTTTAAATAGGGCCAACATTAAAGACGGCCTATTACGTACCCGTCACTCATACTCTTAGGTCTGCTGGATGGGCTCCTCATGCCCTGTAATGCGCTGTTGTTTCAAGCAGAAGAGAAAACTCCTCCCTTAAGCACCACCTCTTTCAGTTTTATAAACGTAATAAATATCTTTCCACCAAGATAGCACACTTGTCTGACCGCAAATGGGGTTGGGCGCTGCACTGGTCTCCAGATGTACGAGCTGAAGACTTTGTGTTTATTCAGCATGTGGGTAGGCCAGTCATTAAGAAAATATGTGCTAAGCAGGAGGGCAGCCACCGACTGAACAGCAGCACACGTGGTGTAGCTCTGTGCTTAGCTTTTCTCTGCACCACAACTCTCACAAATCAGTTATTACAAATCCCTTAATGTTAGATTTGAGGTCACATAAAAATGTATCTAAGAGGAAAATTCTGAAGTTTTTTCTTTATGTGCAGGGGCTCCAAAAAAGAAAGCTAGAACATTCCGATAATGACAAATATGAATTTCACTGCCTATCAGTGTTCATGTTAAACCAAGTCATGTGTATAAACCTTATTCAAACCTCGGGTGACTTTTGGTCAACGCTGTGCAACTCTCTCCAGACTCAAACTCAAAATACTAGATCTGAAAATGTTCTGCTTGTTGTATACTCAAACCAAGCGGAGCCTCATCTGGGATTTTTCTCTCCGTGTTTACAATCATATTCCTTGGTGAGAAAAACTTCAAACCTCCACTTAACAATTCTGTTTAATCAGTGTTGGAATCTCTCCATATAGATTTATTTTGACATGATCTAGCCCATTTTTATCCTGTAAGATCTATGTTCTCACCTACATGCTGTTCTTTTCCCTTTTGATATCCTTACTCTGCCACGCATGAATTCTGTGATTGCATCCAAATAACAGCCTCCAGTTGCATCACCAAGTCCAAACTGGATGAGATTTTGTTTTTCTATTCTCGAAGCATGAATGCGACTGGCATGCAGCATTGAGTTGTTGTCTTATTTGGTGTTGGTTTTTTTAAATAATGCAACAGCGAGTGATCACACACAGAAACATGTCTCTTGTCTCGCTCTCTGCAAATTGCATCATAAACCAGAGTTGTTTTTTGTCTATTAAACAAGGAGATGAATACAATTCACCCGCAGCTCTTACTGCATGTATGTAGTAAACCGTTATTAAGACTATGTGTTTTTGTGTGACAGTTTATGTTCGTGTCAGTTAAAAACGTGTCTTACTTTCACAGGTCTAAGTGCAACGAGGAACACACGGATCACATACATAGAGGAAATGTAAGTAACAGAATATCAATGAGCATTTTCTTTTGCTTGGCTTTAGCTGTGTATGTAAAATGCTGCTCCTCTACAAAGCAGCTTTAACCCAGATTATTCTTTGGGAATTTTTTGAGTCCTTGAGACAAAAGAGTTTTCTTGCTCCAACCTTCATCTCAGCGGAGAAGACAGGGTGGTACGGGAACGAGAGAATCAAAAGGCTGGAAATTCACGGCTGAGAATAAATGCTCGCTCTTCCCTGAGGTGATTTGTCTTTGCGCTCCTCTTTCTACAGATGTTAGACCCCTTTTTTTAGTAAAGACCTGAGGTTCTTTGGTAGCACTTTGATATCCTGCTCGGATTCAATATGTGAAATAGAAGAGCCACTCCGTGACTTGGAGCACATCACAGTCTTTGAAGTCTGATCCAATTTTTGCTGCTCACCATTTGATGTTGAAAGGATGAAATGAGGAAAATGTACAGTTTTTGCCAGTAACTCTGCTGAGCATATGTAAGATTAAAAAAGCAAAATCCTTTGGAGGATGTACTTAGAAATGTTAAGCAGATTAATACTTTCCTATAGCTCTTTTATTCAAAGATAAAATTAAATATGAGAGGAAGTCTGTATGAGCTGTTTTTTTACCCTCACAATTAAGTCAGTGTGGTGCTGTTTGCTAGGAGGTAGAGCTCGTAAAGGGGGATATGCAATTGCATTAGCATTTGATTAACATTGCAAAGCACATTAATGGGTTTGAGTTATATGAGTGCCAAATTGTAAATAAATGAATACAGTGTCTTCATGACTAAATTGAAGAAGAAGAAAATATACACACATTACGGAGCTTGCTTTAACTTGTGTCTATTTATCTGCTGCTTTCATTGACATTGCTCTTCTGGGTGTGTTTACGCCTCCCCTCTCAAGGTTGGCCTCGACAGACAAGTGAAAGACATCAAGAGAGACAAAGGCAGAGCAGAAGACAGTGTAACGAAGCCTTGCAGGGAGACAGCTAGACTGCGAGACATGCAGTGTAAACAAGGTAAGCCCGAGCACAGAGCTGGCGGGTGCAGGTAATTACACAAAGAGACAGGAGAAATCCCGCCTTAATGGATAAAGTGCCATTTTTAATACGGGGCCCCTTTCAACCTTTCATCCCAGCCAATCCTCTGCTGCCATTCTTTGTTGACAGCAAAAAGAGAGAAGCATTATAGGTGATCATTTCTCCGGTATTTTAATAACGCAGGTCAGCTCATCATAAATGCCTCATGGCAAGTGGGGGGAGGGGCTTTGGAAGTGGCACGATCACTTCAAAGCTTCATTCTCCCACACAGCGAGGCCTTCACTAAGGATCTCATCAATGACTCTAATAGACCTGCACAGTAACGGTGACAAGAAAATACACAAACCCTGATTTGTTGAACATATGTTTGGTCTGCTTTTTGCCCCAGGCGATGAATTACATTAATTCCTGCTGCCTAGAAGGCTGAGTGGGTGGCTGCGCAGGGGGCCTCCGATTACAGCCGTCACCCAGCCCACCACTGGGGTAGCCTGGGTAATAGGAGCCCGGCCCTTCATTAATGTTATTAGAGGGGTATGAGGTAAGAGACGGAGGTGAAATAGCGTTTAGCCGCGCGGCTGAGAGATTACGGGGATTAGACATGATAATGTAACACAGACAGGGCTCTCCAGCAGGCCTGGGATTAGTGTCAGCACGCCACAGCAGGTCTGGGTTAGATAGCGGCTAATTCGGTAATGCTGCATACAGGTGACCCCCGCTCCCAGGCATCACCGCTGCTGACGGGAAGCAGTGTTTGATGAATTTATAATGTCAGAGTAATTATGGAGGGAAATGTTGCAGTGAATGCCAGTGTGAGGGCACTTTGCTCAAACGTATGTCTGTCCCGTGTCTTCGTAGCTTCCAGTCATTTTCTAAAACAGAGTTTTGAACTAACAAATTACTTTCTTTTCTTTATTATGTCTTTGTAGTTTGACACCCAGCTCCCTAAGAGGAGCGTGTTTCATTTGATGTGTAAAAGTCCCATTCCTTTGCACTTAGGATCCCTCTCAAATATACAGTGTGTAGATGATTTCTTTGCTGTATCATAGTAAAGGTGGAACTTTTGAACCATGAAATGTAGCACACTGATCTCCATCTTTTTAACATGAAGCGATGTGTACTTGAAACCTCTCTTTATGGGCTGTGGCCAGTGTGGGAATGCCTTTTATTCTGCTTGTTCTGATTTTTTCTGATTTTTAGACGAACGGGAATAGCGAGAATATGAAATTCTGAATTATAACTAGAAATCAATCCAACCTAAAGTCATTTCAGTCTAAAATTCAAGATCATTTCAACCTTTCAAAGAGAAATCAACTTGTTTTTACAGGAATCTTCAAGAAAGTAGTGTCTTTATCGCGACAAAATAATACAGGTTGCTGTTTAACACAAATTAAACTAAAAGTGTAATTTACAAATGAATTTGCGCCAGAAAATAGTTTAACTTTTTAGAATAAGAATAATTTAAGGACTCAAGTTGGTAAGAGGAAGGTTGTTGCAATGAGTTATCTTGGGGACCCACTGGGGGATTCACACCTCCAGGTTGAGAACCACCTGAAACCAAAAACCTTTCTAGTTTAGTCGCATTGGCATCATTTATTGCAGTAAGTCAAACACTCACAGACTTCTTTTTGTTATTAGGTTAATTGAAAGGGCCTCTGTACTGAGTAAATTAGCCTTGGGCACATGAATAACATTTAATATCTGACAGTTGAGTTATATTCTATTTAAATACCCTGACAAAAAGAAAATCCTCTTCCTCTTCTGCCATGGGCTTACTTTATGTGGAGGGCACAGAGATTTTCAGGTATTCATAGTCGCCCCTTTTCCTGCCTCGTTTATGTTGCAAGGTCTGCTTGTGGCTCCGACTTCTTTCAGGAAACCCCATTTGAATATGTTAAGGGAGGCCACGGTGGCTCAGGCACCCGGGGCACACTTTGATCCCTGCAGATCTGAGAGTCTTTTTTTTCATCCCGAGGTTGAGCGAGTCATGGAAGCCTTGCCCCGCCAGATGTTTGGAGACCAGGCTCCTTCCTGTGTCTCCTCCTGCTGTCGCCTCTGGTGATCGCATCGGTTCTCTCGGGCTGGAGCTCGACCTGGAGTGTTTCAGGACACCAGTGGAGAAAAACAGAAAATTAACCATGGAAATCGAATTACCCCACCCCTGCAGACACACGCACACTCGTACACACTCGGCTCCCATTAATGCCAAAACACCGGGGCGTGACCTGGAAACTCTCAATGTGTTTGACGGACGTTGGGAGTGATTTAACAAAGCCTAGTGTTGCGCTCAGCCCACTGCTCTCATGTGTGAAACAAAGCAGATTAGGGAGTGAGATGATTTGGTTGTGGCTGTTTCACTATATAGCCGACATCAAGGAAGGCAGCTATTCTCACTCTTTAGCAAAATCCCTGCAGTGTTGCATTTTCTGGTGGAAATAGAGCATTAAAGAACTCTGTACTCCAGGCGCACTCAGATGTCTGCAGCACCAACCTTTGATTTCCCATGTTTTGTCAGAGAAAAAGTTAAACAGACACAGTGAAGTCATGTAAGCTGCACACCCAAGACGATGTCACCTCTTGTCACCTGTCTCCCAAACCTGAATATTAATACAACATGTTTGGAAATGAGTCACAGAGGCGTGTGCAAAAAGAAAGCCTTTGCTAGCAAACAGCAGATATGATCAGAGTGCTGCTTATGCTCCTCAGCGTGGTAAACAGGATGGTGCTGAGGATCAGTCAGAGCTGACTTTATGGTTTATGAAAGCTGAGCTACTTATGTTAACAGGCTTTTTGAAGATTATAGTTGTGGTAAACATACATGTCAAGAGAGAGGCAGTGATAAAGTGGAGCCACAACACAGAGACCAATTACCTCTGAGCCTTGGAAGATAGTTAACCTGGTCGTTTGAAGGGATGAGAAAAGAGAAAAATGAAAAGGGTGCGGAGAATAGTTGAAGTTCATGTTGACTTATTGGCTATAGTTATCTCCCCTCGGTGCATAACACGGTACAGTCAATAAGAATTGATTTTGTTTGTAGCCCTGAGCTCTCTCTGGGCTTTATAGCTGCAGCTGGGAGAGTTCATTGGAAATGTGGATGCTGTTTTACCCACACTGAGGTCAAACCCACACTCACTAAAACATCTCACTTTCCTCTTTTCTCGCTCCCTCCCTCAGCCCTTAAACGTCTTCCCACATTTCCTCCCACAAGATTTGCAGCCACCAGGTGCTGCTCCACAAACCACCACCACCACCACTTTCAAAGGAGCATCAGCATCACCATATCAACATGCATCTGCTAGACAAATGATCCACCCTCTCCATGTTCTCTAGACAAATACGCTCCCACCCTCTCGCTGTCTCTCGGTCTTTTGATTGATCTGTCTGTCTCTACATATCACAGTGTCTCAACCGGATGCCTTCAGTTTTAGGCAAATTACAGGCTCGACATAGCGGCAGCAGAGATTTGGAAGGGATAGGAAAGACTCAACTTAACGGAAGGAGTTGCCTCTGTCTGACGCTACCTACGTAATCCTCTTAATGTCAGTGGGAGTAGTTAACAGGATGTACTTCCAAACTACTCATCATCACAATTCCAACAGAATAATCTCCTCAGACGTAAAATCTAGCTGGAAAATGATACTCCAAGTTCTCTGTAATTTCGCACAAGGATTGACTCATTTGACAAACTTTTTCAAAACACAAAGCCATATTAGTTTGTTATTTCTGTGGACAAAATACAGTTTTATGTAGTTTTTTATACATTTTTATTGAAATTAAATTACAAGGGAAACTTAATACCACTGGTTTGCATATTTAATCTATTTTTGGCCTGGTTTTCTTGTCATTCACATCTCCCTCCTTGCTACTTACTTTTGACTTATCCTGCTAGGTTACGGTTATAAATAACATGTATTATGTCTGTGACAAATGATTGACCTCCACAAAGTTCAGATTTTTTCCAAAGTCAAAGTTCCAAATCTGTTGTCAGGGGAAATGATTGATTTCAGTGTGAAAAATTGGTTATAAGTAACAACATCCTCTGTTCTATTAGTGAAAACAGATGCAGGAACTACTCTTTTCCAACATTATCTGTAGTACCAGTTTGTCTTCTAATTTAAAGCACATGAGTTGCTGAATGTCCAAAATGACGAGAGCGGCAATAAATCTCAGCAGTCCTGAAAAGTTCTTGAAATCCTTTTTAACTTCAGATATCTGGTTGGAGTCTTTGTATGCAACCGATAAATTGTGTGTGTGTGTGTGTGTGTGTGTGTGTGTGTGTGTGTGTGTGTGTGTGTGTGTGTGTGTGTGTGTGTGTGTGTGTGTGTGTGTGTGTGTGTGTGTGTGTGCGTGTGTGTGTGTGTGTGTGTGTCTGGGTTGCACATGCCTCATTTAGACATCAAAGGCCCCAGCTGATGATTTTTCCTTATAATCCATGCCTTTTGGTGCCTCTGCTCCCTCCATCTGAATAAACAAAGCCCAAGTGGTTCTCTGTGGTCTGGGAAGAAGTCAGGTGATTGCAGCACGTGATTTGGGAAGCAAATCGATACATCTCTAATGTATTCCACTAAAAATCCCTTTTAGCAGCTCTTTTATGTTGTTTCTGAGGTAGCATTTTGATTTTCAAGGGATTTCAAAGTGGTATTTAGAGATATAAAACGAGTCATCTGCTGCTCTTTGAAAATGAAAGAAATACCTATCTCAAAAGAATTCCAGCCCCCTTTATCTCAAAAAGCAAACATGAACAATATGTAAGTGTCTCACCGAGAAGAGCAAACTCTGCTCTGCTTTCTTTTGATATGGAGAAATCAATATTGTATGAACTGGCTTTGTATTCCCAGTAGACCGTTATTCCTCCCCACCCCAAACAGCAGACATTACCCACGATCATTTAACAAACCCCTGGTGTGAGCAACTGACTGACCCCTTCCCAGCGCTGTCTGCCCACGTCCAAGCCACGCTCCGCTGCTGGAGGCCAGTCTGGCAGCCCTGTTGCCTGTAATATATCTGCAGGAGCAGCATTCCTCTGGGGCTGGCCTGGATCAAATGGCAGTGATTTCCCAAACAGAGGCACAGAGATGGGAGTTCTGACCCATCCTCTGATCTGCTACACGCTCTAATGGCTGCAGGTCAAAATGGATAAATGCTGATGCTCAACCCTCATGTGTCGTGTTTCGGGCTCCAGATCTGCAAAGGTCCATTTTAGGAAAACATCTTATTGGGATCTTTTCAACCAATATTGCAGTAGTGATTGAAAATGCAATCTTCTTTTTGTAAACGTAATTAAAGCCATTCTTTTTTAATGATGCAGTATTTTGTATTATTAAACAAAATATGATTGAACCAATCTCAATAACAAATTGGTCTTGTGTTTATAATAATATAAATAAAATAATGCAGCACAATGGTGTTAATGCTAAGTATGCTCACACTGACGATGAACACGCCATTGTTAAACATTGCACAATGTTCACCGTCTTAGTTTATCTCTAAATGTTATGCTAACATTTGCTAATTAAGCGCTCAACACAAAGCACAGCCGATGGAAATGTTATGTGTTGGGTCATAAACCAAAGTACCAAATGAATGTTTTACCCGACGATGACGCTCGATGTCAGGGGATCATCAAAGGAATTATAATTCGTCCTAAGGGGACCATGAATATTTCATGACAATCCATCCAATAGTTGTTGAGACCATCCAAAACCACAACTACTATCAATCTCATGTTGGTGCGAGAGGAAAGGTTGCTACGGTTCATCATAGGGACAACGTATCCTCATACAAAAGTGCAGTCGTGTCTGGATAACCCTAGATTAGCGAAATCTCAACCATCTCGTCAGAGTTTCTCAAATCTAGGGCTACTGGTAACATTAGTTCTTCTTTCTTCCTCACAGTACATTTAGTTTTTACTGTTTATACTGCACCCAACAGCTTGATGAGCTTAAACGCCTTTGTGCATGCTCAGAGGTTGCGTGCCATCTGTGGAGGCTTGCGCCATATAAATAAAGCCTGACAGATTGCAAAGCGCGTGGTGACATGTTAATGTAAATGTATTCGATGGGGGAGGGGCTCTGTTTTACTTATGCATTTGAATATTGGTGAATATTGGTCTTTCAAGTCTTTGAAAATGAATTGCAAAATACTGTTTACATGCCAGCGACATTGTTTGTATTGCATTTCAATTTTAAAATATGATTTAACGTTTGAATATTGTTCACTGTACAGCGGCCTGCGACTTTTTTTAAACTTAAATGTCAAACAGCTTTTCTAGTCCACACCAACATGCAGAGAGCATGTTTATCTGGAAGCAGAAATAACTTATTTTTGGCCAGCTAACATAATTCATGTTCGATAACTGGTGAGATCTTTTAAGACACAGTTGGTACAGCGGAGAGTCTTCAGCCAACAGGGACTGAGATACTGGCCTGTGTACACTGAATGCAGAGTGTGCGTCACCTTTTTTTGCTGTTTTTTAAGATAAACAAATCATATCTTTGTTGATAGCATGGACTATGGAGACTAGTTTCCAATCTGATTAAATTTCGAAACTTTGTTCAAGGACATTAGGATTAATTATTTGTGATTGAGTGCTTTGATGAAATTTCAGGGGAATAAAACATTTGCTTATCAAATCCATTACTGCATCATTAGCAGAACATTGTCCTACATACAGACGTTGCTTAAATTAAATGTAAGGTGCAAACATTTTATGTTAGTTTAATCACAACATGTCATGTGGCTCTTTTAGGTCTCACAAAGCAAAGCAGCTACGTTGTACAATTTATCTCAATGTAATATTTGAACCTAAGTGCTTTTGATCCAGCCAAATTACACTTCTTGTTTAGAAGATATACGCACAGCCTTTTTTTCACAACTATTTTTCTTCAGCACATGAGATTTATCCAAATATCTTCTAATACTCAGGGGGTGACACGGACTCACACAGTGGACGGTTCGCACCTCTGAGGCACGGATAGATAAGATTCACGGTAAAAGTTAGCTAATATCTCAGAACTGACAGGAACTTTCTGGGCATTTACAAAGTGTGACTTTAGTAAACCTGCACCGGTTTGAATAACATCAAGAAAGCTGAGGAAATATGGGGGGTGGAAGGGGAGCTTCCTCTTTGATGTATAGGATTGAGATGTGATGAGGTCTGTTCAAAGTGAGTACAAAGTAGTGTTAAGATGGAAAAAGCAAATGCAGCTTTAGTCAAGGTAGAGAAGCCGAGGTAGCAAGAGATGATGAAGAAATGTCCTGTCTCACCCGAAACGTAGGCAAAGAAGATGAAACGTTATCTGACATTAAATATAGATGCTTCCTTGTAAAGGTGTCTCGGCTTTAAAACACACTTTTGTAACCTATAAATGTTGAAACCCTGGGAGTGCTGTAGTAGGAGAATGTAATAAGCCTTCATAATTGTGTTATGTTTGAATAATCACGTAGCTCGTTATCTTTAGTATGTCAATATCCTTTCTGTGGTGCAATGAATAATTAATTATTCAGTGCACTGTTTTGAACAATCAGGGAAAACAAAGCTACGCTGGCAAAGATTTGGTCATCTGCTTGAATGGAAGCAGCAGAGAGTTCCCTGAATGGAAATCATAAATGACTTCTTTCTCTGACTATTAACAAAAAAGCCACAGCTCGCAATTGTGTCATTGGTCTCAGGAGGAAGTAGGAGGGTGAACATCTACATCTAGATTATTGTAGATCTGCTGAGTCAGTGTAGGATTGTTTGAACTGCTAATGGCTGATTCTTCACTTTAACTTTCATCCAAATCACCACAACACTTGAATTGTGTTGGTGCGGCAGCAAACTCCTTAGACCTCCTTTAACCTCAACAATTAAAACCAAATTGATGCTTGACCCCACAAGGCCTTCGTGAAATAACGTCACGTTGATGCCTTTAAAGGAATAGTTCAACATATTGGTGAATACTCATATTCACTTGTTTTGCGGACAGTTAGAAAAGAAAATTGATACCACTCATTTGTATACACTAAGTATGAACCTACAGCCATTAGCATAGCTTAGCATAAAGACTGGAAACAGGAGGAAATAGCTAGCCGGGCTCTGTCCAAAAATAACAAAAGCCAGATACCAGCACATTGGATTATTTTACATGTCTGTGTTTGACCAGACCTGGCTGCACTTTACTGCTGTGCACTGCTTCTATTTCTCTCATGAATTACTAACTAACTTCTTCTTTAGTTCATGTATTACAGAAAACTTCAGCAGAAAAATTGCAACTTTTAAAAGACAAAACAGACAATCTCAAAAACTCCCTACAACCTTTCTAATTAAAGCCTCCCGGCTGATGCAGCACTAACGAACTCCTTCAAATACTTGATAAATCAATGTTTCACTCCTCACTGAGACAAATGTTCAATGCATTGAAAAGAAATCCTCTACTCAAACTAAATGTATTAAATAGTCCCACCTATTATTAAGTGTGACTAAAACACTTAATTATCTCTGAAAAAAAATTGTTTACACATATACGCAATATTATTATAACTCATTATAACTAATACATATTGACTGAAATACTGTAAATAAATAGGATTATCAGCACTTTAACGTTGCCGCACTTTTTCAGTCAACTACTCTGTAGTCACAGTGTTAATTTTCCGGGACTGTGATTAAAGCAACTTTCGAGATGGTCACAGCTGTTATGTTTATATTAACTACCTACTAGTACATTAGTAGTCGTCTTGGTTTTTGTCCGTCATCATCTTGATTTCTTTGCGACTAGAAGTGACACAAGAGGGTGGAGCTCTCTGAATGCTGAATGAGACATTTGTAGAAAACCAAAATGTGAGCATTAACTTTCATGAACTAATAACAACAACTGAAGACAACTCCCACATCAGACATCGTCGTGGTAGTGACCTGTCAATCACAAGGTAGCCACGCTCTGAAGGATACCATCTAAATGGAACCATACTTTACTAAATGGAAATCATGCTGTATTGAAGAAAAGCTGTGTTGAAGAAACTAGCAATTGACTCATTATTACAATGTTAAATCAAGTGAAAAGTAGGGTCATTTTCTCACAGACTTCTATACAAACAGACTTCTTTTTGCAACCAGAGAAGTTGCCTATTGAACAAATGCTTTAGTTTAAAGCACTTCCACATTGGCTTGTCAGACCTGTAGGTTGCCTCCTGGTTTCAGTGTGAAGGAATGCTAAGATCTCATCTGAGCTCAGTGTAAACACGTTCAACTACTACGTTTCTCTTTTTTTGTGGGTTTTGGTCACATGGAAAGTGAAAATTCTTGAGTACCTCGCACCACAGTCTCCCCTCTGCCTCCTTCATTGTAGCTATACAGCAAATTGAACTCTAGCACCTGTGAGGAAACATATAATCAGATGTTTATATGTGTGGATTTATGTAATGTTAAGCTCTTATTGAGTCAGCCCATCGATGGAATTACATAATCTTCAACCTCAACCAATGTAAATTTAAAATCGATTCTGCTACTTTGTCACACACGGGTGCAGATTTACAGAGTGGAGGGCAGAAACTGTTTACTGCTGCTGTCATCACCATCAGTATCATGTCGGTGCTTGTTGTTGTTTTGCTTGGTTGGATCACTGCCCTCATTTTTCCTCTGTTGCAGGTCCAGTGATGAAGCTGCAGCAAAGAACTCCTCGCCGGCGGGGCCAGCAGCCCAAGCTGCTCAACAGCCCTGAAGACAGCCTGTACTACAACCAGCTAAATGTGAGTTCAAAGTGCCGATAAAGCCCTTTGTCTGACTTTGGTTCCACATGATAATACAATTAAACCTACCTGTGCCAGACCCTGGAGCCCCACCCCCACGCTTCTCTGCCTCTTGTCTTGAACATGTGCTTATGCTCTTTATCTGTTGCTTTCATGTCAGGATGTCTGCCTTCACGGTGAATAATTGATGTGGTTTATCAAAGCTGAGCAAGATGCATGCTTCATCAGACTCACTTGAGCCCTTTGATCAGAAAAAATTATGCTGTGACTTCTGATATTATCAGCATCTGCTCGCATTCAACACAAAATCACTTTGAATTAAAAATTAATGACTCTCTGCTCATCTTTTGACTGTGTGCTCTTGGCCCTTTCCTCAGAGAACTCTGGATTACCAGGGGAGCAAGAGGAAGCCGAGAAAACTTGGGTAAATAACTGCTTTCCTACTTACAGCAACTCTAAACAGAGCAGGCCCTTTGTGGAATAGGAGAATCCAGAAATGGAGTTGTTTTCTTATAATGTAAATGGAGAGCCAAAAATAACAGGTTTTTTTTTATGAGCAGTTGCTCTGCGTCATTGGAGAGGGGGTTACATATTAAGGCTTTGTCAGCATGCTAATTTTAATTGTTGAAGGTCTAACTTATATTTGTACTATAAATTACATCCAGGTTCAGCTTAGTATACTTGCAGTTTCACATCACAGTTACTTTTCTCTACTTTCTCGTGTTCTTTCCCATCACAGTCAAATCAAACTGCTGGATGGAGAAGATGAGTACTACAAATTACTGTCAACTGTGGAGTCGATCCCTGAGGAAGAGTACGCGACCAACCGCCCCCTCTCCCACCCTTTCTAGTGGGCTTCTCGTCAGTCAGAGCTGAGCCTTACAACCATGTCAACCGGTAAGACAGACGCACCAGACATGTAGACAGACACTCCAAAGAACATCCGTAGTGTTAGAAGTGCTGTGCTATGTGGAGCAAGTAGCAGCCGGCCAGAATAAGCGACCTGTACAGGAGATGCCCTCAGCTGGTAAACCAAAATGGTCGTAAAGTCTTTACAGGAACGACTTCATCATGAAATGATTACAACAGCATTGAGCTATTTTCTGTTTAGTAAGCCACCATAGTTATATAGCCATAATGCCTGACTTTAGTTAGAGATGTTCAAATCTGCAAGAAAAGGGGAAAAAGACACCAAACTTGGTTCTAGTCCTGTGCTTGACTTGCTGCTGTTGCGCCTCTCAATGTGGTAAAAATGTGTAATAATATTATGGTGTTTGTCATTTTTTTGTCAGAGGCCTTATGCCCTTCATGAGAAATTATCATTCAGTTTACAAACTGCTGTGAAATGGTACAGATGTTGCATCAGTAAATGAAGGAATGACAATACACGTAACACAAAGAATACATCATCACGTGGTGCACTGGGAGGGGAGGTTTATAATGAAAAGCATTTTGCAAAGTCACAAAGAAACACTTAAATGCTGAGTATCCACTTGCAGTTTTAATGTCAAATGTTTTATCTCTATGCCAGGGTTGCAAGACAAAATTTAACCGACTCTTATTATTCATGTATCTGCTGACTGTATTTATTGTTTGATTCTTCTCTCTTAAATGTTGAAAATAATGACAAATACCAGAAACAAAAGAAATGTCTACAAATGGTTTCTTTTGACCGTATAGGACCATCAGTCAAAAAAAAATCCCGTGCCTGTTCGGGTGTGGCTGTTAGGAACTGGCGGGTTGCTCTGTTGCCAGTATGTAAAAATGTCTCCTGATGGCGAAGTCATAACCTGCCATACTCTGCCTCTGATTAGCTAAGTCGTTGGTTGGGTTGTATAGGCATGAAGAGTGAGATAGGTTAGGCGGAGTGAAAGAATATCAGGGGAAGACAATCAGAGTCAGAGTAGCTTGAGTCATGCCTTTGCTATCCGAGGAAAAAATAAATCTTGCAGCATTGTGCAGCTCACAGTTGTTAAAAACCGGCCATTGCTCATTGGAAGTGAATTTGTTGTGTGTCCAAATTGCGGCAACTTCGACACTACATGTCTTTGAGTCCCAATCAATACACCTGCCGAGTGTGAAGTAGATCGGCTGAACAGTTCCCAAGATATGCGACACAGACAGACACACAAACGTACATACAATGATTCCTAGCTTTATAGTTTGATTACATTTATAATTATATAAGCTAAGCAAAAGAGAACAAATCACTAGATGTTTCATGCTTTTGTATTATCTCAATAAATGGCAACAATAACCTTTAATTATATGGATCATCAGTTATTTTAGTTTACCATCTATTATTGTTTCAGCATTGTTCCACATTTACTCTAAGGAGCACTTCATATTGGAGGCAACGCGCCTCCTTTCAAATTCAGTGTTGTTAACCTGACTTGATAAAATCTACCTATTTCTGCGCATCATGTCTATTGTCTAAAACGGATCCAGAAACAAATCCTTCTGAAACCCCAAACTCTCCCTCTGAGTTCTCCCAGAGCGAGCTGCCTGTAGTTAGAGGGGCTTTGTGCTGTCTGGGTGCTGGAATCACCACATATAGCCTCACAGAGGCAGAGCTAGACCTCACTTTGAATTTCACCCTAAATACAGGAATTTTCTTTTAAGATGTGAAGTGTCGGAAATACAGGGCTGGCGAGTTGATTTGTAGAGCTTTTTTTTTTCTTTTCAATTTGCATATCATTTACTGCATCTCCCTTTGTTGACACCCGAGGGCCTGAGAGGAGATTTTGATCTTAATAGGAAGAGTAGGGTGGTATGACTGAGGATCTCATCCTCCTTACACTCAGCGGGGAAAACATTAGAGCTCTGCCTAGATAGCGAGACAGAGATAGCGGCTCACTTAGGTCCAGGTTCATGCGAATTCTGGTTGGTTTAAAGAGTCCCAAAGTGTTCATCAAATCTCACTGCTCAGTACTGCGAGGGTCAGACTCTGAGGAAGTATGGATACTTTATTTAAAAGTTCAACAATGATAATCATTTACAATGTTAATGTATTACAAGTACAAGTCTTGCATTCATGTTACAATGATGGTCTAACATGTACAAGAAAAATATACACATATTTATGCAGAAAATTACTCCTGCTATCGTTATATTATTATACATTATTGGTGTATTATAACTGATGCATTCATGTGTAAACAGCACTTTATGTAGCAGTTAATTGAGTATTACTCAAGTATCATGTTGTATAAAATAGAAATATTCAAAAAAATTGACTTAGGTACAACACTTGAGTAAATATACCTTGTTACAATCCGTCATTGCATTATCTAAAAATTGTGTTTGTCATTTTTTCATATCAATGAATCCTGTGGTTGTTTGAGATCTGTGGACCACTGTCCCTCAAAAAAGATAAAGACGAAATCAGCTGTTTTTACAATCACCTAATTAAGCTGCATCAATCAAAAATGCATAGTCTCTTCAAATCATTGTCATTTATAACTAAAAGAAAATCTAAGAATAATACCCCAGACCACTGGCAGTGGTATAATGTGGTGTCACAGTTCTTTCAGAAGCGTTTCACCTCCGGTTGTAGCCAAGGATCCTGCAATAATTAAAATCCTCGTTGTGCATTACTCCCTTGCTGGGATAGTTGGTTCCTCTGAAGAGCAGTCTGAAATAGGTCACCCCAGCACCCTGTAGTGCATCTTAAAAGTACACTGAATCAATTAAGTGTGATCATGCTCCCTTGATTATTTTGGCCCTGTTTTGCCACGGAGAGGAATTTCAAATAGGCTCACTAGCTTGAATAACAAGGTTGGACTGTGGTGACAAATGGTTGGAGAGTGGGTGTTTCTTCCCCTGTTTTTCTCTGCCAAATTAACTCCCTGGCTGATTGCCTTCTTTAGCATATGAGAGGAGGTGAGCGGAGGTGTGTGCGTAATTACCTTGGTTAGCTGATTATGTGTTGCAAAAGGCAAATGTTATGAAATACTGTCCTCACTCTCGCGAAAGATGTTCTGACCTTATGAACTGAAGCTTCTGCGTTTGCTTGGACTCCTGGTCTTCTAGTTGGTCTGCAGGCGGGACAGACGCTGTGTCGAGTCAGTGTCGGAGGCCTGACACCTGTGTTTTCTTTAATATGTCTGCGTAAATCCAGCTCCCTCTTGTTTTTCCTCATTAAATCTGACAACATCTGGTGTGCGAGAGAGGACTCCTTTAATGTGGCTAACGTTACTGCTGGTGTTATTCTTGCCATTTTAGCTATTTGCTTCATGCACCGCACTTTCATTAAAGCAACATCCATGGTAGCCCCAAACACTGTTATCCAAAGTTTTAAACCACCTTTATGAAAATCGCTCGAGCCGCAGCCTTAACAAATGATGAAAAGCTTTTATTTTCTAAAGAAGCATACTTACCTCTTCACCTAATAGTGATGTCTCACTTCAAAGAGAGAGCACGATTAGGCCAACATTGTCCTGTTTCTATATCCGTTGAGTTCAAAGGGAGAGTTTGAATACCAGTATTTCATGTGCAGCCTTTTCAAATACTGTTTTAATGCAGTTTACGTGCTTTTGATATATCCAGATGTGTCAGTAGAATATATCACACTAAAGTATAATTGCATACCACAGTTTCTTTAAGTAAAGATTGAATGCCACATCATAGTTTTTGTTCCCACCAACTTCAACGACAGGGGACACACATACATCTATAGCTACAAACCTAGCATTGTGAAGCTCTTTACCGGCTAATGATTGGTGCCAAAGAAAGCGACATACATGAGCGTCAACCAGATGTCAGATGTGTGTTGAGGGCTCTGAGCAAAAGAACATTCCCTAAAGACGGCATTAATAAAGAAACTGGTTGAGCCGGGTAGAGACAGAGAGAGCGGCATAGAGGAAGGAGGAGATAAAAGAGTCTGTTGAGTAGGCTGCATACATCAAAGGTCTCTTAATGACAAGGGATGCCATTAGGGTTACAGTGGCTTTTGTTTCAGCTTCCTCACACCTGCAGTTTGTTGAGGGCACTTTATGCACTGTTTTGTTGTTAACATTTGCATGAGTATAAACTGCATGCATGAGGAGATAAGAGTTTGTTCCCGGCTGCTAATCTTTGTGGTGACCAAATGTTTTGGTCAGAAAGAGCTTCCTTTACATTTGCATAAAAGAAATGTAACCATTCAGTTGCTTCCTTGTGTAAAAGCAAATATAAAACTAGAAGAATGTTCACGTAGAACAATAAAAACAGAAGTGAAAAGCTGTTATCCTCTTCGACATAGAAGATACTGACATTAAAGTTTTCTCGGTGCCTCCGGTGCTGGAATGGGATTCGACAAATCAGAGCGTGAAATTGTGATTAGCCTCTCTCAGTTTGTAGAAGGAGTGGGGCACGAGCAGACTTGGCATGGCCAAAGGTGTAACCTGTTATGTTTTGCCCCGGTGGTGCTTTCCCAGATGGTGGGACCAGCTGCCATTGAATAAACGCTGGATGGGTAACAGTGTGAGAATTACCACGGCCTTGTTTCAGTTTGGGAGGCGTTACAAAAAGCTTGTCTTTTTACCACTGCCAGGAGCACGGACATATCACCAACCAACCTTTTTATTGAGGTCAGAATAAAGTAATGTCCAGTACAACTGTAATAAAAAAGTTTCTTATTTGTGTAGTTGTCCATGGAGACCGCCATGCTCCTAAGGTCACCTGCTCAATGACCTTTCCCTTTTTTCAACTTTATTTGTATTGATATTTTTAGGCTAAATGAGTGGATTGACATGAGCAACCATGCACTTGTAGAGGAACAGGGTCCTTTACCGACAGATGTAATGGGTTGATCTTATAGGCAATTTTATGTCAAGTAAAATCTTGCATTACTTAAATTAACACTTTCTGTTAACATTACATGTTGTAGTGGGCTAAATAATCAATATTAATGTTACAAATCTGAACAATACTTACTGCAAAAGTGAAAGAATATATAATAAAACATAAAACCTGGAACTACTTGTTCTTTAATGCTGACAACCTCTAAATATCTGAGGATCATTTGGTTCATGCCAACTCAATATATTGGGGGTCTTCTTATTGTAATAATTCCTGGGAGAGCACTGCAGGCTGTAACCTTGAACATCATCATAGAGGGGGAGAGTTTCCCTCTTTAGGGCGGGATTAGCGCATCCAGGGTGGGCTGAGAGAAGGTAAAATGACCTGTCCCGCCTTTCGTGACCCCAGGCCAATCCTGCACATTGCCAAGGCTTTGCTCTTTGCTCTTGAATATGCAGAAATCCCCAGCTTCATAGGCTCGGAAGAGAGAAAGAGAGAGAGGGGGGGGGAGTTGTATCGCATTGCAGGGAAAATTAGTGAGACCAAAGTTGGAGTTTCTGTGTGTTGGGGGCTGCGAACAATGGCAGCTTTCTGTCAGACAGCAACTTCAAAGGTCTGCTGAGTGACTGCTCTGAGTTATACATTGTTGTAGATCACTGAGGAAATTCACAGATGTTTTCTCATACGAGACACCATTATAGCGGCTCAAGTACCCAGTAGCCTCGAGCATTTCTCCCTCTCTCTCCCACACACTCAAACTCACTCTCACTCTCACACTCTCACACATGTCTCCCCCCATCCCATCCCCATCTTTTCTGATGTCTCTTGTATGAGACAGATGTGGAACCTGTTTGCTCTCCATCTGTCCAGAGAATATGGAAAGTTTTAAAAAGGGCTTGTATTGTGGCGTTGCCCCCTGACTCTGTCAAGTCCACCGTTCTCACTGTCAGGCCGGTCAAAATGTTCAAAGTGTCGAGATCACAAGCAGCTCTGTTTTCTCAGATCCATTTGCGGTCAATACAATTATATCAAGTGGTATATCACTCAAATAAAATGATTTCAATTGAACGATAGTGAAAAAGTGTTTAGAGTGTTCTGCATATTCAGGATTGACAATGCAGTTTTTCTCTCTCTTCTGCAGATTGCCTTCGTCAACTTCGAACCGGATCTAAACAAAACTCAGCAGCACATTTGATATCTATTGTAAATGTATATTTATTTCTAATAAACTGACATTTTCTATGAGTCAAATAAATGTGTTTAAACCGCTGACTTTTGAGCATTGTGTATTTTTCTTCTTCACCTGTTGACCTTTTAGTAAATGTTTCATTTTGTTTTGCAGCAAATTCAGATTTCTGATCCAAATATAAATATGAGCCACCAGAAACTGACATATGGCTTTCTCTGGCTTTCATAGATGTAGAAAAATACCTGCTTCACCGTGCTGCTCTATAGATGCCACAACTGTGTGAGCTTTGTTTCCTGTAACCACTGCAAGGCTGTATCTTGTTTTTTTAATATTCTGCTAATCCCTAAAAGCAGCCTCATACACATCTCCTCTTAACTGTATTTCTGTTGATCGACTCTCTGCTTTATGCTTTAGTGTACTGTATGAAATACACGGATGGTACAGACTGATACCATGTTCAAACCTTTGAGGCAGAAACTATTTCTGTGGGGGTTCCTCCAACTTAATTTTTCCATCAAATACCGCAGGAGAAATTTCTTTTAGCCAAACCACTGCTGAGGTGACCCTGTAAAACGTGAGGCATGGCCATGAGACGGTACGGTTTGGAGCAAGTAAATTACCTCAGGGACTGGACATTGTGTCAAGCACACAGTCATGAATTTCTTACAAACTATATCAAAGTCCTGCTCAGCCAAATCCATCCCTCAGCTGAAGTCCTATTGAGATGCATTAAAATGTAAGAACTTGCATTTAGGGCTGAACCGAGTATCTCAAAGGAAGATATCAATAATTTGGTAATTCTGATGGTTTACAAAATTCATGCAGTTGTCACATATGTCTGAAATGTGCCTTTGCAGAGCATGACAGCTCACATGTAAAGCTGATTTAAGTGAAAATCCACCCTAAATCTAAATCTGAATTAATATCTGCTATTTCAATGTCCTCACATGAGTGCTGCTGTTCAGGATCATAGTAAATCTTACTTGTGTTTTAGGTGGATTTCCCCTTTACTTTAACAGTTGTTTGGTTTGACATTAGAGAGCAGATTACAAAATTTGACATTTATCTGACATTTAAACCTGGAAGTAAAAAACAACTGACAGCACTTTTTTGCAAAAAATACAAACTTAAAAAGCTGGTTAACTGAGTACACAGCATTCAGCATTCAGTCATTTTATAGACCTCTCTTCACCTGTTCTGAGCTCCACGATGTCAAAAACCTTAGGAGTATGTATTACTAACTCATTGGATGAACTCCAGTCAGAGGAATTTCCACAACCTGGCAACCTACAACTTGTTCAAAAACCATTTGGTCGTTTTATAATTATAATTTTTGGTCAAATCCTTAAATACTAAAATGCACAAAGTGAATAGTAGAATTGCCAAGCAATGGCTATATAAATACTTAATAAATAACCTACGATTGCTTTATAGATCATTCAGGATCCCTTAATATGATCAAGTGTTGGGTTGCCAAGTTGTGAAGATCCCACTGGCGGTTGCTTATCCTTTGTTTGGTAATAATGTAGTTATAATATTAATACAGGCTCATCTTTTTTTTCGTGCTGGAGGAGGATAAACATCAGCAAAATGTTTTTTTCACAACTTGGCAACCTCAAAGTTGTTCTTCTTAGTTGCTTCAAACTGATTTGTAAAGCATTAGTAAATTATGTATTAACCATGAGTAAAGCATTAAGTTATAAACTGTGTATAAAGGGTGCCTTATTGAAAGGTGGTACACATATTTCATGATCATGAAAAAACTTCCATTCAACATTTAGAATGTGACCTATAAGATGAATTGTCAGGTGTATCTTATAAAAGTATTCACACGCTCTGGTAAAAAGCAGATTTAATACAACGTGGCTCAGGATTCAAAGTGTAGTGACCTTTCTGTTTCCTGCATATTTGTATATGTTAAGCACAATAAACTTCACCCACTGCTGCCATAACTTGATGTAAACAAGGTTAATCTCCACTATTTCTTATTTTTAATCAGTCAACAGTGTGAGTACACCACTCCTGTAGCCGGTTGTGTAGTTTAACATGGCTCCAGTGCAGCACAGCAGGACTCCCCCTTTCCCTCATGACTGTGTGTAAAGCCGTGGGAGAGGACTGGGAACATTAATCCCTTCAAAGGAACAGATCTAATTCAAAATCTGCCGCTCCAAACTAGTTGAGAGGACAGTGATTGTTTCTTCAGGGAAGCCAGATAAAGATCAGAGAGTTGATATAGAAAACTACAACTTCCATTTCAACTGCTCTGCCACAAAAGTTTGAATATTATCTTAAGAAAACTGCATACTTTTGCCAACATGAAATGTTCCGTAAAACAATAACAGGACAAAATATGATATTGTATTCCAGTTTAGCCTTTGTGTTAAAGTTCCCATATATACATTTTGAATACATCTGTTTCGATTGGATGCTTCAGTGCACGAGACCCTCTGTTGAACTTCCTCCCCCGACCCAACGAAACGACGAGTATATAAGGAAACATAATTGAGACATCCCCATTTCAAGTGCTGCTTTTGTCACCTGATTTAAAACAGAGGTTTCCCTTTTGTCTCATGTTAAGTAACATGTTATAATTTGAATTAGCTGATGGGAATTTACCCTAAGGCTCTCAGCTTACATTTGGATGCTCAACAAAGAGAGAGAGAGAGAGAGAGAGAGAGAGAGAGAGAGAAACTAAATTAGGAATAAGGTTCTGATAGAACACATGATTAAAATGAGTGAAGGAGAATTAAGTTTTTAAATAATTCAGAGAGGGTATAATTAAGTGTTTAATGCTGTGTTGTAGTTCAAAGGAACAACAAAGAAAATGTAATTCAAATTATAAATGTAAAAGAGACGCAGATTCTTGAGAGATGAGAACTTTGTGTTGAGTCACTTGATTTGGTCTCTTTCCTCCATCAAACAGTCAGGCAACGCTCTTAGAGATCTCCAGAGATAACAATGTCACATTGTCACATAGGGTTCTGCTACAAATCCTTAATTACAAAAAGAGGATCAGATGACTACAGCATCCAATACCGGGGTCTCCAGGCGGCATGGGGGTCTTTGATCAAGAAAATCCAATTATTTGTGTATATACATTTCCCACATAGTGATTACTTCATTAATTGTCCCGCCTTTATCTCCTCCCTTCCCATCCCCCCTAATAATCAGCTCCTTTATCCAGACCAACAAACACACCATAGGAGCTTTGTGGATTCAAAGGATTTGCTTTCCCCTCTCAAAGAGCCGCTATTCTTTGATGATTGGGCAGCGGCAAACTTCAAAGTAATAAATCTTATTTCTGACTGGCTGGCGGCCCACCAAAGTCCTTATCAAATTCTAAGAAGTGATCCCTCACTCTTCAGATAGACCAAGGATATCTCGGAGAGAGGAAGCACTGGAGAGTGGAGACCTGCTCGACGCGACATATTTCACTGCGAATGCACACATTTACCTAAATTAGCGATTTTATTTGTATTTGTTTTCATCGCGGGAGGAGGACGTTTACCATGGCAGCAGTGGCTGTACTGCGGAATGAAACACTCCAGGCTTTTCTCCAGGTTTGTGCGCAAGTTTCTGTTTACTTTGACGACTTTGGTAACTCGTAAACTTACTCATTTACGTCTTTTTTAATTGTATCGTGTCGTATAATTTTATTCCTCGCGCTTATTGTTCGCCTCTGGATGACTTCTTCTGCAACATAAATACAACTTTTGAGTCACATCGTCACGATTCAGGCGACATTCAGGATCGATGTAGTGCAGATGTAGACACATCATTTCATCTCTTAGTTGAATATCAAAACGTAGCTTATGTGTGTGTGTTGTTTCTGTTACTTCGTGAAGTGTTTTGAATAATGATTGTAATATAGAAAATGTGTGTCTCGGTTATCCAGGATCGCACCCCAAACTCCTCTCCAGAGAACTGCAAGCACTCTCCGCTGGCTCTCCTGGCTGCCACTTGTAACCGAATCGGGCACCACCACGGATCAAACCACACAGATTTCCTCCAGGTCCCTTACGACCCAACTCTTGGCTCCCCTTCGCGTTTATTTCACCCGTGGACTAACGAGGGACTACCTCAGAGCAGCCTGGGCTGCAACTCAACTTTCGGACTATCCTCCAAGCCGCAGCTGACTGCGCACATCCAGAGCTCCTTCAGCTCGCACCACGAGCTGCCCCTCACCCCTCCGGCGGACCCCTCGTACCCCTATGACTTCTCCCCCGTGAAGATGCTGCCATGCTCCATGCAGTCTCTGCAGTCCTCCTGTCCACCCACCTACGTCCCCGCCGTCAGTTACGCGGCCCCAACTCCCATCCCGCCCGCAATGCCAACTTTTGTCACGGGACCCTCCGGCCTTGTGCACCAGCAGCAGAGACAGTTGTCCCCAAACCCTGGAGAGGATATCCCGTGGTGGAGCCTCCAGCAGGCGAACCACGTCACTCACTCGTCCTCCCTCGGTCCCCATCGCTTCCAGCTGCAGAGGGGCTTAGTGCTGGGACATACGGACTTTGCGCAATATCAGACGCAAATCGCGGCTCTGCTGCACACGAAGTCTCCTCTCGCTACCGCGCGGCGGTGCAGGAGGTGCAGGTGCCCGAACTGCCAGTCCTCCACGTCCAGCGACGAGCCCGGGAAGAAGAAACAACACATTTGTCACATACCGGGCTGCGGGAAAGTTTACGGGAAAACTTCTCACCTCAAAGCGCACCTGCGGTGGCACTCTGGGGAGCGGCCGTTTGTGTGCAACTGGCTGTTCTGTGGCAAGAGTTTCACCAGGTCGGACGAGCTGCAGAGACACCTGAGGACTCACACGGGGGAGAAGCGCTTTGTTTGCCCGGACTGCTGCAAGAGGTTCATGAGGAGTGACCACTTGGCGAAACATGTCAAAACTCACCAGAACAAAAAAAACAAGTGCCACGACAAGACACTCGAGCAGCACGTGAAACGGGAGGACACGAGGAGTATGTTGTAACACACCGTGTAGTCTGGTTAAACAGCAGAAATCACGAGTGCAATACAGTCAGTCCCACGTTAGTTTAAGTACTCAGTGAGCTGCGTTTTTATAGGGTATTTTTCTTTAATTTGTTGGTTTCTTACATCCTGAGAATAGTCTCTATCATTGCTGGTCTGTGTAGCCCATTTTTGTATATATATATATATATATATATATATATATATATATATATATATATATATATATATATATATATATATATAGTTTCATAAGTTAATTTGGGACCATGGAGAAGTTATAGCTCATGAGTTTGAATTCACTGTCTATATCATGTCAAGGAAGACAAGTTTTCAACTTGTGTTGTGATCATTGTCTTCGGTGGAAGATCTCACTCCGCTGTAAATTATATTTAATAGCTTTTGTTGAATGAAAGTGTCGGTTTTTTGCTCCATATGGGGTGTTTTAAGCATGCTCTTGAAAAGATCTGCTATTGTTGATATGACCCAAATACTGTGTGAGAATAAAGATTATAACGTTTTCCTCAACTCTAAACTCGAATAAGTCATTTGATATCCCTGATGTGGGGCGATGAGACAATCAGGTTTTATGTGTAAAGAAATGGATTCAGTATTACCTGGATTAGTGTGCCTTGTGAATTGTAAAACCCAGCTATTCATTTCCAACTATTTTGTTTAGTAACACTTAAGTGATTTGAGGACTTCTGAGGAAAAATGTGCTAATATTTAGTTTCCAGCTGTTGGTAATAGAAAAAAAATGGAGTAATTCAACCAAGATAAAACAATACTTATTGTCTAGTCTGAAAATAAATGATTTTTTTAAAAATCCAAACTTTGACCTTCTGCTGCTGTTGTTGTTGTTGTTGTTCAACATTTAACAGAAGCAACACGATACAGTGAGTCTTGACTGTATTTGAACATCTTCACGAAAATCATGAGAAATGTACATAGCTGTTTAAAAATGTACAGAACAATGTTAAACCGTGAAATATAGCATGCAAGCCTTGAAATTTGGCCGCCAACTGAGTAAAAACTGACATAAAGCGTGAAAGAAATCCATCAACCGTAACCTGAGCGCTTTAAAGGTGCATGCAGATGCTAATATCTTGGAACATAAATTAATTAAACCCCAAACTCAACAAACAAAAAAAAATACTTTACAGAGATAAAAATGCAAACAACCCTCAAAATAAATACAATTTTACATTAAGCTCTTCGGAGAATATCGCATCTTTTCTTCACAGTTGATGTTAATTGTTCTACCATTAAACTCAACTGTGGGACAGCTCTAACGTCTTAATGCACTCTAATAGATGTGGTATTTGTTCTGTGCCTCTATTTTTGCATTTTACTTTTACCTCTGAGGACTTTGCAGTGACATCGTAGGCTGAGGTGAGACCCATTAGCAGAGAAACACTTTTAGCTGGAAAATCACTGGATTCATGTTACACACAGAATGTGCAGCATGTTTAATATCTCTCCTGTCTGACTGAGTCACTCCAAGCCTTAACGGACAGTTAATATCACTCCAGTTTTTTGACCAAACTAATTGGCAAAGAACTCAGTCTTTTTTTTTTTGTCCAAAAGAGTGGAGAAATAATTGCATTTATAGGGCAGGTTGCACACTGACTATACATATTAAGTGTCTTAAAGTGAAGTAAACTAACTACTACTTGAAGATCATTATTGTATTGTGTCTTCCTCCACCCAGATGTTCTCATGGCGACTTTGGATTTAAAGTAACCTGCAGGGGACAAAATAACTTGATTTTCAAACATTGAGGCAACCTCTTCCATATAACTAATCGGCACAGAAAAGTGGGCAACTTTTCAGTAACTAATAGATCTGATCAATGATACAAACATCCAATTCAGGAACGCAGTTCTTAGAGAGTAGTGTTGCTGCCTGTCAGCAGGGACTCTGTTGGGTTCCTGTCTGTCCTCTGAGGGATCAGGGAACATGTCACAATGAAGAGAACAACCGCTGCCATTCTTTGATAGTTTGAACTGTCGGTTATCTGCCTCAACAGCGCCCCCTATCGTAAGTAGCCTCAGTGATTCATCAGAGAAGAACATTATTGTGACAAATATAAGCGACTACCATATCGGTCCATTAGTATTCAGAAAAATACAACTAATATATAACTATTTCAAACATAATTAATACGAGGAGTAATACTAGACAACAATCAAATGCAAGTTAGGTTTGCAGGTGTTAATGTTTGTCAGACCTAACTTTTTAATGATAATTCAATTATAAAGACAATGTAGAGTTTATTTTATCTATAAGTTAATTATATAAAATATAATTAATGCACTCGTAATTTATATGGTCAAAAATGAGTCATTGGGCCTTCAAAACAAATCAAATGTTGTGCGCTGCAATTATTTATCAACTATAGTTTTGGGGCACAATTTGTTATATCATGCTGAACTGTATACTATACTATTTTGTATGTACATCCTTGTAGATGCAAAAGTGAGCGTTGGATCCAGTTTGACCAAATCCCAAGAACGGATAATCTTCACGAATATTAGCATTCATCACAAAAAGAGGAGGATATGAAGGAACCCCTACAGTAGTATGATGAGATGTGACCATTTGAACTGTAAAGTCTTTATCTGCAATTTGTATGATCCTATTATAAAATGATGGCTGTGGATGGATACGTTGAATGCAGCCGACTGGCTCCACACAAAAGCATTGTTCATCTCTGATTTGGCTTCATTGTCCAAGATGCAGTCACTATACTTTAGCACCGTAGGAGGCTATAATGCTTAATTAGGAATAGAAAGGACACCGTATGTCGTGGCTTATAGGTTTATTTTCTTTAAATGAAAAAGATTTGATAACTTCAAATAATCACATTACAAATGCCTGTCCATGTATGATTTTAAATTATTTCATGTCTACCGTCAAACAGAAAGAAAAGCGTCATTAATATTATATAATAATTGTAGCTTAAAGGATCATTCCTAATTATCTCAATATGTTTGTCATTCCCTTCAGGGTTACATGTGTATAAACTACATTTTAGATGTAAGCAGATGCATTTTAAAGTGTTATATACTTTAAAATGTCCTCAACTATAATTCCTGTGAGGCATATTTAACTTGTTTTTACACACTAATAGTATCCATAGCGCCAACTCAATGGCCAGTACCATGGGCTGACAATGGTAATAGTAATAGTGTTATACTTAATATTTCTGTTGGGTTATTTACCCAAACTAAAACATGGTATGGTTTTAATTAAAGGTTAAAAACAACATATATCAGAGAAATAGACAGTAATTAACGCACATATGGAGAAGCAAATAAATCATATAAAAACATACATACATACATACATGCATACATGCATACATATACACACATATATAAACAATTACATGACAACTATGTTGAAATAGAACATGTGGTATGGTTGTGAACCATTATGGTCTAGTCCAGCTCGTTTTAGACTTATATATCACTATCCGTTAGTATATGTGTATCCTTCGCATTTTTAAATGTCACATGCATATCATTTTGTACAATTCATTAATGATGGTTTTCGGGTAAAGTATGAGCGTGTTGTGTCCAACACTGGTCATATCCAGTTTGGTAATGTAAACTAAAATGTGGTTTAGAATCTGTGCTATTAACTCAAACTGGGTCAATCTCTAAAGCAACCATTTCTAAACAGATATTCAATAGACCATATAGAGAATATTATATAACAGTCATAAAATATATGTATTTATATCTATACAAATTACATGATAATGTTTATCATGTAAAATGTTTACTCATTATATCTATTGATTGAGTATGTGTTTATTTATAAATGTTTTCTCTCTCTCCCCTTCACAAACACCATCTGGTGATGAAGGCCATTGGATGCGACTTAAAGCATCCGGTATCCAATAAGTGAACCTTGTGTCAGTACTTTTTTTGCCAATGTATTTGAACTTTCAGGATTGCTGCATTATTTCACTTTCATTTTTGGATGTTAACGGACATTTTTAGGAATCATACAGATGACTTACAGCCTCAAATGTAAAATTGAACAATTGGTTGCAGTCAGGTGAGCTTTGGGGATCAGGTTCAGTCAGCAGAGGGACAAACTCTTTCATCAGACGTGATCCCACTTCACTGTGTCATTGGCTCTGCAGTGGCTGTTCAAAATAAAATGACTGCCAAGCAGTGGCATGAATCAAATCCCTGATGTCAACAGCTGTGCTTCTTCTCTCTGTGGAAGATGGTTATGTACTGCTGAAAGAATTTGCTGCTGATGTTACTTTAAGTATGGCAAGTGGAAAAGGTTTGTCTGGACGTTTGGATAAATAATGATTAAATCTGTGAGTAAAGCTGGACTGTAAATGCCTCAGTTTAAAGCCACTGAAAGCCACTGAAGTATTTCAGTATTACATCTTTAGTATTTGAATGTGCATCACTAAATTGGCAATAATTAATGTTAAAGTTCAGAAACAAACATTCAAAACAAACCTTATGTATGCTTGTTAAGATGTGAACAGTGCAAAGGCTCTGATTGGTGCACAGAAATAAGATAAAAGTCAAGAGTCATGAAACATTAAAGATTCAGTTACAAGACAATATTTTGGCTTTTCAGGAAATGTGTGTGATATATGGCATAAAGGTGAGTCAACCAATTAACCAAATGGCCAATTGAAACAGAAATATTGCACAAGTTAATATCTGTTCATTGTGAATAGAAATATAAAATAATCAAATATTTAGAATAAGCTTTTCCTTTCAGAAATTGACTGACAAAAGGCAGATGGTATTAGTTTTGGCGAGAGTCTAAAGTCATAACAGAAACAGAACCAAACACTTAGTTGATATTTTATTTCCCATGGTCAATAATAAAACCTCGGCACACATTCATACATGATGGACAGACTTACTGAAGAATACAATGTAACATCAGTTACAGTTCAATCATGGAGTAAACTTTATATTCATCTAAATTTGCTTCTAAACTATGCCAAAAGTATACGTAGTAGCTCAGTTTCCGGCGCACCACTTGATTGATTTTGTATTATTACTTGTAACAAACCTGATGCAGTTAAATAAATAGCCTTAAAAAAAGCAGCCTTAAATAAACCTGCATGTTTGCTAGAAATATTGTTTTCCCTTTGAGCCAAAAAAGGAACCTTTTAATCGGGGAACTGTCTCTCTAACAGGTGGGACAAGAGATGTTCAGAACATGGACGAACACATCTTGAACACAGAATCTTGAAGCTGGTCTGACTACAACAAATCACCACTGGTACTGAATCGGTAGCTTTTAGCAGGAGAGCTCCACTCACTGGTAACTGAGAGCTGTGATGTAGTACGTTACCTCCTCAATGAAAGCTTTGTGAAATTCTGGGGAAAAAACCCCACGGCACACACCCCACTTCCCCCGACCCCACACTTCAAACGTGGCCTTCATTTTGATCTCAACTACACATCTGTAAAGTTGTGCCACTGCGTCTTCCATGGCTGTGACACTATCACGTTAACAAACCTGTCAACAGACAGAAAAACAAACACCTTGTAAAGTAGTCGCTACATGAGACGTCTCCAGGACAACAATGGGCCATGATGACTCACAGAGACTAACCAGGTGAAAACAACACCAGCCACACATTGTCACGGCTAGTAATGATGTGATGCCATTAATACACATTGTTTCCGCAGCAAGTGCCCCAAAACAACATATGTTTACCTTTAAGTTATATGTATGATTGATTACTAAATGTTTGGGCTTTGAAAAACAAAATAGATAGTCAGTAACGAAGAATCTGAGTGAACGAAACAATTTGGTTCAGAGAAGTGATTCATAATTTCCATCTGTGCCCTGGACTGAGGAGTTATCAGGTAGCTTCTGTCAGACAACCCACTCTTTAAAGGGGAATTCATGTGAGAGATTCAAACTCAGCTCTTCTGTGAGTTCACACGGGAGCTTTAATAGTCTCTCGCTGTGAGAAGGTGATGGGAGGTTTTCATGTCTCACAGGAGACCAGTTTAAACTGCAACCAATGGTTCGGACAACACAACAGACTCCTTCTGTCAGAGGCAATAAACCTTGTTTTGTAGCAAGATGACCTCATGCTGAATCCCATCTGCAAAGCACAACAGCAGGAGAATGAACCAGTAAAAAAAAAAACAGTGGTGTCTTGGTTCATTTAATTTAGGCTACACGTGTTACTTTACTTTAGAGATGTCATTGTTTTATAATTCCATGGAGACATGAAGATTTATTTTCCATTGTTAAATAATTCCTCTGATTGTAAGTAGCAATTTTGAGTCATTTACATTTTTATGAGAAAATTAAAGGATTGTACTTGCATATTTTAATTGGATTTTAAGGAGAAAGGGGGTATTGGGTATTTAAACCATGAAGAATTGTTAAATTAGATTCTAACTTTGACATGTTATACCTAGACATTGTTGTGAGAGAACATTTCATGCCAGTTCTGATTTTAAATGGGGACTCTTGAATGGAAGCTGTAAGTGATCAAAATGTAATTAAAATGTGTTATTTTTTTCATAGCTGGTTTCCATCTCTTTATTGAATACATAAATATTTTTAGATGCAGATAAGCACTTACATCGCTTCACAATATGCCCAACAATACAACGCAGAACAAGTAGCTACTCCCTGCAGACGAGTGTCTTTATCTCGAGCAATCAGGATCCCTTGTTTACTGTCTGTCCTTGATCTCTTTGAGCTTAAACCTTGGTCAAATGAAGTGGTAACATCCCTGTCTTAAAAGAACATGGACATGCATTCATGTATTACAATAACCTCTTATATATCCATGTCCCTCTCTCGAGCCTCACTGGCTCCGGCTCAAGTGAGAAAACCCACTTACAAGTCAATCTAAAGCTCACTAATAAACACGTTATTTCAATATTTTGAGTCTTACAAAACAAACAATATCTGTCATATAAATATTGTGAGTTCAAAAGCACAATATTTGAAGTATAAAGTGACGGGACATATAAATAAGCAAATTATACTTAAGTACCATACTTTAGTAATTGTATTAAGTTATATTCCACCACTGGCATCACATTCACATTACATTGCTGTGTCCCCTAAAAAATAAAACATTCTAATAATACTTTTTCTACAAAACTTCTTTTCAGATCAGTCAGGTTACAGCTTTCTCTCACCACTGCCATGTGACACTGTCATGTGACTTGTACAGGAAGTAAGTGTCCAGAATCAAACTGCTTTTCAGCCACAACAATCTATCGGTTCCTGCGTGCATCCTCAGTCCTGTGGCCCCATCCTCTGTATGTATCGGTTTATCTTCATCATACCTATTTTTCTTAAGGTTTTTTGTGTAAAATATGTACATTTTCTGAGTTTGTATAGAAATAAGCTCATCTGTTCAATGTTTTCTTACCACCTTTTTTAAATGTAACCTCATTGGGAAAGACTTTGTTTGTGTTTCTATTTTCAGTTTCCTAACAATTGCATGAGTTTATAAAAGACCGCCTGTCTGTAAAGTTAGTGAAAGATGGTCAAAGCACAGTTAGGGTTGAGGACACTATTCAGGGGAAAAAATGACTCCAAATCACATTACTTTAATCACATTAATGTGATTAACAATTAGTATTATGAAAGGGTGTTAAACTGGAACAATTATTGTTGATCATATTATACTTAAGTTGTACTAGAGCAACACAAATGCTCAACTTTAAGTAGGTTTAGTGCTAACTAAGTGGACTGGACTCAAATAGGACTATTTTCAGTACTTAGATAGCGCTCAACAAATAAATGTTGTATAATCTGCTATACTTTGAAATATGTTACATGTGCAGAATGTAATTGTTATTTCAAATGTGATTTGAGTACACTAAGTAAATCATGTTTTAAGTCTTAATTTACTATTAGTTCATTTACAGAGATGGTAGATTTATTTGTTTTTTTTGTATTACAAGTACACTTAGACAATACATTTTAAAATGTCTTCAAATGCAGTTGGATGGTTTAGTCCATTTGGTCCCAAACTAGGGGTCGAGTCGCCTCCAAGGAACAATAAAATAAATCTGAGAGGTCATGAGATAATTAATGATGCTGGAACAAAGAAAAAACTAGATTATTGTACATCAATTCTGATTAATATTTCTATATTTTAAACCCTTTGGTAAAATATAGGAGAGTTTACTTCTACGACACAACAAGGGGGAATATTTTTTTCAAACTATGAGACATCTGAAACATAACAAGGAGCCTCAACTAGATGTGCAGGGTTACCACACAGACAAATAGTTGCAATTTTCAAATTCAGGTTAAACTTTTGTACCACACAGTGGATGGGATGAGCCTTGTTGAAGACTCCTCTTGATATTACTAGCAGGGCTAAAGTATGGTGTGATTAACTGATAAGTAGGTGGCGGTAAACAATCCTAGTAAACTCAACTCTAACTTTGATATAATTTGTCATCATTTCTAAGCACGCAAGGGATGATTTCATAGAAGTCCTTTACAGGACGTTGTTTAAATCAGACTCCCACACAGAGAAATATATTAGTGTACGACGCTCATCACTGAAAATGTCCTGGAAAAGTTTTTTGTAAAGGAGTAAAATATCAAAGAATGGGTTGTATTTTAGAAGATTATTAAATAATTTTTATGCTAAATTTATGGAATTATAACAAATAATTGTGGAGTAAAAAAGTGTAATATGTGTCCCTGAAATGTAGTAGAAAAAACTCATGTGAGTACAAGTACTTGAGTAAATGTGCTTTTTTGTAATGTAATGGACTTCTAACATTCTGGTTACAGCCCTGAAACTGTCCAACATGTTGACTGCTGATGGAATCACAGCTTCACCTGCTTCAACAAGATCAAACATGGCTTTTCACTCAGTGCAGCGTTAGACAATTTCATCCTTGATCCACAGTGCTGAGCTCTGGGTTAAGAGTTGAACGTCACCAGCATGTGTCTTCTCTCAGCAGGGGTCTGTTGGCTTGAGGCTGAGTTTTAGAATAGTTGTCTTCAGACTGATTGATGAAATAAAACTTTTATCAAACTTATAGTTTTATGAGTTTGTTCAAGTTTTTTCTTTTTCTTTTCTTTGGATAAGGATAAATGGAGACAATAAATACTAAAGAAAACTTCAGGGCACTCTATTTTTACAAAATGTCCTGTATTTTCATGGCATAGTCATAGACCTAAAAACAAACTCTGACACAGACAGGTTACCATTTTATAGTGGAACTTTATTTGAGTGTTTTAGTTATCTATGTATTCAGGGCAAACCCAAAAAGTAAAATGGGTGCATGGGTGCTTATTGAATAGAAGAGTGGACTGAAAAGAGGTGAAGTTTCCAAGACGAGGGAGAGACCATGTGACAGTTGAGGGAAATTCATAGACAGCTGCAGGCTCAGAAAGAAACAAGAACAGGACCAGGCAAAGTGTGTCTTTCCAAGGAGATTTTATTTATTTTTACTGGTTTATGTTCAGCCACAATTCAGACATCTATACTTGTTTAAGTCAGATTCTGCTCACAGATAGCAGGGAAACTAATGACAAACAAATACAGGAATAGTCTTTTCTCACTGACACCCCTCCTCTCCACTCTCATTCTCACTCTCTACATTTGGATTATGCTCCATCTCGTGGACAGTTTCATACAGCTAGTGAAAAACAACCCCACCCCTTTTCCTTCTGGGTTTTACATCTTTGGTTGTTGTTTTTTACACCACTCCCTTGCAGCTAAAAAACAAAAAGACCAAAAAAACCTTGTGAGTCATTACCACTGCAGGGTGGCCTCTTTATAAAGGCTTCATGAAATATATTGTCTGGAGACAGGTACACAATAGATTTGTGAAAAGGAAAAATTAATTTGTTGTAAAGAGCATTAATTGTATTTAGAGCTGGGCTATGAAACTGGGTCCAAAAAAAGCAGGTTCACTGTCTCAGTTAATTTGTGGTTATTTCATTAAATGCAAATTTGCTAAAACTGTAATGATAATGGCCTTTAAGGTTAGGTTCCCTTTTTTCTATTTAAATACAATAATTGCATGCATTGTAATTGTGTCATGTGAAATCAAGTATCTTTTAAACTTACAGTATTTTGATTATGACATTCCCTATTTGTGTTTCTACAGACAATATCTCTGTGCTGAGCTGCTGATCGTAGCCTAACAAAAAGGGATAGAAGGATCTTTTTAAACAGGAGGAACAGTTGCAGCTCATAACTGTTTCAAAGCACATGTGAGTATTTCTATATGATCGATTTAAGAGATGTAAAACTAATCTTTCAGGCAGATCCTGCATTTCTTCTTGTTCCAGCCTGCTCAAAATCTGTATTTGTATGCATTGTAATGCATTTCATATTGTGTATATTGCCAAATTGATTTATGTTTAGTTTAATCACCAAATCCTAACAGACACGCAGCAATTCTGAAGAAGAAAGCAGGAAGTCAAATGGGCCCAAACTGAATGTTGCCCCTTCAGAAGCATGGGAGCAGACTGAGAAGCTTTCCAGTGCTGAACACACTTAATACTGTCCTATACATAATGCACAGCTGTGTATGCATTTCCTTTCAACAATCACAATGACAAAATGACCTTTAATCAGATTCATGATACAAGATAACAGATCTCACAACAGATGGATGATTGCTTGTGATTGGCTTGTCTCTTGTATGTCCACACGTGTCCCAGCGTGTATGATGGTGACGTGTTCCAGATTAATGGGTCGGTTTATAATTAGCTTCATGATGTATATCTGGAGTGGCCCATTTGTGTCTCTGCCCCTGTAGGAGTCATTCTTGGTTTCTCACTGCCACCTTGTGGATGTGGGGTTTTTCGTCCTTTCAGCGTGTCATGTCGTATAGTTACATCTTCACCGTTCAAAAACCTTCCTGTCTTGCACAAAAAAAAAGAAGTGGTAAAGGAAGATGTTTATGGCAGGTGCATATTCTAGATGTAATGACAACGCGTTAATTTTCAAACGTTTTTTTTTATTTTTTTGGGTTCGATCTCAGTTCATAATGTCGAGATGGAATTCGTTCATATTATTGGGGTGCGGGGAATAAATAAATAAAAGCAGTTAAATGCGTATTGAGGCACGTGATTATGTCTTTACGGTTGTCCTCTTGTTTTTTTCCACAAAGAACAAATCCCCGCGACCCTCTCCCTTTCCCCCTCCCCTCTTCGATCCTGATCCCTCCTCACGTACTGTGTTGCTCATATCATCAAACTTCAAGTCCACGTCCGTGACCAGGATTCAAACCAGAACTGTAGATCCGAAGACAAGCAACACTTCCAAAGAAAGTCACACTTAAGGGGCCGTTCAGTGTCAAACCTGCAGACTTGCCTGCAGACGAATCCGATCCACAAATATGCAGCACCGGTGGAGGTGCTTGCAGTGACTCATTCGTGCGCAACGACAATAAACAGACAAGGCTTTGCTTTAAATGTCAGCAAATCAAACCGACCGGCAAACAAAAGCAAGGTCACCTTGTGCGGGGTCCAACAGGGAACTGAAGCTCGGCTCTGTTTGCTCTCTTCCTTCTTATCGGAGTGTTTCAAAGAGTAACAGCAGTATAGTCTCTCCTCCAGGACAGAGGAAATTCACTTTTTGGGGGGGACTGCACCTGTTCACCTGGACCACATCATCACGGTATGTGGCTTTATTCATTTGTCTTTTCTAACAAGTCCAAACTAAACGAACTTCTTAATTGTCATTGGAGATGCTCTAACAGGTGTTTAATACGGTTTACTCCCCAGAAAAATAATATAGTTAAGTGACAGAATCGGGTGGCAGTTTGTGAATGAATTGCATTAGGTTGCACAGGTTTAATTGTTTATTCATTTAGCCTTTAATAACCGGTTGGTGGTTTGGAAAGATATATAAATAAATACATACATATATATATATATATATATATATATATATATATATATATATATATATATATATATATATATATATATATATGCACGTCGTTTCTTTCTCATTTTTTTTGTGGAGGACTAAATCTGCATCACGATCAGCAGTGCATATACTCACAGTGAGCTGATATTTGTCATGCAAGTGTGTGGGTCTATGCTACTGATGACCAGCCCATAATATGAATTTGAATAATGGAGAAAATATTCTGCTCTTTTTTTGCATGCTCCTTTGCATATAGCCTTATCTCCAGATATGCAGTAGTGGGTATTTCACCGTAGCCTTGGCTATATAACAAATAGTGCTGTGCTATTTATTACGAGGATGACAAACATGAAGCTGTTGTTAGCCATCATCCATTCTGAGCAAGATCAAGATTTGATGCTGAAATAACGTGCTCCTGTTATTGGCTCAAGTGAGGATTTGTCTTTGCTCAGTGAACTGAACTCATCTTAGATTTATGATTTTTTTTAAATGTTGTGGTATCTTTTACCGACTATCTCAACTTGTAAGACAGACTGTGTCCTTGTCGTCTACAGGTCTGTGTCTCCAACTTGAGCATCTCTTCATTGTAAAAAAAAATATGTGCAAGAGGCAAATCAAATACTGTATATTTTGTGGGTTTGTACCTCTTTCCCTGCCACTGAGGTTGGGCTGCTTTTCATCTTGGTTGATAGGCTATAAAGAGAGATTTTGGGGGCATCAACAAGAAAAAGTGAACAGTCTTTTTGAGGTGAGGACTTTGGCACAGGGTCGGGAGTGATGGCGGCGTCTGCACCCTCCTCCTCTGGCGGGGAACCGGATCCCAACTCGACAAATTTACGACCACCGGGCTCAAGTAGGTCCATCACAGATTACATGCTATTCCACGTGTGCTATTTACTTTGTGGGCAATGCCATTCATCATTCTCATCGAGGGAGAGAAGGGGGAGAAAGAATCCGCTGCCATTTGAGAAGGCTTCCTTCGCCACAAATCATCGCTGCATTTCATTCACCATACCGACCTCCCGGCTTCTGCGTGACAGACGAATGCTGCTGTCAAAAGCTGATGTCCTCCACTAACGTTACACTGGAGGCAATTAGCCTGGGAAACAAGCCAGAGGCTGCACCACCGGAACATCCTATTAGAATGGCTAAAAATGTCATCTTTATTTCCCAAAACTACAAATTACAAATTATTATCATTATTATTGCCATATTATTAGGGGTGGTGTATTAATACATTCGTGTTTTTTCCCCATTGGTTTGGCTTAAATGTGCTCTGGCTGAATTAAGTGCTTGCATGTAAAAAACTAAAATTGCCCCTGAAGTGGCTGTTAATTCAGCCATATTAAATTGCCTCTAATGGCACACTTAAGCATTGTAGCCTTCGAGAAGGGGCACTGTAGAAACCTACATCCAGTCCTTTCTTTGTCAGCTGATTGGAAGAAGAAGACAAAAAGAGCCTGATCCTTCTAATGAATAGAGATCATACAATCAATCATGTTACATAGATGTGCTCCTGACACAATAAATTATTATTTTTACATTGTTGAAAATAAAATATCATGCACTTACATTTCTGGACAGTGCAAACATGAGCTATTTCTTAGTTTCTGATCAATCGTCAATGGATGAAAAATGAAAAACAGGGAATGCATCATGTTAAGGCCCATGCAGAAATTGCCTGCAGCTACAGTCTTCAAGCAGCACCTCTGCAAATGTTTGTCAGCACATCTGTTCTTATTTATGTTCTTCTTTTTCTGATTATTTTTTTTTAATTGTCCCTTTGTTGTCCATCTCATTCCCTCCGACTTGGAGACAATCATTGTGGGGACTGAATTGAAGTGCTTCCAGTGAGCCGAGCAGGGCAATGATGTATCTAATGATCCAAAGCAAGGGGTTAAATTAGGATGTGGGAATGGGACTGCCCCCCTCCTCCTCCTCTTCCTCCTCCTCCTCCTCCTCCTCCTCCTCTTCCCACTCCCACCCCTCCTCCCCTAAATTGCTGCTTTTGAGGTTTTCGTCTGTGCCTTATCCAAGGTGCCCCATCCCCTCTCTGGCTGAAAGCCCTTGATAACGCAGTAATTCTCTATCTGTCACTGACCAGCCGGCTCGTGTCTACCGATGCTCGCATTTTACCAGCATCAATTAGAACTTTAGCCTGGCGTGGTTCCAACCGGCTAATTAATTTGAAGTCCTCGAAGGTTATGGACGGTGGCATGCAGTGAAAATAGTCTAATCCAGATCCAGGGGCCCGGGGAGTGCCGCTTCAATGTTTAAATAATCCCGACACACATCCATGCTGGCTATTTTTGTTTCAGCATGCGACATCTCTCGACCTCATATGGGTCTCCATATATTTTCAGCATGAACTTGTTCAAGATAAAAATGACTGTGAGGCCTTCTAATTTATATTAAAAACATATTTTAGGCTATGATGCCTGGTGTGGAGTTGCCCATGGATGTACTAGGAAATTGGGAATGAAGATATGTGGTAAGTTACTTATTTATTTTAAATAGAACTACGCAAAATATATGAATTGTCAGGAAGAGATAAGAATAAAATCCACGGTGTTTAGTGTTTAGTTTAGCATGACTGTAGGCTATTCATGGCCCTGCATGCTTCACTCAATGGAAATGGATTTCGAAAGAAACATATAAATACTGATTAATCATTTAGATTAGATACGATTAAGCAATATTTGAATTATTAAATAACCACCACGCCTGATCGTGGTAAATTAACTAAAATAAAAAAAATGCAAGTTATATAAAGTTGTAAAAAAAAAAAAAAAAAAACATCAATTGAATTGAAGCTGATGAAATTTAGGAGGAACATTATGCAGAATGGATTTTCCGATTTCCACTTTGAGCGTCTATTTTAGTCTCACAGCACACCAACCAAGGGCGGACCGACATCTACCATGATGGCGAATGTCATGCACCGGTGCGCACTACAATTTTCTGGCATTTTTGACCGACACGTTCTGCTGGTTTCATTATGGCCATTTAATTACACAAGACCGTATACAGCTTCACAATACAATGAGGAGGAATGGATTAATATCAGGGAAAACAGGTTCAATGTCAGGTTTAAAGTAGACTGTTGCACACTTTTCATAGTTATATCACTGCATTCTCCTCTGCAAGGTGCTTAGATAAATGCAATGTGATTTTGGACCGTGTTGTCATTGGCTACTTATACTGTTTGTCCTTAATAAGAATTTACAGCCACTACATGGCAATCTTTGGTGTTTGGGGTTTGATGCTGATGTCACACGCTCACCTCCCACAGAGCCCTTCGTCCATTGGAGTCCTTGAGTAAAGGAGAGAGAGAGAGAGAGAGAGAGAGAGAGAGAGAGAGAGAGAGAGAGAGAGAGAGAGAGAGAGAGAGAGAGAGAGAGAGAGAGAGATCGATCGATCCCCGTAGGAGATAAAAGTCAGAAACGGGAGAGCAGCATTATTAGTGGGTCTGTTAGAGTCCAAAAGCTTCAGTTCTCACAGTGTATGGGGAGTGTCATCACCCTGCGGACTCCTCACCTTCTTGTAATCGTTTAGGGTTTTTGCAGAAGAACAACAGTTTGGAGGAGAGGAGTCGGTTCGTGAGTTCCTTGAAGGAGCGCGCCGCCAAGAACCTGCTGTCCTGCGACAACACCGGAGGAGAGGCGCATTACAGACGCACGGAGACCGACTTCTCCAACCTGTTCGCCAGAGGTAGGCCGAGAAGAGGAAGAGGAGGAAGAGGAAGAAGAACTCTGTGTTTATCCTTTGGAATTAAAAAGTGAAACACTTATTATGAAATATAAAAAAATAAAAAAATCAGACATTATCAGACATTATAATCTGATATAATGACTAAATATATAATAACTAAATAATATGCTGATGAATCAGATTACTAATGCCAAAAAATAATTATCCAGCCATAATGGAACTGCATTTGTTAAATTAATTCCTCTTTCAACCCAACTGTTGGAGGATGTGCACAAAATAAATTGAATTGAATTAAAAGTAGTTGTTTACTTGCTAACAAACCCAGAGATCACAGGGAGGTCAACAGTGAATGCTGCAAGGATCTTTACATTTCGGTTAAACAGACTGTTTATTTTATAGATCTGCTGCCCGCCAAAAATGGAGAAGAGCCGACCATGCAGTTCTTGCTGGAGGTTGTGGAAATCCTCACCAACTATGTGCGGAAGACCTTTGACAGATCCACCAAGGTCCTGGACTTCCACCACCCCCACCAGTTGCTGGAGGGCATGGAGGGCTTCAACCTGGAGCTCTCCGACCAGCCCGAGTCTCTGGAGCAGATCCTGGTGGACTGCAGGGACACCTTGAAGTATGGAGTGAGAACAGGTGAGAACAACGAGGCCTTAAGGCCTGCAGCGAGGCCTGCAGCGATCAATAACTCTCATTAGCTTACATGCCAGGGTAATGATTACAGATAAGCCATTTTCTTTTGCTCATTCTCAGATGATTACTTGTTTTCAGGGGATTATGTTGCTTTGTTGTCTCTTTTTCAATCGCAGGTCACCCCAGGTTCTTTAACCAGCTGTCCACTGGATTAGACATTGTCGGGTTGGCAGGAGAGTGGCTAACCTCTACAGCCAACACTAATATGTGAGTACTGTGATAGTGTCATTCATGAATTGATTTTTTTTAAAGAATAATGTTTTCCCTCCATAATAAGTCATGCAGATAATATTTGAGATATAAACAATAAGAATTAGATCCAGTTAGGAAGTCATTATATTCATTTTATTCTCAAGCTGTGTTGTACTCATTGTATTGAAATAGCCCATAAAAGAGACTTTTAGTTTGAGGAATAAGTGAAGTGACAGTAATTACTGTCACTGTCTGAAGAGTACTGTGCTGGCTCTAATAGACTGTCCATCAAGCATGCAGGGAAATAAAAAGACATTTGTACAGTTACTTCCCCAGTGTTTTGTGAATGCTGGCCTGTGCTAAGGCTGTGGCCACATAATTCAGCCCTGCGGGCAAACTAAATTGCATATTGATTTGCGTTCACAGTTTACATGGCGTCTTTGTTTCGTCTAGTTCTTGTGACATAACAATGCCTCTCAGACCTTCTGTGCACAGTATCGACAGCCATCAGTAGGACTCAGGGATGAGTTTTGCCATTGCAACAGGACACTGTCTGTTTTCATGACTGTGTCAGAGGAGTGTTGATGCATCTCTGTTCTCATTCTCTGTATTGTCTTGCATTTATTTGTATAATTGTACTTGTGTACTTTATGAACTGGTAGCTCAGTGTATGATGTATGATGATTAACTTTGGGAAGAAGACTTGATCCAAACTCTGGACGTCCTGGCGTAGTGGTCCAAGATGCAAACCTGACCCTGACTGGGTCCCAGGTTGGGTTCCAGTCAGGGTCACGTTTCCCACTCAGGAAACGTTTTGATTATTAATGCCTGTACACTTTTGAAATCACTTAACAATACAACAATATTACTTAAATAAATATATAGGTACATGTAAATGGCACGAAGACTTTGTAAAACTATTTCAGTACCACTTTGTTATATGCTCTTTTTAAAGGCTTTATAAGTTGTAACAAATTACTTTAGTCATGGTTAATACATCATTTATTAATGGTTTAAAGAACATGTAACCGGAGTAAAATTCCATGTATGTGTAAACACACATGGCCAATAAAGCTGATTCTGATTCTGATCAGTTATACGTCATTCATAAGAGCATATGGGTTGTCGTAAAAAGTCCTCTTTCACTGACTGGGCTGTATGGCAACTTACCATCAAAAGACATTTATCAACAACTTATTCAGCATATATTAATGGTTTACTAACATTTATAACCAAAATATTACCAGATAGAAAGGTTAAGCACCTGCAAGAGGGATTTATTCATTTTTGTGTCATATTTATGGCTTATAATTTATCTATAGAGCTCTTTATACGCTATTTTATAAAAGGGAGCCTTATTAGAAAGTGGTACCCTAATTTGTAATTTTTATCAGTACACAATGGTGAAAATTATGAAGAACAAAGATTATGAGAGTGTAACAAAGGTGGAGTTTAAACCTTTATTGTTCCTTTTTGCTAGTTCAACCAACAGTCTATCCTCAAAAAAGCACTGTCGGCAGCTCCTGTGTTATTGGCAAAATTGTCGAGAATGACTCAAACCTGAGGATGGAGGTCGCTTACATACTTAATTTACATACATAATACATAATTTACCTTTATTAATTACTACATCAGCCGTAATTACCCCTGGCAGATAATAGACACTAATAGACTGACAATCACATCCAGGTCTTACATAATCAGAATGACTGAGCGAAGTCTGCATGAATGAATGCGGTGAAATTAATGTACGACATCTGTGAAGTGGCATCTGACTTGTTTATTTCTTTCCCTCTCCATATTACCGTGTGCGCATACTGAAGATGCTGTGGGGCACAATGCGACATTCTGCAATGTTCCACTGATTTATTTACTTTCTTTGCATGAATAGACAGATTCTTATGTAATTATAAGAATATTGGTCAGGAGAAGATGGATGAGCCTTCCTGTGCTGTAATTCCAAATCGACTGTGCTCTTCTCTGAGGCAGAGGGGGTTCAATGTACTTTGATAAAACTGGAACTCATTGTATACTTGGGAGGTTAAAACATGCAAAAATCTTCCTGGACTGACAATGTCCAGGAAGGTTGTTTTTTAAAATAATTGTAACCCATTAAAGGTGCATTGTTCATATTTAGAATATTCTCATTGGGCTAACATCGCAGTTCTCGCAAATTTTCTGAAACAAAAATCCGCCCTGGATGCTGTACCAATGAGCCTGAGACTGTGAGGCATTTGCTGTGTCATTTCCCTGCTGCAAAAGGCCATTACTAAAACAACAAGATGGTGCTGTCACTGAAGTGTGACTGTGTACACTATACTGTATCTGTTCCATTGCTGTTGAGAGAGCAGCATGCTCAGTAACCATGCTGTACAATTAGAGTACACAAATGCATTTTGTTGAATATTAGTGTACAGTATTTCATATTGATCCCATCAGTCTCTCCTGCAGCCTGTCGGTGATATATAATTTTACTTAAATGAAACAGCAGAGAGAAAACTGCAGTATTTATATACTACTTTTTAATGATAACATTATAATGTATGTTCATTTTTGGGTTGCTTCAAGGTTCACCTATGAGATCGCCCCTGTCTTTGTGCTCATGGAGCAGCTGACACTGAAAAAGATGAGAGAGATGATCGGCTGGCCTGATGGAGAGGGCGATGGGATATTTTCTCCAGGTCAGAGCCAAACCAGTAACTCAATAACTCTGAGACCTCATGTAAACATGTTAGACTCTAGACTTACTTCAGATACCACCAGATGTTCTGGGGTTTTATTTAACTTTTTTAGTAGTTTTTACTTATCAAATAACTCATATGTTTTCCAGTGGTGGAAGAAACACAGAGGTGTTTTTTTAATACCCAGTGTAAGAATAGTCATTTGCAAGTATTCAAAATGTTGAAAGTGTTGACATCAAAATATAATGAAATACTCATTATGCAGAACAGTGCATTTCAGAATAATATATACAAGCTAAACCATTGCTGCATAATGTGCAAGCATCTCCTACACGTTGCAGACTGTAAAGGTGGAGATACTTTTAACCACCTTATATACTGTGTGCTATTAGTGGGTTACTCTATAATGATGCATGAAATGATCTATTGATTACATTTATCAATAGATCAAGATTAAATCAGATTTATTCACTGAATCTGCAGTAACAAGTACATAGTTTAAAGGTAGTAGTAGTGGAGTAAAAGTATTTTTACACTCCAAAATGTGTTTAGTAACAAAAACCTTAAAATAGAATACTCAGGTCAAGTATCTCAAATATGTACTTACTTACCGTACTTACTTTGTACCTGTTGGTCTCTACAGGAGGAGCAATCTCTAACATGTACAGTGTGATGATTGCCAGATACAAATTCTTCCCTGAAGTGAAGACCAAAGGCATGGCAGCTGCACCCAGACTGGTCCTCTTCACCTCAGAGCATGTCAGTCTCCTCTATCTTTGTATTAAGTTACCTTTATCACAAAGGTTGACAATCAGTATATTTAGTGTAAAGCCAGCCTGAATTATGACTCATCCAACTTATGTTCTTGTAGAGCCACTATTCCATCAAGAAAGCCAGTGCAGCTCTGGGCTTCGGGACTGAGAACCTGATCCTTTTGAACACAGATAAGAGGTTTGTTTCATATACTGAACCCACATGCTGATCATGAAGGAAACATATCAAATATCTGGATGTTGTATGTCTTTTTCTTCTTTTCTAGAGGGAGAGTCATTCCTGCTGATTTGGAAGCCAAAGTAATAGAGGCCAAGCAAAAGGTGAATGTCAGCAACAGTGACTCAGACAACACCCCCTCTTACTTATTTATTTGCTTCTATCAGAGACGGGTACAATGAGAAACACTCCTCCGAGCAGGAGAGTTTGCTTGTGCCAGAGAAGCCAGGTTATTTCAGTAAGCTTATTGCTTCTGTCTGCTCATATGTGATGCTGCCTCGGTCCAAAGTACCACTCCTAGTACTACTTTTTCAAAGGCAACGTGATGTCCAGACTAGTAGAGACAGGAAAGCAGTAGAAGCAGGAGCATTAATCGAATGTGTTTTAGTCCATCTCTTTGATGTCAGCAATCAGAGGACAGAATGAACATAACAACTTGAATTCAGCCCATAATTATAACCAATGTCTTTTTTATGTTTTTGGTGTGCAGGGGTATGTTCCGATGTTTGTGAATGCCACCGCTGGAACCACCGTCTATGGAGCCTTTGATCCCATCCATGAAATTGCAGACATCTGTGAAAAGTACAACATGTGGCTTCATGTGGATGTAAGGCAATATGGATGATCTTAACAGAAAAATAACAGCAGCTGTACGTATCAGCAACTGTAATAGATATTAGCGTCCTTACTGCCCTAAACGTGTTGTGTCCCGGTCAGGGTGCATGGGGAGGAGGCCTGCTGATGTCCAGGAAGCACAGACACAAGCTGAATGGAGTGGAGAGGTAAAAGAGCGGCAAACATGAGCATATCAATGACGAACAATGCGGTTGGGAAAACATGCCTATTTGGACACACACACATACACATCCACACATACACACCCACAGAACTATGTTTACTGTTTCAATATCTGTGCAGGGCCAACTCAGTCACCTGGAACCCTCACAAAATGATGGGAGTGCCGCTGCAGTGCTCTGCCGTTCTGGTCAGAGAATGGGTGAGACTGTGTTTTTCTCTTGCTTACTGCTCACTCACTTCTCACTTCTGCACCAGCAGGATAACATAACAGTTTTTTGCCGGTGGTTGGTAACCTTGCTGTTTCTTTCCACGACTGTGTCCATTGCAGGGATTATTACAGGGCTGCAACTCCATGTGTGCTGGCTACCTCTTCCAGACAGATAAACAGTACGATGTTACATACGACACGGGCGACAAGGCCATTCAGTGTGGACGGCACGTCGACATCTTCAAGTTCTGGCTCATGTGGAAGGCGAAGGTGTGCATTTCATCAGTTGTTTACTTGCTGAGCCTCTACCAACCCAGCTGTCAGATCTAGAATGTGATGGTAACAATTCTTTATTCTTTCTGTTTTTGATCGACCTAAAAGGGAACCGTAGGGTTTGAGCAGCATATTGACAGGTGCCTGGATCTGTCAGCGCACCTCTACAATAAAGTCAAAAACAGAGAGGGCTTCGAGATGGTATTCGACGGAGAGGTGAGATCATTATTTCACTAAACAGCAAATCTTTTTTAATTGAACGCTAAAGTATTCACGATACTAATTTGTCAGATTCATCTAAATCTGAATTCCTTGGATACTGATCAGCAAGAAAAACTGTCTATATTATATTAACTCTCTGGGCTTTTCTGCTTTACAAAGCACCTGCTTTTATTTTGTGATAAACAACTGCAACAGTATATTTCATATCTTAACTCGCTTCGAGGATTGATTGGACCGTTTTGCATTGCTGACAAGTTGACAAGAGAAGCTGAAATTACAGAAGGCGTTTTTTATCGGTGCTCATTACAAATGTTGTCCCCATTTTCTCTTATCAGCCGCAGCACACTAATGTGTGTTTCTGGTATATTCCACCGAGTGTGCGCGGCTTGCCTGATGGGGACGAGAGGCGGGAGAGGTTGCACAAGGTAACAACTCATCTATCGTTTTTTAGGATACATTTCTAGTTCCCGTGCCCCATAAGCTTGAGTCATATCGTGTCTACTTAGAATTATGGATTTACACAGAAAAATCATGGACATTTGGATGTTAACGCTGTATGTTTTTCCACAACAGGTGGCTCCAAAGATCAAGGCATTGATGATGGAGTCTGGGACTACGATGGTGGGTTACCAGCCGCAAGGAAACAAGGTCAACTTCTTCCGCATGGTCATCTCAAACCCCGCTGCTACCAGGTCAGACATCGACTTCCTGATCGAAGAGATTGAGCGACTGGGGCACGACTTGTAAGAGTCACACTTAAACCATTATCCCCCAAACATGTCCGACTCTGTAGAGCCTTGAGCTTGGCTTCATGTCCCCTTTGCCTCATAAAGACATTGAATTTTGCTTACAGATCTTCTCTGGCAATGCACAAGAAATAATATGCCGTGTGTCTCTTCTTTGTCTCTTCTGTCTTCATCAGCGATGACTTATATTCAAAACATCTGCGCACAAGGTTATCTGAGTAATAAAGCCATATGTGTGAGGGAATCACAAAATCGCACTGGTATTCTTGCTAAACCATATTAACTTGAGATGAACACATAATAATGTTGATTAAATGAAATTTAAACTGGTTACTTTCTTATTAAAAAATAGAATAGCAAGAATATCTGAGCACTTGAATGATTCTTTCTATAGCGGCTATAAAAAAAAGTTATTTTACGGTTATAGGTATGTACAGGTCAGTAAAAACCGAATGAGATCAAAATATTTTTCCACAAGTATCAGAGCACAATGTAGGGAACCGTATAGCATTATGTATGTACTGACTGTTGGTGCTCCATGTCGTCTGTGTAATTATCAAGCCAGATGCACCGCCACATTGTACCCTGTCTGTTATTTCCTTTTGATATTAAATGGGTGGAAATATATAACACAGTCATTGTACTTGATCGCTGTGTTTTTAGAGATTTTTGTGTAGATTGTGTATAGTATTGTTACATTGCCGTTGTGCCAAATGTGTCCTAGTTTTACAGTGAGAAAATCCTATATCTAAGTCGACCATACAGTATAGTATGTAATAGATGATTCACTTTATTTATATTCAGAGGTTCTAATTGTGAATAGGTTACCTGCTGTTCGTTTCCAGTTGTAATGTAAGCTTCCTATTGGGAAACCCTGCTGTATGATATCACAATGTTTTGAAGAACATTGCATTATTTTAGTGTATTTGTGAACCAAAGAAGGGTTGAAGTACATTTATGAACATGCCCTTATTCCCCCTTATGAATGGGTTCAGATGTTTATCTGAGAAAACTTAACTTACCGCCCTTAACTTTAGTGCAATCTATGTTTGTGTAACTGTGCAATGTCATTGTGATTCACTGACTGAATATCGTCCAGACACTTTGCTATATGTGGGAGGAAGCATGACTGGATTTGCGGCTACTGTAGGTGCTTTATTCATGATAGAAAGCACAATGCTGAACCATAATCATAGGGCATCTTTTCTTCTACAGACATAATGATTGTCTGTATTATAAGCTGTTAAGTGGAGAAAAACTAATATATGCCACATTTTGTTTGTCTTAACATGCTCACTATAGTAAAATGTTTATGTTGAGAATAACAATGTGAGAAACTGGGATTATTTATCATAAAGAATTTAGCTTCAACAATGAAATGCACAGTGTTTGCTGCTGTAATATGATTTATTGAACAATTGTACATTCCTGAATTAGTGGGATGAAATATCCCTTGTTGAATTCAATGTAGGCACTTTAACTTCATGCCATCATTTGCAAAGTATTATTGTTGTATCCACAGCACTAATAAAAGACATGAGCTATAGAACATCTGTTTTTTGCAGTTTGTAAAAGGACAAATATATATGTATGATGAACAACCTTAACTTATGTGTTAAGTTGATATTGTCTTTACACAGCTATAGGTATGTAAGCCACACACTGGGCTTGTTGAAATGAGCATGAAGCATTGTTATTACTGTTTATTGTTTTACATATTATAAAGACTATGCACAAGCAAATACATATTATGTTGTTTGTTTGCCAAAATGTCATTCACAGACAAAGAAATGTTTGATATCCTCCATGTTGTTATTTTGGGGTCATTAAATGACAGATAGGTTAGAACAAATTGAATCTAGATACATTATCTGGGATTTGGAAGAATACTGCTGGTTTATGAAGTGTTGCCAACACTAAACAGTCACAGAGCACATACAATGTCATCAGTTCAAAATCATGATTAAAGGCAATTGTCATAAAATTAGGAGAAGTCATTAAGTAATAAGGGGATGAAACAATGCTATATGCTTTTTAATTTTTTTTTACTTTATCCAAGACCACAATAACAACATTGGAGTTAAAAGTCTCCGGTCCCCGCTCTTCAGTCGCTGCAAAAGACAGGTTGAGTGCAAGACAGCTGTACTGGTATCTAACCTCGAAACAAATATATGCAAATAATGTTAAATATATGAAGAAAAAATCACAATGTGTTAAATCAATCTTGGCCTGATCTTGTTTGTATAAAAGTGGGAGACAAGTTAGTGTAAATGTGCATTTTTTCCTTTTATTTTTCTCACAGATTTTCTCAATCCACCTGGCTGTCACCAGCCATTGGTCAGATTAATCACCCTGGAGAAATATTTTATTGGCTGATCATCTCACAGCTGAGATTTCACGAGCACCCCCTGCCAATTCCCTCACTCCTCTCATTACTCACACTTTTAAGATATTTATCATAAAACACATTAGACTGTGCTCTCTTAACATTTTTTTCAGAGGCGCCTATTTCAAGGCTCTGCCTGGCTGCGTTTTATTTCGCCACAGCCGTAGAGGGACTGGCTGTTTCCCTGCTCTCCTCCCATCCTCCACCACAGAAGACGCTGCTTCTTTGTTTCATGCGTCAGTGCAGCGATCATTACAGAGCCGGTGTCACTGGCTGCTGTGTAAAGTTACAGGGGACAGAGGATTAAAGGGATAACTATTTAAATAATGGATTAATATAAATATTAACCCCTGACTTCTTCCCACATCTAAAGGGAGAATGTTTTTTGTTTTGTCATTGATACGTGCCAGAGGGTAATATCACGGCTTGGAAGCAGGTGTTGGAGAATCTTAAATTTAATGCAAATTAAACTTTGTCTTTAGCTCCTGTTTGTCACAGTTTAGTAACTCACCAGATGCTAGAGATGGATGAATGACCACTCAAAGTATGTAAGTATAAAAATATCAGTCAGTCTATTTGATAAAATGCAGTATAATACTAAATCAAGATTGAAAAGAAGAGGTTTTAATAGTATTTTAAGAGGTTCATCACATTAATCAACGATCAGTATCTCCATCAATTGTAATTACAAGCATAATTAATCTTTGATCAAGAAGGTTTCAGGCTAGTAAAATAATAAAGAGCTGCAGCTCTGTTTTTGCAGTAGACTGTCTGGATGCTGGGTGGAGCCGGCGCTGAACACCAGACTGTGAAACACTTAATGGCTGTCTCTGCACTAGTCTGTTCACCCTCCATTTCACACTTGGCACACACAGGCACGCACGTGCGCACACGCGCACACACACACGCACACACACACACACACGCACACACACACACACACACACACACACACACACACACACACACACACACACACACACACACACACACACACACACACATAAAGGATTCAACAATCGTTTGAATACTGCAAATTAAACAAGGACCACCACATGTATTGGGTGGGTTGTGTTGCCTTTTTTTCTAATGTGTTAATTGCATTTCCATTACAGACAATTTTTTCAAATATTTTTATGTGGATGCAGAGTTCCCTCTCACACAATCAATAGGTTGTTCTCCCATCTACTCTCCTCCGCTGTGTTACTCCTCTCTCTTATCTGTCCATGAATCTCGTCAGTGGTTTCCTGAAGTGCCAAATATATCTCCCGCCCATGGGAATCACTGCCACATTAGCTTCCTGATAGATACTGACGTTCCCATTGTGTAAGGCAAGTCTAATGAAATGATGATGATGATATTGACTGCGGGCTGCTTGCCAGCCCTTCCCCCTCCTCATCTCCACACATTAAAACACACACATGCACACATACACAATTAAGCCTCAATACAATCTTCTTCTTTTTACCTATTCAACATTATTTAGAAACAATCCACAGTTCAACATGGGCAGCATTTTTGCTGTACTTCAATTTAAAGGTCAATAGTGTTCTGGTGTAAAAGGTGTTTATGTGTCACTGCAATCTGCTCATTTTGTTCATAAATTCAAATAGCAATTGCAGCTTGACATTAAAAAACAGAATCAATTGTAACACCTTAAGGCCTCTGACTTGTAAAGTAATTATAAAGGGTTACACTTATCTAAATAGCCCTCTCTTATTGACTGTGTGTCCAAGGCTTGATTAATTTTGGCAGAAAGTAAATTTTAAGCAGAAGATTAATAGTCCAGAGACTGTAACTTGCTTGTCTCTGTGGCTGGGGAGTGTAAACCTAATGTGGCGCTTGTTAAAGTTGAAAGGCTGCTACTAAATGTCTCTGTTGGACATTTTTCTAAAAGAATAAGCATGAGCCCAGGAGCAATTACACTGCACCTAACCAAGTGTCTGTGTGGTGATTGCTATCATGCATGCTAAATGAACAAAACAACCTCTAACCACATGACAGTAATTTAGTGTTCTAAAGCTTTCAAGTGTGGTCTGCTGCCTTTTTTTTAAATAGGAACTATGGGGAAGAGCGGGACAGGAAACATGTGTCTGATGTTGCTGAAATCAAAATGATAAACAACAACAATAACGACGTGATAACTACTCACACTGGTGTTTGGCTGTGCTGCTCTGTCATCTTAATGCAGGCTTTTCTAATTCGCTTAGAATTTTATCTCTGCTTCCCAGCACAGCAGAGTACATTATGTCAGCATGTGTAAGCGGTCTTTCATCCTGCAAAAAAGGACCTCTCGCAGACATTAAGCAACTAACCCTGACAACAACAGCTTATGATGTTTGTCGCTGTGACTTTGCTTACTCGGTAGAAATGCAGTGTGTGAGTGAGGGCACAGCAAACAGGGGGACAAATACATTATGGACATTTTAATTTCTGGCCACTTCGTTGTTAAAGTAGTCTTTGCCTCCTCAGACTTATGGTATAAATGCCTGAACAAAAGTACATCATTTTGCAGCTTTAGTTGTAAATTCTGAGGAGGACTGAAGAAGTATAAATCTGAAAGAGCTATCCAGTGCAGTGATCGCAGAGTTTTAATGCGTCAGCAAGCTTCTGCTGAAATACAGAGTTTATTTATCTGCTTCTTGAAAGAGCAAGTGTCACGATGTGAAGTTTATTTCTCACCGGTAGTAGATAATAGATGTGAAGATCTGTTTGGGAACAATGAATGATGACATCTACGTTTGAGATTTGTATGGTATTCATTTTTCTTAAATGTGTCAATTTGAAAAGTAAATTAAATTTGCTGATTTTCTAATTGTCAAATTAATAAGAAATGCCTTCATTTGTCCTTGTCAATGTTTGCACATCTTTATGCAGGATACAATAGTGTAAATTATTCATTGTTCTAAAGTGATTATATGAATCACAATATTGGTTCAGACCACAATGTTAAGAACAGAATCTTCTTGTCAGAGTATATCACACTGATGCTGAACGCCTTTTTTGAATGAGGATGCGTTTTAAACTCAAATTATCATTCAGTGCAGCCTGCAGAGACCAAATCAAGGTGAGTTCCAGCGGATGCATAGACTGACAGGATAACTGATGATTGATGAGGAGAATCACAATGCTGTGCAAGTTTATTTCAAATTATTTGATAAGAGCTGCTGCACTACAGAGATATTCAACTACATATACATTAATCGACTCCTTGAGCCCATGTTCTTTATGGCACTGATGACATCCTTTATTATCACCATTTGATCAAGGAGACCATTTTATTCTCTCACATCTACCCCAGCTCTCGTTTCTGCTCTGACATGATTGTTCGATCAAATCAAAAGCAGCTGGATTCTGAATGGAAAAAAAACTACTTTTAAAAGTAAAGCTGAGGTTTTCACTGATATTGCTCATCTATGTTAATGGTTATATAGACTGTGACAGGAAGTTACTAGCCAAGAGGCTCATTACTCATCTTCCAGATAATTTAAGGTATAGTCTTCATTACATCTCTGATCAACACACCAAACAACTAATCGATGTGCTGGATTCACTCCTGCCATCGAGTCTTCTGTGAGTCAGTTTGTGGTAAGTAGATTAAACACACTATGCACCATGTGATCACAATACAAGCTAAAAGCATTAACATCCCACAGATGTTCACACAGCCCCACAAGCAGGACTATTCTTAGTAAAGGAAATTCCATTGCAAATTTACAAATGCAGATGAAAACATGCTGTGAACCTCGGGGGGGGGCCTAAGGATGACGGCTCCCGAGGCAGTAGGTTATCCAGTCTTATCAGTTAAAAATAGCTCTGTCTTCCAGCCCTTTGCTCATTTATAGACTACATCTGGATCATGAATATGTTGATTTCAAAGCCTGGCAGAAGACATGCATGCCGTCGTCACACCGCTACCCCAGAGGGTTGGTTGCACCAAAGCGGAAGTGTTGGGAACCAGGAAGCGGAGGAAACACTGCACTGTTGCTACGGACGGACGATGGTCCAGCGCAGAGCCGTCTGCTAGCCGATACTCAGGGGGACATGGGCGGGTCTCAGAGCGTCGAGGTGCCGGGCGGAGGGACGGAAGGCTACCACGTCCTCAGAGTAAGCCGCTTTCCCGTTAAAGGCAGAGACAGCTGCTGTCTGCTGCAGGACAGAGCAGCTCTGCTAGCTACGTTTTAGCGTCTACAGACTATTCTTAATATCTTCTTCATTCAGGGGCAGGTTTGGAGGGGTTTTGCTAACAGTCAGTATTTCTATCTTCTTTTAAAACATTGTTTTTAATGTATCGTTTAGTTGGATTTACTCCTCTCTGTGTATATATTTACTATTTGATATTAGATACGGTAACGTACATTTCTCAGGTTGTTTTGAAACTGCTTGAATTCATGTGTCTTGACATGATGAGTTATAGTGTTGACGCATGCGCAGTGAACACCATCACATGATTTGTAATGATACATGTTGCCAGAATAACCGGTGTGGCTACTTTAGTTATAAACATATCCAGGTAAGAAGGGTGTGTGCCTTCATTAGGAAAATGTCTTGCATTCTTTTTTTAAAACTGAACTCACACCTTTACTGGTTTGATGCAACTTATTTTCTCAATTAATTATATATGACATATCGGAAAAATATCCTTAACATCTCCCTAAAGCCAAACTTGAAATATTTCAGATAACTGTTGCTTGTTTTGACTGACTAGGAGTCAACATACTGAGAAGTCCTCAAACACTTTCTGTATTCAGATCAACTTATGTGAGACCAACTCTGACCCTGATGAAGGCCACAAGTCCTAACAATGAAGGTGAACTTCAAATCTTTGAAGAACAAAGAGTCAAACAGCACACTGGAGGGATGCTCCAAGAAGTGACATAACAGATTAAGTCAGGCTTATTTTATGCTAGACATTTTTTTACAAGCAACTGGATTCAAGTTACTGGAGTGGGTTTTTACTTTTAGTTTTAGATCCTAGTTATAAAACTACAATATTCTCTTTTGTTTTGACATTTTAGTCCACATTTGTCCAGGATGTCAGAGGCAAAGACATATATTAGATATGTATCATACAAAGCAATTCATATTAGTTGAATCTGTCCAAATGAAAAAAACATACATAATACAAAAATCTATAGGCAGAAAATCCTGGTGGAACCACTGCTCTCAACCAATTTATATTTGAGAAACTGGTCATTTTCCAACCCTCTATGATTTTTTTAAAATCAGGCATGTATTACTCTAAAGGTAGTATATTTTCCCCGTCAATGCGCTCGTCATATACTTGTGTTCTGTCAGTTTAAATATATGAAAAGCCGTAATAAGCAGTTCCACCATAAGCCCCATATTTTTGTGAATCAATCTCTAATGCAGGTTATTGTTCCCTCAGGAGGTTTATAATGGATCATACTGATTCAAAACTACCATCATTTATCTTTCCTCCAGTATTTTACATTTTCATTCATCTACAATGAGCACATATTGTATTTTATCTCAACTGGATTTAGATTTAAAAGAAATATGTATATTTTGATTTGTCACCATGGATAATACATTCAGTGGAAACTGTGTAGATAGACCCCCGTTCTCCCAGAACAAAGTCTACAAGTCTTTGGAGCATGGATTCGACAATGTGCTGGAAACACTCCTCAGATATTCTGGTTTTAGTTGACATTGTAACACCATGCAGTTGCCACAGATCTGTTAGCTGCACATTCACCCTGTAAATCTCCAGTTCCACCAAATCCCAAAGGTGCTCTATTGCAGTGTTTCCAAAACCTTTTGTCTGGGAACCCACTTTTGAAATATGACAAACCATTGGAACCAATTCACAGTAGGCCGTATCTATATTTCACGAGAAGAGCGAATTTGTTACATACAATGAGATAGCCTGTTAACTCCACCTAAATGCATTCATTTGGTCTTGATTATAAAGTATTTAACATGTGTATATGTTTTCTATAACATATGCATAAAACAAAGTGTGACTTATCAAAGGTATATCTCTTCGGAATGGGTGGTTTACCTATTCAAGATAATATAACGTGACGCCAAAATGGCAGTAAAAATGGTCAGGATTATTTAAATTTACTATACTCTTGATTCATAGATAAGGCCTATTGTGAGTTATGGTTTTGTAATTTAGTAAGTGGGAATGCTGCTCTGGCTACATCAGAATGACAATTTACACTGTTTGCAGGGTTTTATGGTCTCATCTTGATGATGCTTTCACTACAGGTGCAAGAGAGTTCCCCCGGTCACTGTGCAGGACTGGAGCCATTCTTTGATTTCATCATTTCCATTTGTGACACTAGACTGGTAAGTGTCCTACAATTGCAATAATACAACTTACTGCAGCTATTGGACCAGCTTTAACAAGTGTTATGACAGATAATGTAATGTTTTGATCTCTGTAAGAACAAGGACAATGACACCCTAAAAGAGCTGCTGAAGATGCACGTGGAGAAGCCCATCAAGGTCCTGTTATACAGTAGCAAGACACTGGCAGTGAGGGAGAAGACAGTCACGCCCAGCAACGTGTGGGGCGGCCAGGGCCTTCTGGGAGTCAGCATTCGCTTCTGCAGCTTTGAGGGAGCAAATGAAAATGTTTGGCATGTTTTGGTGAGTGCGCTGGTCTGATGAGATTGACAGATTTGGCAAAACATATTTCATGAGTATTTTATTCATGCAGCATGCATAACTGCAAATATTGTATTACAAGTAATGGCAAAGTAGTGTAAAATAACATTTAAAGATGAACATGAGCTTTGTTTTCACAAAGTATTGCTGTCTATCAGCTATATGTTTTGTATGTGTGTAGGAAGTGGAACCAAACTCCCCTGCAGCCCTGGCGGGTTTGAGGGCCCACGCTGACTACATTATAGGAGCTGACACTGTCATGAACGAGGTACTTGCTTTGCAGATCAGTAGTAACGTTGACCTGATGTTGGCACCAGGTTGACCTGCCGTGAATCTCTGCTCTTCCAAACAGAGTGAAGATCTGTTCTCCGTGGTGGAATCCCATGAAGGGAAGGAGCTGAAGCTGTATGTTTACAACACAGACACGGACAACTGCCGCGAGGTGGTCATCACGCCGAACTGTGATTGGGGTGGAGACGGCAGGCATGTCTGATTTTTATTTCTGTTGCCAGGTGAAAGCTGTGCATTTTGGTTTGTTTTCTTCCCTTTAGGAAGATGATGGTACTTACGAGACCCTTAATACTAGCTAATTTGGCGAAGGCAAATACTGTGCAGTAATTATTATGTATAACAATGTTGCAGATCTGTCCCTCAACATTTGTTTCATGACTAACACATACCTCGTATACATCAAACCTATATGGCAAAACAAATGCAGGATTCTAACAATAAATGTGTCTTGCTTTCACCTGATGAAATCTTTAGGTGTTGGTCAGAACAATTTTCACAACTAGAAATGTATGTATTGTGTTTTTATGTTCATACACAATTTTTGTTTAGTGAAGATTATTTTCAGTTGTTAATTCTGGAGATTTAAAAGCAAATAGTTGTATTCCACATATATACATGCATTTATAAATTAACATTTAGTAAATTCACCCTAAAAACAAACAAAGGAACTAAAAACAGGTACTTTGTTTTACTGCCTTTTTTAAATTGTTTTACTTGAAATGGATTGTAAAGAGAAAGATTGCCCTGTTTAGTGAGAGCTGGACTTAATAATAGCATGTTTGTGGAAATCAGACACTGACTGGATGGGGGTCTTTAACACTAGCCAGCCATCACAGCTATTATACCAGATGATTTCACATTGTTGATTTGTTTTTCCATTGCCATTTGGATCACAGCTTTAAGGTCGCTATGAAATGTTTGGACATTTTCTTCTCCTCTCAGTATTTCTGTCTCTCCAGTCTAGGGTGTGGGATTGGCTATGGCTACCTGCACAGGATACCTACGCTGCCATTTTTAGAGGGCAAGAACATCAGTTTCCCTGCACAGACTCCCAGTGAAGCAGCTACTTCACCGAAAAATGGCTTCACAGAGGTAGCTCAGCATCTTACATAAAGCAATAATTGCTTCCAGATCTTGTCAACATTTACTGAGATAACGTCATTCTGGTTACCAGGCCCATCTCTCTGCTGTCATCCCAACCGTTCCTGTTGCCGTGTCTTCTTCTGCTTCGACTGGATTAGAGCAGTCTCTCGCTGGTGTGTCAGTCAGCTCCAACCCGAGCACATTTGTTAGCAATCTACAGACAGGTACACTATAATATCTGACTGCTCAACATATCCGTTTGAATTGATGTATGGTTGCTATTGCAGCTTCAGTAAAATGTATGTGGAAAAATCAACAAGATGTTGCTTGAACTAAAAAGAACAAAACAGTATAAACATGCAGATAACATTGGTAAAAACGGTTTCAGGAGCTCCTACCAGCCACATCCCCTTCTCACAAAGCACTCCCCTGTCAGTCAGTCCTGCTGCCACGCTACCAGGTTTGTGGGAATTGTTTTAGGAGGTTACAGCTCCCCAGGTGTGGCTCCAAACGTACATGATGTTTGCCTGCTGGCCTAGCATTGTCTAACATATATATTTATTGCACAGGTTTAATTCCCTTACCTGAAGGTCTTCCACCTTTTCCTCATTTACCAAATCTAAATGTCACATTGGGCCACGTATTTCCACCTGGAGTTAGTGGATTACAACATGCAGGTATTCTGTTCTTTGAGATGTTTCGTTCTAAAGCTTACAGCCTTAACATACTATACTGTGACTTCTTATACGTCGTTTTTATGACACTTTACTATGACATGCTGTATGACCTTTTATTACCATTTAACATCCTATATTGTCACTGTTTCATGTGCTACTATGACTTTTAATGACATACTAAACTGAAATATTTTATGACGAGCTATAAGATTACGTTTAAGATATACTATGGCTTTTTATCTTTTTTCGACAAACTATACTATGACTTTTAATGACACAATATGACTTGTCACTTTGACATACTATATTATGACTATATTTAAATGCACTATTTTGACTAGTGTTTGCTGTACATTCTAATACTTATTTTAAGGAATAATTTTACTTAAATCTTGCACATTTGAAATGCGTTATTCTACTCTAATGTAGAATTGTGTTGTGCTCCACAGGTCTGCCACCTCTCTCCCTGCCAGGTGTAGCTCTGTCTCCGTCTGACCTTGTTCTTCCACCAATCACTGCTAATGCATCTCCTGCCATTACACTGCATACCAGGACCACATATCCCTCCTCCACTATCCACATGAACAGTTCACTGACCAGAACCCCCATCTCATCATCAGAGGCCACCTCTGAATCAATAAATATCACAATAAGTGCAGACTCATCTTAGCAGAGCACACTGATTAAGGTTGTCTGCTTGCTCTTAAGTCTTTACACAATATAGCCAGTCCATAAGCTGCACAACTATGTTGTCAAGTTGTTCCTACACACAGTTAAAGATGTATAAACTCAAGTTTGTCGGGGACACCTGAATCATGTGCTGGTCGTCTCCATATAAAGTGTGACCGCGTGTCCAGCAGTGGTCCTGCAGGTTTAGAGAAAACAAGAATCACGTTGTAAAAATGGTTCATTACTTAATAGTAACATGTGTTAACAGATGTGGGTTTTGAGTTTGGTTCAAAGAAAAAGTGTAAAATGTGGGGAAACAGTTTACTATTAAAGTTGCATTATTTCTTTTAGTGCTCAAATGACCACAGAGCATTTGAAGGTCACAATGGGAATTTTCATTTCCTGAACTACTTATGTGTCCCCTCATAATATTTGTTGCAGCCCATCAAATCCTCAGCAACAGTTTGTTTGTCCAGTCCATTTTTTTTCTCCACTAGTCACAATCAAAAAGACAGTCGTCTGCCTTAGTCAGTCCTGACGGTAGTCGATGAGAGAGCTAGGTATCGACCCAGCTGGAATGATGAGCTCAGGCCTGAGCCACACACTCCCGATCAGCAGAGGTCTACTATTTAATACAACATTCATATTACAGCTCAGCCTCTCAATGGATCAGAGGAAATGCAAAAAATATTGCAAGGTACCACAAAAAGAAAAGAAATTCCACCGTGATCTTTCAGTGGTTCTGTGAACTGCTTAGTCTTTAGGGGAAGGTGGGGTAGTAACTTATACTACTGAGGGTTTTCCAAAGGAAAATCCCATTTGCTTGCTGTTGCCATTAAAACATAATATTTTGATTTCGTGCAAAAATAATTTGTAAATCGATATCGTTACCTTGATTAAACTGATGTACTTTCTCCATCTCAGCCTTTGGTTGCTGCTTTGTTTTCTTCTGCTCTTCTCCTAAATGGTTCATGTGGAGCATCCTTGGTACACTGTCTAACAATGCAGTACCAAACAGAGCCACAGAGCGTCAGTGTGCTCTCAGACAATGGAGACAAACACTGGCAGATTGCACCAAGAAGCTATCATCAGGCAAGTATGGATGCTAATTTAGGAAGAAACAGGCCGATTCTACAGTACTATTCACTGGGAGGGAAAAACATTTCCTGGCATTTATTATTCACTCTTAGCAGAACTGTACAATTTGTACCCAAAGTGGAATATACAGCCCTTAAAAAAAAATAAGAGCAACAAAGCAGCAAAATGAAATACTAGTTTGCATGGGGAAATTCTAACTTTTTGTACACGTTGCCGTTACAGTTTTAAAATTCACCTGTACAACATATACAGTTTCCAATTTATCTATTAATTAATATTCCTGCATAGGAGTTTATACATTGTAATGTTTCTACATTTGGTTACTTTGTGCATTAAACGTAAGTACGCTGTCCCAACCTACATGTCACTAGATGCCACTTGTATGCTACACATTACATTCTCATGGCTAAGTAACTCAAATTAAAGCCTAAGATTTGTAGATAAACAGAACATTTAGCCAAATCATTCGTGAAATCGTTGTAGTTCTACATAAAGACGACTGTCCCCGCCTCACCAGTAAATTAACTTCTAGCAGCTGAATCATTTGCACCCTAGCAGGACCATGTTATTTAATCTAAACGGTGGGCTGCCAAGTGTCCCTTCGGCCCTTTAAGGCTTTTTCCATCTGCAACATCTGAACGGAGCATCCAGTCACATTTTCTTCAAGGTACGTCGTCAGTATCAGTGCTTCAATCGGACCCCCAAAAGATCCTTTTACCCATGTCCTTTTAAAAATACCCCCTCACTGTCCCTCCACTGATCAAGCCCTGGTAAACAATTAGAAGCCTGGCGCAGGTCCGAGGAGGCCAGGTGAGATCTCCCCACCAGTGTCCTGCTCCTCCTGTTGCCGGCTGTTCGTTCTCCCACAAGCCAAAGCCTCTGAGAAGCTCTGCAGGTGTGGGAGCAACTTAGCCAGTTTGCCTTTTCGTCACAGTACGGTGCTGTCAGTATGAGACGATACTGGAGGAGGCAGGTCCTGAGCCAGCAGCATTTATCTGCAGATTTCCAGAGGAGCTTGACCTTCGCATGTGAGGGAGCAGGTACGGGTCGCTTCCCATCTGGTGGACGTCGATCCGGTCCTCTTTCCTGTATGCCAAGCACCGCCTTATGAAGGCCTGGGGGGGGGGGGGGGAGAGAGAGAGAAAAGTGTCAAAAATGTGCAGGTCAATCAGATTTTTTTTAAGATATTATTTCATTCATAATACATTACTTGTATGCAAGTTCACCTACCTTTGCTTCATTACTGGAAACAGGCTTGACAGGGAACTGAACATCTGTAGCTTTCAGAATGGTGTTCTCCTGCAGGATGTCCTGTTGTGACTGATTGTGGCCGAAGGGCTAAGAAAAGTAGAAGCAGTTCTTAATAATCATGCAAGAGATTACAAAAACATTCAAGGGAAGAATCTTTATTGCCCTCCTTACCTTCCTGCCATACAGACACTGAAAAAAGATAACACCGACAGACCACACGTCCACCTTATTGGAGATCTTTGGAGGTTCTTTGCCAACCACAAAACATTCAGGAGGCAAGTACCTGGCCAAAAAAATACAAACAGTTTAGTGGAAAGCAACTTGCTACATTTACTCTGAAAGTACTGTAATCAAGTACAATTTTTAGATAATTATCCTTTACGTGAGCATATCCATTTAGGCATCTTTGTACATATATTATACTCCACTAGATCTATTTTACAAATGTTCCTAGTTCTTGTGGACGAAAGTAGTGGTGGGCTGGAGTTTGAGCTGAAGGAGTTTCTGGGTGAACTATTAGTTCATCTAATCTTGCACCGAAATTGACCCATTGGTACCGATCAAACATTAGGAAGAACTACATTGAAATACCAAATCTTCTCGCTGATGGTCTCGTGTCAGTATTAAGTTCAGACTGTTTCATAACCAGTTAAAAATTGCTCACAGTAACTTTAAGTTAATAATTGAACGAAGTATTTTTAGTGGGGTATTTCTCCACAGAATGTTATTATACTGAATGTGATCTATGTACATGTCGAACATTTAGTCTCACCAGTAGGTCCCTGCACCCTGTGATGTCAGATCCATCCCATCCACGCCATAGTTGTCATCATCCATGATTTTTGACAGACCAAAGTCAGTGATTTTGATTTCACCACAGGCTGTGCCATCCACCAACAAGATATTGCCTTGAAATCAAAATAAAAGAAGTCAGCACAAAAGGAGACATGGCATACCATTCATTTGACGACTGCTTTAACCCACTTGACTGTCACTCAATTCGTACAATCTGCTTAGATGAAGACCAACATATATGTGAGGAGTCATTTGTCCAGAAGCACGTGCTTACCTGGCTTAAGGTCGTAATGGATGATGGGGGGTTTGATGTCATTCAGGTATCTTAAGGCATTCACAATCTGCATGACTATAGACCGTGCCTCCTTCTCAGACATTAGCTTATGCTGTTTCAAGTAGAAATCCAAGTCGTTGCCTTCGCAGTACTCCATGACAGTGCAAAACCTAATGAGGTAATGAAGATTTAGGGCCAACATCTAACAGAAACCAACTTAAAAGTGCTGGAGATGCATTCAAAACAATGGATCAAGTGCACTAACGTGTCAGTGTCCAGTGAGAAGTAGTCATAAAGTTTCACGATTCTGGGGTGGTCCAGCTCCTTGTGTATTCTGTACTCTCTGCATGCGTGTCTGTGGAGAGGAAGATAATTATGCTTCCATTAGCAACCAAAGCATGAGGTGTTGGAGCTGTATTCTGCACCGACAGCCTGGTATTCGGGCTTATAGACAGGAATAACAATACACTGCAAGTAAAGGACACCAGAACAGTTTGTCTAAGTATGTCACAACAGTTGAAACACTAATTATTGTATACTGCAGGTGAGATTACATACAGCATTTCCACATGGGCCACATACTTGTGATAGTTCTCCTTTTTCTCTTCTCTCCAGTTCTTGTTAAGTTGATGGATTTTCACAGCAGCATATCGTTGCTCAATCAAGTCAAAAGCCTGCACAAAAATATTTGCTTCCATTTGAAAAGCTGCTAAAAGTATTATTTAGCTTTGACATTTGTGATAGACGTTTAATGACTTACCTTGTAAACTTCACTAAAGCCCCCTCTTCCTAGAAGGTATAGGAGCAGATATCGTTCATTCAACGTTGGATGATCTTTAAATCTAAAATAGAAAAAACACAGAAAACAATCAAAGTTAAAGATGGATGTGTCAATTACACATTTTTCAGCATAAGCATTGTGCCAATACATGACTTATGAGTAAAAAAGGACAAGAAAACTTCATCCATTGGGAAGTTGCTCAATATCACCACTATGGATGAGGACTCTGACCTTGTGTGTACATCATGTTCCAATGTCAATGCAGTAACTGTGAAAGAAATTGAGTCAGACTCACTGGGAACTGTCTTCATTATTTATTCTCTTCAGCTCCCGAATGTGAAGGTTGCGCACTCTCTCCAGACGCTCCAGCTCCGCCTGGATCTCAGCTTCTTCCTATAAATGATTCAACCACACAAACACACAGAAGGAACTTCAGAACTCTGACTACAAGGAGAGGAGCTCATCAAACTCTTGTACACAGCTGACTAGTTCTGAATCAAATATTTATCAGTTGACTTAATACAGAGTCTGTCTGGAGCTATCCGTATTGTGTATTCATCGTGAAAACAATAAATATGTCGACAAACTATAGGCTCACTCCATCCTTAAAGAGATTCACACAAAAATAACAGTGGTTCAGCTCTGGGAGCCGTACAATCGGGCTGAACTTGTTCAATTATCTTCACATTGAAGACAGGCTATTTTACATGTAATAAGTGAGTGACTCCAATTCGGGTTTAACTTGTAAACTGTATAAATGTGCCATTCAACCGTAGTATATTTATGGTCCTAGATACATTGTGAATCTTATGAAATGCATACGTTCATGTGACGGTACAGGAAAACACGTTAAATAGATGTTTTATTATATTTTTTATGTCGCTGCAGGTTCAGCATTGGGCAAACCTTCTTGAGATGTCCGAGTCGCAGTTTGAAGATCTCTTCCTGTTCATGGTACTCTGCTAGTGTCAGCCTTTCCAGAAGAAGAGAGATAAGAGAAGAATAAAAAAAAAACTTGCTTTAAAACAGTAGGGTATGCCAAATAATTGTATACACTGCTTTGAATGGCTGGTCTGATATCTGTGATTTACACTAGGCATGGACTTACAGCTGAGGTAGGCTGGGTTTTAGAAAGGGGTCGTTTTCTGCTCCATTCACTGCCTTGGTTTTGCGTTGCTTTGGCTCCGAGTTTGTGGTTGGTGCTTGGGAATTGCTAGAGGATGGAGGTTTCCTCTTGGCTAGAAGTTTTCTCTGCCTCTCAATGTCCTCTCTCTGTTGGTTTATGCACTCTTGCTGTCTGCAGATGGAAAGCAGTGCTATTATTTTATAGTATATATTGTATATATTAGTACACATGCTCCACTACAACGTAATTTAAAAATAATTAATTTGACACCATGATACACAAGATCAGTAAATATGAAAGTTGCAACATCATTTTTTGGCTGTACCAGAAACAAAATGTTCTAAATTTAAATCAGATCCAGCCGTTTGGGACGATTCTTAGAATATTCAGGGTTAGTCGTGCACATGTGCAGAGAAGCTGCCAAACATTGAACTATTATATATAAAAGTGTGCTTCACTGTGACAGTAATGTTTCTGAAAAAGAGCTTGTTTCTCTCAGGTTAAACGAATGTAAAAAAACAACAACTTACTAACAAGAAAATAAGAATACAACAACAACCTCACTAGATTCTAAGCTTCTTACTTCACAAGGTTTTGGAAGGCATAGCCATCAGTCCACTGTTCTGTGAATGACGCTCCATGTCTCACTGTAGTGAAATGACCTAAACGAAGTCTATCTTGCATGCTTTTCTCGCGACAGGCCTGCTTCTCCTGGGTGCTCTGAAGAACAATACAAAAAACAAAAATATAGGTTTGCATGCGGGTTTGCAGACTTATTATTATTATTATTATTATTATTATTATTATTATTATTATTATTATTATTATTATTATTATATGTTGAGTGTTCATAAAGGGTTAAGAAAAGCAATATATTGACCTTTTCTATGAGCAACTTCTTGCTCATAGTGATGCATTTATTCAAGCGTTCCTTGTATTTTTCAAGTAATTTTTGTTGTTCGTCTATCTGTCTCCTGAGATCGCAGTTTGCCTGTGATGAAAGAAAAAAAACTATAAAATTATATTATTCTTTCAATCCACAAATTATTTCAAATCATAAAACATACCGTTTATAATGTTGACAATTAAAACCAATGAAAGGCTGTTGTATTACCAAACATCACTTTGGCAAACATGGTTTAATTTGTTTTACATTTAAGTAACATCACAGCCCAGTCAGGATTTTCTGCACAGTAGTAAAGAGTGAGACTTTCTCCATTACCCGTAGCAAATCATCTATTCTCCCTTCCTTCTTCTCGAGGTCGAGATTCTTAGTGCTTTCAAGGGCAGCCAACTTCAACACTGTGAGGTCAGTCTAGAGTGGAATACAATGAAATACTTTGTTTAAAAAGCTGCCCAGAACAAAACATTGAAGTGCAATTACAAGGTGCTGGTGGTTCACAATCACCTCTCTCACCTGAACAAATTTGACTGCTATTTGCTTTGGATGTGCCATGTGGTCCCCAAAAGACAGACTAGTAGGAGGTGAGCTATTTTGTCCAACCTGCAACAGAAGAGAGTCCTTCTTTTAAGACAGGGCAACACCAAAAGTAGCAGGAAAGAGATTTGGAGTACAAGTTTAGGTGTTACGTACAGCGATACCCTGAGCAGAGTGGGAATGTGAGTTCTGGGGCGATCGAATCACTGGTGGGGGACCTCTCACAGGACTGGACCCATTTCCTGCCTGGAACTAAAAGGTTAAGAGAGGAAAAGTGACATCACAGCCAAACATTTGATAACAGCAGACCCACTGTGGTTCTTTTATCACGGTACTGGCATTTTAGAGACAGGATATTAAGTAGGCTTCAGTGATTAAAAGACTAATGAAGTGCATATTACTCACTCAACACTTCCTTTAAATGTATGAAAACTTACATCAAAATAGTCACTTATTTTGGGTCCTCGCACAATGGATTTCCCTATGAAAGGAAAAGAGGGAGTTGAATGTTGAATATTTCTAAGATATAATGTAAGCAAGAGAGGAAATGTAACCAGTTTAACACAAAGACACTCACCTTGGCTGCTCTCTGATTGGATCTCAGGTTTCCTTTTTCTGCCTCTGACCGTTTCTGACTGTTTCTTCTCTGGGGTCTGAAAGATAAATGGTTTTGACGTTTAGACTTGATGTTTATATCTTATCAAGTTAACAATAAACTGAGCCTGCATTAAGCATTTATTCTAACACTGAATCAAATGACTCAATGTAAAACAAAAGTACTGCCATGATAGAATTTTAGCATAACAGGTTGTACTTTGTCTTGTGTGACTGCTCCCATTACACTTTCATGTCCGTTTTGTCCAGTCTTTGTTGAGTATAACAACAACAACGTATAAGATAATTCTAGTTTAAAATGTAATAATTTACATACCGAATAAGCAGGAGAACTGCCTCTTTTCACGTCTGACCCCTATCAAGATGAGAAGACAAGATTTTTAGACAAACATCATCCAGAAGAGCAGCAAACCTGGATGTAACCTGAAGATTCTGTTTACAAGCTAGTAGAAGACCTTTCACTACATCAGTGCTTCTTTTTAAACAGAGGTCTACAGTACAAGTATTCTTAAAGGATGAACTATTTAATTAACAACACATTTTTCACAATTCTAGAACCTTACTTTATCGCAAGGACTACTATTTCATACACTTTACACACCAAATCCAACCAACGGGTGCTGGTCTGGGGCTTTCCCCTTATGTCCGATTAGGAACAATGTCACAAGGCAGTGCTGAGCAACGGCAATTGTTCAGTTTTGGTATGAATAGCAGTTTGTAAAGGTTAATTCAGCTGGTCAAAAAAGCATTAAAAATAGATGGGATTCTTCTTCTTCCATGGGATGGGGGGGGGGGGAAAGGGATTCTTATCTTCCAAGATTCGGAAAAAATTCCAACTTCCAAAGATGTATTTTTGAAAACTTTTGACTAAACGGACTTAAGACAACTTTGATTCAGAGACTTCATTCCTTTTTAACAGATATGATACAGGAAAATCTTCCATTACTGAACTTATTGCTACCAACCTTCTGATGTATACGTTTACGTTATTAATGGCCTTAATGTCTGTCACTCGTCCTGTAAAATTCATTTATCAGCCATTTTTTATTCATATTATCTTTGCTATCCCTTTTGTTTTGAGAGATACAAGTAAGGTCTGTCTTGATTTATTTATCATCTACAATTTCCCTTGAAACTGATATGTTCATTTAGCTCTAAAGTTCTTCATAAAATGAGAATATCTATCTATATAAACACTTTATTGTGATGTATATTGTCATCCTGAAATGAATGACCTACATTGGGATAGAATAATAGACTTATTGCCCAGACTTGGCCATAATTTTAATATAATTTACTAAGTAGGTGCAACATAAACTTCGGCAACCCAAGCTGTTTAGGATCATCTCTTGAATAACACACACACCAACACAGACACACTGACTTCAGTTGAGCTGGTCTTTCAATGTGGTCGAGGACACATTCGTGTACACGCTGTTAAAATAATATGACTATATGCTGACCACCTCAGAGTGTGGTCCAAGTGATCGATCCTCAATACATCTTGGGTCCATTCACACCTGTACTTAGACTGTCGACCTGCGATCGGATCACCTAAAACGCACGTTATTGCCAGATCTGAACAGGGCCTATAATCTCACTCATTAATTGCACATCTCTACATCAAGAGAATAATTTGTGCCAATAGTTTTGTGTACCTCTGACTCCTTGTCACTGGAGGATCCAAGGCTTCCAAAACTTTGATTTGAACATTCATTATTGGTCAATCCCTGAAAAAAAAAAAACTTGGGATAAGATATGGACATTTAAAAATAGCACGTTGATCAATTATGATGTACAAACACCGACACAGATTAATATTCACTCACTTTGGTTCCCGCACTTGTGCTGCCAGTGCTGCCTCCTGTGCTACCGCCAACCCCGCCCATAAAGCGTGCCTCCAGCAGCTCTTGTCTCCGGGGGTCCAGGCTGTGCAGCTCCTCCATGGTGCCTGGGAGGATTAGCAACGATATACAGTATGTCTGTTATTCAAGGATCGGCTTAATTGAAGTCTCCTTAACGCTCCCACTCAAGAGAGGATGACACAGTCACAATGAGATTGGGAGCAGAATTAAAATAAAGGTGACTTATTTAGTCACAAATACAGTCTCAAACCCTCACAGCTGATAACATACTAGTCTAGACCAGAATATAGGTCAGGCCAACAAGGTATGACAAAGACCGGTTACAGCTTGATACAACAAAAATAGACCTTTAAATAGTTTATGAAACTCGAAATGCAGCGTAGACGTCCAGAAGTAACAGGCAGCTGTGCCCCACAAACGCTATTATCCTGAGTGTCCAGGAGCAATGTTTCAAATGCTAGGCACTGATGAATACCATGCTCCTGTGGGACTGTTACGTGACCTCCCTGGGCTTCAGTGTTGTTGCTGACTCAGAAGGGTCTGCCCACTAAACCTGTGCTTTAATGAGACAACCATTTTGAATTTATAAAAAGGCATCAATTTAAATGGTGGAGAACCTAACGCATTGAATAATTAATCTCAAAATCAATAACAAAATCACAACAGCTGGGAAGAGAGCAAACAAAGATTAGTTAAATAAAACATGCTAATCCATAAAATTAATTTAAAGCCACATGACAATCAACTATAAGAGGAGAATATAGAGTTAACTCTTCACTAAATGACTAAAATGCACCATAGTAACTAGAGATGACATGATATCATCCAATTCTCTCTCAACTAATTGTCATTGTATAGTTGGTGGGTCGTTGCTCCTTGGCTATAGCCAGATAGAAGCCTGTGCTATATAGTTGTGATGGACTTTTCTCTTGTTTTTTTACAACTTCTTGACATTTCATACACTTAACTATTTATTGAAACAAATTAAGATTTTCAAATGAATCGATAATGAAAATAGTTGCAGCCCTACTGAGAAGCTCATTTATTTACAACATACTATATTATAAGTCAATACACTTGTGTATACAAATCAACTACTTTGTTGATATGTGAAAACTATAAAACCACACATACAAGTTTCAGTGTCCCAACAGCCTTAACAATAGATCAACAAAAATCCATTGATTAAAGCCTCTAAAACCCAAATACTGCCTGCTAGATAGAACTGGAAAGAAGCCCCAAGGAAGCACCAAAACAGGCTGGTGTGAATATACATGTCATCTGGACTGGGAACACCTTGGGGTCCCCCAGGAAGCAGGGGACAGTTGCTTGGGAGAGGGAAGTCTGGAATACCCTGCTGCCCACAAGACCCTTCAATAAGTGGCAGAGGATGGATGGCAGCTGTTAAGCTATACATTATAATGCAGCAGCCAACACAAAGGCCCATTTCAGTGTACACCATTAAGTCACTGAGAAATGTGTCGTAACAGTAAGATAGAGTTGACTCACTAACTAATAATAATGACATGCAACTATTTTCCAGATCAGCAGATGATCACGTAGGTGAACCCCAGCCACAAAGAAAACCACAGAATGGCTGATGTAATAACATCAAAATCCACTCCAGTTAATACATCAATGTCATCTACAAAACAAGCTGAAACATATATAATTGTATTACTAGTGTGTTATCAACAACTCAACAAGCACAGGCTTTTATCTGGCTACAGCTAAGGAGCAATGACTATCACATTTTCATAGTTAGATAGTTTTGGGCAAATTTTGTCCTTTTTTTTGACAGAATTAACCTGCTGGTCACTTGTCTGTATTCAGTGATAACTTAAACTGTGTTACATGGGATGAAAACCAGATTAATTGATACGATGATGACTACTATGATACTCTGTACATCATTAGTCACAAGGAGTGCGCTGAAATGCAATGAAGTGACAAGTCTAGCAGCACGGAAACAAAGGATATGTAGGCCAAATTCTGTAGTTGAAATTAAATTATCAGATGCATATCATTGTATCAAGATAGTTAAAATGAATCATAATTATGATCTGCATGCAAGTTATAACTGGACCTACAATACTGTGGTTCATTGAAATAATGTGGTTTATTTATTTTCCCCAACTTCCAACGTAAATAGTTGATCAGAAACCTCTCGTCGTCGTCTGCACTACCCAAACACCACATACGATGGAAGCATGGATCAAATATGCAGGAGTTTAAAAATGTATACTAACTTTTGCCAACACACTCTGGCTTCATAACGCCTAAAGATCACATCAACAGTTACAAACCCTCCCATGCTTGCGTGCGCAGGTTTTAAAAAGAAAAATGTGAATGGGACACATCTTAGTTACAATCAGGCACAGGTCCATTTCCTCTTCCTAAAGCATCTCAGAGAATCAGTATGCTTGTCACATTTCCCATGTTGTGTCTGTGGCTTCTAAGCAAATTTGCAGTCTATTTTGCTGAAGAAGTCATCGACTGCAGACGTCTTGACTAGATGAACAAGAAACACTATTTTGCCATGAGTATACAGCAGTGTTAAATATTCAGCCCTGTAATACCCAAGACATACAGAGACACCTTTTCCTCACTACATATGCAACTATTCAAATGAATAGCATTTTTCACCTTTCCTCTCAATACAGTTTGGCTAGAGAGTTTAATTCATGTGATGAGAAATGTTTTCACGTGTATAATCTATTGTGTTTAATTATATGATTGTATCTATAAAAACATACTCTTTAGACGGTAGTGTAGCTGCTGGTTTTCAGGACAATCTTATTCTAGCTGGTGTGAGATGCCTCCATAAAAATACCTCACTTTTCACCCAGATTGTTTATGCCAGTTTCACGTCATAACTACACATCAGCTGTGTGGTTTTCCACAAGGATTTCCCTTTGTCTCAAACACCAAGGCCTCATGCATAACTATTATCTATATTCCAGCCCCTGCAGGAACATGTGGTTGAACCCTTACAACTCTTGCTGAGGATGTCATTTTAACTCTGCTGGTGAACATACTGACCACCTGTTTAAAGCAGACACTTGGAAAGTCATAAAAAAATCTCTGGCATACATTGGGTTGGATTACTTACCTTGGTTAACTCATTGGCCATTTAAGTTAACAGTACAGACAACAATAGTTTACCAATTTCCAATATGTACCAGTGTCATACAAATGTAGGCAGCGGTTATTAATTAATATAAATCAATGCATAAAACATGAATACTGAGACAATTAGAAGCTACCTCCATGGTCAAAGCTAAGTAAAAGTCCTCAATCATCACAATATCCAGTGGAAACTACCGAGGGAACAAATAGGTGTGATACACATAAGTGACAACTACATTGAGTCACCAAAAAAAGACAAAATAAGCTTGTCTACGTGTGGTTTAGCAGCCTGTATCCCACGGGACATCTAGTGTAACATGGTGGCCTTTACTCTATCGTTAAGTTAGCGATACTAAAAAGGTCAAACAAGGCTACCTACCCTCCAACACGGCGGCATTAGCATTACATCCAATGCTTACATTATGGTCTGCCATACTGTCAAAGACCATCGACCGATCCAAGACAGTTAGGGTGATGATTTACGTTAGTCACACATGTAAGTTAACGTTGCATATGTCTACTGTTGGTAGAGAAACGCCACAGTCTAACGTCACACACAAAGGATAGCTAACACCTAACTTATCCGGTGGCACACCGTTCACCCCCCCCCAAAAAATGCTGGATTTCTCTCCGTGCATTTAACGCTACTAATCCATTTTACATCCATCTGTAAGTTAACTAGGGTCCGCTCCTGTAACGGCAGCGTGCTTAAAGAAGGATGCGCCGATTACAGCGGCTAGCCCGTATTGCTCACGTACAGGTTTATCGCCATTATGCACGTTTTTGTCAATAGGTTGCTGCACGAGCCCGGTCGCAGCACGACGGTCCCGTGTCTCCTGTGCTAAGTTACCAGCTAGCCAGACGGCTCCACCGACTCCGGAGCTGACGCGTTAGTGCAACGCTAGCTAGCAAGAGCTGGGTTTTGCCACCAAGATTTGCTCGGTCGTTTTAACACAATTTCCCGTTCGCTCAGCACAAAATGAATAAATGGAGCAAGTAGAAAACACATGTACGTCTTAATACGTGAAACGATACCTTCCGGGGCCTTCACCACTGCCGTGGTATGTTGCTGAAAACACAGTCCGTGTTGGGGACGTGGAGAGCTGGGACCAAAGATGGCGTCCCCTCCAAACTTCCACTACTTTGGACACTCATCAAGCTACTTTTCGTGTGTTGGTACTGCAGCGCACACGGTTAATCGTCCACAAAGGCTGTGAAATTGATCGTCGGGACATGCCACAGTTCGTTTTACATGGACACGGTGACTACCACGGAGTTAAAGTGTCTAATCATGATCTGCTTTTGGGGCACAAACCTCTTCACACCACAGCAGAGCGTCCTGGCTCCGGGGCCACCTCTCCGTCTTCAAGTGGTTGCCAATGAAACGTCATAAATCGTGTGGAAATTTCTTATCGCGAGGGTGGTACATTTTTCTCTTAAATTTAACGACCACATGAAGCCCAGACATAAAGGCTACTTTTAAAGTATATACACTGCACGCCTGAACCATGCATAACTACATTTTAGGTATAAGTTATAAACTGGTGGAAAACTCACCGGAAATGATGATGTTTAGAGCAAACAAAAATAAATATCTGACTTTATTTTCTTTGAAGATATTAAATTACTGTTGTTACGATTGTGGAAGCCCATTTCAACCAAGAAAGGAAGTCATTATGAACATTAAGAACATTATGACGTGCTATCTAAAAAATATGAGATAAATAATATATATGTATGTCATAGTATATTCTATATTTTGACCAATTAATTCAAAAGTTTGCCATATCTCATAATGATAACTTAAGGCAAACGTTTGATTTGTGTCAGAATTTTGACATTTAGTATATGTGTCAGTATTTTTTATCTTGCAAAAACTATCATCTAATTTGTCTTGTCTGTAATATTTAACCCAACATAAGGATAAATGAAAACTAACATTTTTTTATTCGATTCATAAGTCAAAGTTTTCCATTTGAACCTTACACAATTATCTTGATATAGTCAAAGCATTCAACTCTAGATATTAATACAGTGATCTTCACAAAACCAGATCACTTAGCTTCATTCAACATGTTTATTGCATAGTTTTGTTGTAGTACACATAGTCATTTGATTAGAACAGTTTTTCAGGATTGAATGAATAGAGCAAAACATAAAACAAAAGGTCAGTGAATATAGTGGGATGTTAAGATGGATATAATTTCCTGTACTTGCTCTGCATCCAAACTCGGTGCATTGCAACTTTCTTTCCTCTGTTCACTTGGAGTCGTCTATCCTCCAGATTCTGAATTTCTTCCAGTCCAGCACTGGAAAATAAATCATGAACCTCTTCTGTAAAAATAAAAAAAAATAAAAAAATTAATACATATGTAAATAAATGCCTCTTATTGCCTCTGCATAAGCCTCAAAGCCGGCGGCTGGGAGCTAAGGGTGCTAATGGCCCTAGTAGTGCAAACAGCAGCAGCAGTGCTGAAAGAGCTCACATGCACAAACAGTAGACATTATTCAACTATATCTTTACAAAGCAAATAGTTGTTTGCTGCTACTAATGTCCTGAATCCCGTAAGGAGAAACTTTAAATATGCCTTGTCAACCTATTCCAATACCCACAAATACCCACCCAGGTGTTAACTCCTCCAAAGTACCTAAAACCACAAAATTCCCAAAAAGAAATACCAAGGACATCGCCCCAGTGTCCTCAAAAGTAGTTTCGGTCATGTCAGAAACTGTTAGTGAGGAGATGAAGATCTCAGGGTTCAGAAATACCTTTAGTGTAAAAGTAAACGCAGGTTCCATCTCCTCGTGTATAGAAATTTTCTGATAGGCATCGTCCTGATTGTAAGAGATTAAAAGGTTAATAAACAAGTACAGATGAAATATATAGAATTGTCAAAAACACTCCACACACACACAGCAGTGTATAGAAAATATTAAACTAATTATGTTAAGTAGATAAGATGGCTGTATTCAATATGTGTTACTATTTGGAGGCTCACCTTTCTTAAACCTGAGTTGTGAGAAGTCATATCTCCCATAATCCCGGAAGAGAAATATCCCTCCATGTTTCAGGTATGTCGAGAGTCGGTTCACAATTCCTTGCGTTCTGTCAGTGAAATGTCGATTAATAATAATACCACACAAAAACATAATAAAGCGTGTTTGAGTATTCAGAAAAGCGCTATATAAAATTAAAGTATTATTATTATTATTATTATTATTATTATTATTATTATTATTATAATAAACCCCGGCCATCCCTCAAATGTCAACCTAACCACTGTACAGTTAATATGTTGTACTCAGTGACGTAATACAGTTATATATATATTTAGGCTACGTAAGGATGAATGATTTAGACAAAGCTAAATGTGATGGTGGGTTGTGGAAGGCTAAACAGGTAAGACATGACATGAGCTCTCCTCTGTCTTTTAATTTTCACCTACCGCTCCGGATGAATGGAGGAGAGCACAAAAACTGCCAGAATAACATCCAGGCTCTGAGGAGGGAAGGGAAAGGAAGCCATCTCCTCGCAAATGTCATGGACAAAGGCGTGACACACAGAGTCATGGTAGTCTGGATGGTCCTACATGAGGAAAATAAAGTAGAATGGATGGTTTTATCGTCACACAAAGTAAATTTCCAAATGATATCTTATATAGATTTCAGCAACTTTTCAGTGTTTGTATTGCAGCCATCTACAAGAGTAGTATTATAACAAATGTCACAGCACTAACAACAACTAATTTCTCCCTGCCATAATTTCACTAGCATATGTGTCGTAAATAATGCAAGGGCACTGAGACTTTGACCTTTGTACTCCTTCTGTAAGTGGCTGCTAATAAGAAATATACGTAGGTACAGTATGATTTTGCACTTAATCTAAATCAGGTTAGAATGTCAATATACAGTATCACAAGGAATGCTGCAATAAATAATCCAATCAAAATATCACATTAGATTATATATATTAATTAAATTTATTTTGGGATCTTATTTTATATTTTAAAATAGAACGACAGAAATTGTAAGTTGTCTGATATAAATGATGTACTCACAAAATTAATGCTGAAATATTTTTTCCCCCACTAAATACGACAGGTATAATCAACTAAATTTGGTAATGGATATCAAGGAAAGCTACAGAATATGAAAAGAAAAACATCCCATATTAGTTCAAGATTTAAACTATTTGAACAGATGAAAATTTGGTAAAATTAGATTAGTTATTTGCCAAGACCAAAATAAAAATATCTTTTATACTTAAACCACTTTAAGACCCCTGAGTCTTTCCATCTTCTTTTTAACATGTTCATTGATTGGTTCAGCTGTAGCTACTAGGCAGAGCTTTGAGATATTCTGCACTACTTTCAAATGTCATTTCATTGTGTGAGGGAACAATGGTTTGAAAAACTAATTTGAATGGAGATTTTGGAAAGCACAAAATCTCCATTGATGGTAACAATCACTTTATAATGAATTAATTAAATGTATTTCTTCTTTAAAAGTTCATGTAATCTGTCTAAACTTTTGAGCAGTTTATGACATGGAGGAATCCTAATCGGATATGATGGAAATAGCATCAACATATTGTCCACATGATCAATGTTAGTACGATAAATAAATCACTGCCAGTTTGACTTCATATAGCTTTGGCTGTTGTTTTGTATATATATATATATATATATATATATATATATATATATATATATATATATATATATATATATATATATATATATATATATACATATACATACATATATATATACATACATACATACATACATATATATATATATATATATATATACACATACATACATACATACATACATATATATACATATACATATATATATATGTGTCTGAATTGCTTTGAAAAAATGTATCAACCTCAATGCAGTTTACACTGTGCATGTTCATACTCAAAAATACTAGCAAAGCTTACCTTGACCAGCTGAATTGCACATTGGGAGAAGTCACAACAGTATAAATATGCATCTGTTTCTCTGTGAAACAGAACAGACAATTTAAGAACCGTTGACTGACTACAAATACAATAGTTCCTTCCAGGAAAGACAAATGGATAACATATTACAGAAACAGAAATTGAAAAGTGTTAAATGTTCTCATGGCCAATGTTAAATTGGCATAGAAACTCTCACGGTGTTACACTTCTCCCCACCACTGTTGATGATGACTGAAGCAGCACACCTGGCTTGAACTAAAACCTGAAGTTGCTCTCAATACCAACAAAATGCTCTTTTCCTTTCTCACTAATTTCATTAACCTGAAACGGATTTTAGTGCAGATTAAGCAATTTCAGGGCCACCCTCGAGGGGTCCTTGTGTAAAGAAGCAAAAGAGGGACTTTTTCTCAGAAGACATTTTGACATGTCACAGCAAGAAAAGAAAATTTGTGAAAAACGTCGGGGTCCTGCTGTTGTGCATGCTGGCTCACTTTCATACTACTGGCCTACAGGGACACTTGATGAGAACATTTAGTATTAAGTAAAATGTCTGCGGTGAAAAAAGCCAGTTATAAGTATTTTGAAATGAGACATTTATAACAATAACTTAATACAATGATGCCCCATGTATTTTTGATTTAAGTTCCCACATTTGTTGCAGCTTGTATTTCAAACTCAGTATATCCCTTTTTTCAACAAAGTTAGTGTGCTAGCAATATTGGAACATTTTATGCAATTATACTGACTATATTTTGCTCATGTGAATAGTTCTCTAATAATATGTAATATCATTCATGATAAGCCAGTGTTGTGCTGATTGATAATGTGTAGCTGGATAGTGTGATGGTGCATGCACTTTTAACAATAAAATGGTAAAGATAACTACATTTTACTGCCCATTATTGTGTGCATTTGAATGTTTTGCTTATATAAACATGTGTTGCAATGAAAATTGACATGATCTACATCGATGGTGTTGAAAAGATTAACTTAAATGAGATATATGGAAATATACAATATTTACTCACTTTATGGAATTAATGATGGGAAACGCGCTGTTACCAACCCCACATCCAACCTGTGGAAAAAAGTGCTGTTATATATATATATATATATATATATATATATATATATATACACACATATATATATATATACACACATATATATAGTATAGCAATTTACAGCCAATTATTGCCACAATTGTGTAATGGTCCACATGCAACAATCTATACTAAAACAATCAGAATTCAAATCAATACATGTGAACAGTTTTAAAAACCTCCAAGATCCTGAAAGACGAATGCTGGCCGGGGAAAGCAGGAGTTTGTATGGCAGCTTCATTTTGTTCTGGTGCTGCTCCCTGACAGGACTCCTTCTGATGATTGGTGGCGTCTGTATTTCTGTGTGTGAGTCCGTTGTGGTGCTGGTGTCTGGTCTCTGTGTCTGTGCTGGATCCAATCGGTTGCGGGTGTGACGCCTGCTGATCATCCAGACACCCGTTTGTGGTTTGACTTTTTGCACATGAAGGAAGCAGTTCTGGGAACTCTAAAAACAGCCACTTGCGATCTTTAAAGAACTTTTCCTGGTGCATTTTGTAAAACTTGTCCCAGTACTGGGAAGCCTCTGTGTCAAATTTACCTGTGAAGAGAAGACATTTCATATTTTCACAAAAAAATGTACCCTAATCAAATGTAACTTGGAGTTATTTTTTTGCAGGGATACATGCCTTGTTCCTCTAAAGGAATGTGTACGCAGGAATTTTCTTTTGCCTTCTGCCGTGCATTTTCTTTATCCTCTTCTGTCCATTGCACATGATCCCTAACACATAAAGCATTACAAATGCTATTGTTGATACAGCTGCTCAACTAGTAACTCATGAATATAAAGAAAATACAAAACTGTAAGATATAAATTCACTGCATACCTATACTGTAATCCTACTATCTCCATGAAAGGCATATACAGATGGGTGGTACATTAACAAATAACTGCAGTACATCACTGACCACATGTTGTGCTTAAAGATGTCATCAGTATTGGTCAGAATCCGTGAACCAAGTGGAGCTGAAGGTCTTCCTCCTGTCCAATGAAGTCTTGATGACAATCGGCTGAAAACTTCAGCCAATTTGGCAACAGAGAAACTCTGCAGTTTATGCATTTATTCTGTAAAAACACAAGAAGAGTAACACAAGTATTGTTTTAATCTTCAGGCAAAGAAAAGCAAAGGTCCCTATGTACTCCACAATTTTGGCAAGAATAATATAAGGTTAAGATAGAACATCCTATATCCTTGACTGTTACTGTTAGATTGTTCAATATGTTTTTTACATGACCCCACTGACCTGCTGGTGTTTCAGTTATTACATACTTATGCTGTGCAATCAAACGTCTAGTGGGGATCCCAAACTTTACACGGGTACCAAGTGGCAAGCACAATTTTGATAACACATTTTGTTGAATGACATTACATGGAACAGTGTTGCTAAAGAAGTCTTTGGTTTGACTATTTAATTAAATTAAAACATCATAATGCTGTATTGGCGAAACAAACCAACACAACCAAAAATAATACAGTCAAAAAGTATTAAATAATAAAAATGTTCCAATCTTAAAGGGGAAATCTGACTATGGTGTTAATACAGCGATGCTCTGAGGGCGCTAGCGGTCCAAGATGGATGCCGTGTGCCTTAATTGCTCGACTAGAAGAAGACGCTTGAGGAAGACTACAAATATGGAGCGAGTGTACAGAGAAAGCATTGGAACATTGCAACTGCTGATATCACTTCTTTATTTCGTCTCGTCCCCGGGGAACTCCCCTGTTCACCTGACACCAGACTCATTTGTAACAAACCAGGTACGACCTCTGAACGACGTAAACAAAATATCGAGCTAACTTTAGTTAGCGTTAGCTGTCACCTTTTCGTGTTAGCTAACTAGCTACCTGACAGTGAAGCTAAGAGGAGTTTCCACAGTAGTCTCGGAAATATGGCCACTCCTCAGTGAGGGGTTTGGACGATATCGCACTCACCTGGCTCTGTGCTCTTGGGGTCAGCTCGGGTTGTAGTCTCCTGTCATGCTACCAGACGGTCCTCTTGTAGAAATACGTGCCACCTGCTGATGGCGCCGTGCCGCAGAAAAAGAGCCGTAAACGCCACTGAGCTGTTGAGCCGGAGGAGTCGAGGCATCAAGGATGCTGGGACCCTGACCAGACACAGTATGACGGTCCTTCGAGGTATCCTACTTCAGGTAATGGAAGAAAATATACTTAAACTATTACCTGTAGCTGGCTGGTATGCTTTAATATATTATCTTCTTTGTCATTGTAGGACAACAGGGATTTCATTAAAGTATGGAACAAGAGCTCAAAATCTAAAATAATGTATGAGAATGGTAAAATCTACTTTGAAAATTACCAGAACTGCTACAGCTGGTGAGTATCAATATTTAACTTGTCATTTTTAGTCTTCAGCACACAAAATAAGACCTTAGAGCTACAGATGAATTACAGAATTGTTGTAACTGGCATAAAAAAGTCATATAGGTTAAGTCAAGATCACTGCAGGACAGCTCTGAGACACAGGTAATTTACTAGTAAAAGCAATAATTCCACACAATAATTTAAGTGGAACCGTGCAACTCAGTTAATTTGGTGGCAGAGCTTTTCACTCTCAATAAATAGCTTGCCAAACACAATTTTACCCGGTTTATTAAGGTCATCAGCAAATTAAAACCACTGTGTTAGAGCAATGAGACAATTAGTGTATATTGTCATGATGTGTATATGGCATTCAGGAGTAAAAATGTATAGATACAACAGAATTATGTTTATACTCTGACACACAATAAGTGATTACATCTTCTGGTTTCAGTGTTCATGCAGAGCCTCAACTTCTATACAAACTGCCGAAGAGATCTAAATTGGAGAAATTTGAAGATGCCTTGCTGTGTCAGAGCCCACTTGTAAGTAACAAACTGAAGCAGATTTTTTCTTCTTCTTCACTACCAGATTTAAACATCCCCGGTTCAGATTGTTGTTTCATTCGTCTCGTTGACAGGATAGCTCGTTAGCCTCCCCCTCGGATCAAAGACCCAGCCTCTTGGCTTTGACCGCCAATAACTGGCTGTACCGTCTTTCAGCTGAAACAGGAGAAGAGCTGCAAAGAGTTTACCTGTCTTCAAAGCATAAGTTCAGGTATTGTCAAGGCCCTGAGTTCTCTGTTCCTACAGTGAAGAAAAATAAATGTACCTTATTTTCAGTTTTAAAACCTTTAACCCTTGTATGTTTTTTTTTTTTTTGGTAGGTATCTCAGCTGGGATGTTTCTCAAGAGATGTTTTATGTTAAATCTGTTCAAAACAAAGAAACCTCTTTAGAACGACAGGTAAGTTATGGTGTGTTGTGTGTCAAGTTGTGTGCCTTATTGAAGGCAGGACACTTCATTAAGGGTAATAAAACCGAGGATCTTGCTGTACATGAATTTTTGGCAGTTCATGAATTTTGATAGAGGCATTGAATAAATCTAGGAAAATATTGATATGCTCTTGTAATGATCAGTGAGGGAATTCAGGTATCACTAGTCAAGGGCTGCAACTTAACAAAAACACAATTCCCATTAAAATGTTTAGAGCTTAAGGTGATGTCTTTGAATTGCTAATTTTGTATTCAAATTAAAATAATCAAGAAATCACAATGAGCAGTACATTCTCACATTTGTGCTTTATACATTACTAATTTGTTTCCCATTGTTATTATTTTTGATTAACTAATCGATTTGCTCAACTGTTTATTTGTACTACTAATCTTAAATTATCTCTTGCGTACATCAGAGATGAAAAAATATGACAGAAATGTATCCTTTTGAATTTGTTTTTTAAAATTCACAGGCGGGTTTAACTCAGAATACAGTGATGCACCTGGCCATCTTTCGTGTCTTTCCCTTACAAATTGTTGGCATTTTGGATATCAACAAAAAGGTATGCAGATTTGTTTGTAGTTTTATTATTTGTATGCCTGAGGGTGTAATGTTTTAATAAAAATGTAAATCTTATTCTTTCAGGTATTTGGAAATGGTGTTACCGATGTTGTTCTGTCCCACGGTGTCCTTGTGGTGTCTTACAGCAACAAGTCAGTGAAGCTGTACAGCTTTGAGCACATTGTTCAAAGGGTGAGTATATTTTCAAGAGTTTCCTGCACACTGCTGAGCATTCTGCATTTTTTTTTTTTTTTAATCCGATTTTTCAACAGCCATCCAATGTGAATATTTGAATAGTCAATGCTTTCTATTCTTCTGGCTCATCTTGCTGCTTAGTTCTTTGTATCTTATTAAAGGAATATCTAATCTAACATTTTCTTTGTTTTCAGTACTTGACCGAGACGCTAACGCTTGGAAAGCAGAGTTCACTTCTTGATGGCCAAACTGTGGGAGATGTTCCGTTTGGTATCCCAGTAAATATACAGATCACAGGTGAGTCCATTTTTAAGTTTAGACCAGTGGTGTCTTTGTGTGAAACATTTTAAGGATCTACTTTGTTTACAGGCCACTGTAAACAAATGCTTTTCATTACAAAGTACATGTTTTTTGTGTTTTTGTTGTCTCAATGTGCAGATCGACCTCCAGTGCTTTTCGAGGTATCCTGTGCTAATAACAGTGTCCAGATTGGAGGCTACCCGTGGCATTACATCTACACACCAACGCATAAAAATCACAAGGGCACTCACCACATCTGTGCTCTCAAAGACAACACTATGGTAAGTTTAAAGAATTCTCTTTAACCATAGACATTAACATGAGGTTTCAAATAATTTTGTAATCGAAGTACAACAGGTAGTATATGCTTGGCTATGATGGATGCATATCCCCTTTCTTGTTGTATGGCAGACCTCCAAATGAAACTGCCAGGGTAAGAAGGGACAGAGATGTTTGTGACGGCACAGGACAGAACCAAACCTGTAATTACTATTCAGAACCCCAGTCTTCTCCAGATTATTCCAGATTCAGTGTCTTTGATGACACTGTTTATATGTATTTCTTACAAGACAACAAGGGCTGCATAATACATTGTGTGGAAAAACATAAAACTATATTTAAGCAGCCACAGTTTTCCAAAACACAGGAAACCAGAGTGTTGCTTGCCCTGATCAATGTGGTGCACCTGAAATGCTGGTAAAAAATACTGCAGCTTTCGGTGTAAAACAGAAATACATTTGTGGTATCATTTTTTAAATGATATGATTTACACAAACCTAATTTTCAAACTGACAATCCACCTGAAATCTTTCAAAGTATCAAACAGCACTATTACACTCCTTTTTAAAGCTCTATAAAGCTGCAGCACGGTTCACAACCACCTTCTTGAGTCTATAGTGGTTGAGCTGTACTCGAACCACAGAGTTTGAGTGGAGTATCACTGAGATAAGTCGAGTGTTATCTTTTACACCATGGGGCATGCAGAGGTTGTTGAAGCTTGTGCACAAATCCAGTTACACATCACAGAACAAAACTTGTCATATAAAGAAATAAAATCATACTTGACTTCTAGATTTATTTATTTTAATACATTTTCAAGATCTGTAAGAGGAAACTAAGGTATAGGTATGTGATCATGGTACTGTGGTACTGGTAATGTGCAGGTTTCTATACAATTAATGTAAGTCATAGTTAATGTGATACTTTTGAATTTTATGACATTAGGCATCAAATGGAATACAAAACATGAATTGCTGCTCTCTAGAGAGTGATGGGATTTTCTTCCACCCTGACGACTCAGGAAGAATCGTTCATGTTGGACCTGCCACCATAAAGTGAGTTCTACAGTCAACATTTACATATCAAAAGGAAGACAGTGGTGAACTGTTTTTGTTTTCTTTCCCAGCCGATGCTCTGTGCTCATGTACATACAGTATTATCCATTTGTTTTAATATTTATTATACTTGACATGTTCCATATGTTTTTTTTTTTTTTCCCCTCAAGTGTCCTGAAAATCCTTGTTGAACTGAAGAATGGTTTACCATCAAAGATAGTTGAGGATTTCTCAATGAAAATCCATCGAAACAACAATGTAAGTCATTATTCACCTACTAGCGAACTATACACTTTACTCACAACAAGCACTATAACGACTTTGGTCAGACAGTTTTCGTGCCGTTGAAATGTAATGTTCCATCTACTGCAGCCTACCTCACAAGTCACAGTCACCTCATCGGGCCGCACAGTGAAGAAAAGATTTCATCAGCTGGATGATGATTCAGATCAAGAGGTAAGTGATCTGTAAGGATGGATGTAAAAGCACACAGTAGGGTCTAAGTAAATTATACAGTTAAACACAGTGGTTGGGGAACATACAAATCTCTTTGGCAGCCAGGAATAACATCTAGTCTCACATGTTTTTTTTTTTTTTAAGGTCTCTTCATATTCTATTTTTTTTTCTTAATGTCAACAAATGTCATGAAAAGACAAAAAGCAACAATACATTTTACAGACTTTCCGCATTGTGGAATATGAGGACGAGCTGGACCTTTTGGCAGTCGTGGTTACTAATGGTGTGGAGGGAGAAGGAAGAGCCCAAATCCAACTGCATGACAACCAGAGTGGGCAGTTACTGCGGACTGTGAATCTGGTTGAGCCTTGGGATGAGGTGAGTGACCTGACAGGACTGTACCCACTTTAAGCTTAAGTGTCTGTGTATATGTATTAATGTGTGCTCTTTTAATTTGTTTCAGACTTATCCACATGAGTTGTTTTTTGACAAAGACACAATTGTTCATATTGAACAGAAGAACACCAGCTTCTGCTGCCATGTTTACAAGCTCACGGTCAAGATAATGTAAATATTTGTTTCCAACTTGTGTTTTTGTACAGTTTTTCTGTAAAGCTCATATTGCTGTTTTTCACATCTGGATTATGGTCATGCCTATTGTATGAATTACATTAGAGAATCATCGTCAGTGCAGAGACTATAATGATCTAAATAACTGTATTACTGATAAACGTGTGCGGTCTCACACCTATAAACATTTTTACACTCTTTCTTTTAAATATGATTGTGTTTTTCCAAGTTACTCTGTATTGCTGCTCCCTTCTGTATTTCCACCATGTTCATCCACATGTTAACATATTCAAAAGTGTCTTTGATGCAATGTTGTGAAACGTGTGCATTATTGGCTATTTGCTGTCACAACCCACAGTACTAATTTGTTAGTGCTGTAAATTAGCATTCTTGCAAACTCAGGCATGTTAACATTTTGTATTTTTATACTGATAATAAATACATTTGAAATTGCCGGTTTTGTATCAAGCTACAGGTGTGCCCAAATGTGATATGCTGTATTTGGAAGGTATTAGCAAAGGATATAGTCTATACTAGCATGCCTTCAAGTACGCGTCACTGTGGAAGTCGGGAGCACTGCAAAGTGTGCGTGTGTGTGTGCGTGCGCGCGTGCGCGCCTTTTCTGTAACCGTTGTTTAAATTAATCATCAAAGCTACAAAACGCGTTTCCTTCAAACATTTGCTCAGCCCTCTGGGTCATGTGACCGAGGTGCCGCCTCAACGACTTCCACTTAAGTAGTTGTGAGGGCAGCTGCTCCGGTCAAGTCGCGCTGTGCTGCTGCTGCTCAACAATGATGGAGAACTTCAAACAGTTCCTGGTCGCTCTGTCTGCCACCGTGGCCGTCGGGATCGTCGCCATAATATTCGTGGCAAGATGGGTCTGTCACTTCAGAGAAGGTTTAGCCTGGGATGGAGGACAGGCGGAATTCAACTGGCATCCGGTCTTGGTTGTCAGCGGATTTATTTTCTTGCAGGGATTCGGTGAGAGGAGTCTTTCTCTTAAATGAGTGGTGTGACAAACTATGCGAATGTTGTATTTGAAGAAATGCAAACAATTGCTCAAGGGCATGTTGCACAAGACTCGTGTTTCAAGGAGAGATGTTACGTCTGATTACGAGTGCGTATTTGTGACTGCGAAGTCCACCAACTTGAATCGTAAAGCGTAGAAACCACAAATGAGGACGTTTGAGTAAATTATAAGTTTAGTCTGACAACACGGCTTAGCATCTTGCTTGCATAAGCAACATGCTCTCAAGGAAGCAAGAACCTTGTAATTAAAAAGTAACTTGTATAATGACAAAAGTATGACTTCTGGTGGTGTTGACCATCAACTACACCTTTCATAACATACTTTAATGTGTAATAGTTGCATTAAGAATTGTCTGACTGGGACTTCTCTTGCAGCCATCATTGTGTACAGACTCCCCTGGACCTGGCGGTACAGCAAACTGACGATGAAGTTCATCCATGCAGGCTTGCACTTACTAGCCTTCATCTTTGCTGTCATAGCTATGGTGGCTGTTTTTGACTTTCACAATGCTGCCAAAATCCCCAACATGTACAGTTTGCACAGCTGGCTGGGCTTGGCAGCTTTGATACTGTACTGCCTACAGGTAAACCAACTATATTTAAAAATAATCTGAAGTAAGGTGATAGTAAACAAAGGCCCCTGGTTGTGCTTTGCAGTGACAACTGTAATGACAACTACATAGTTTAATCATTTTGCACCTTTATTGTTGCACTGTTTCAAACCTTTTAGCCTATGTTTAATACTATTTTATGAAACTACGGACTGGTTCAGAACAATACGTTAATAATTTCAACATATTTGCATTGCTTCAACAGCTTGGGTCCATGTTGCCTTCTTGTCAGCTGATGTCATTCTATTGCACTGTAACCCTGAAAAACAGCTAACTCTTCTTAAAATGTCAAGTCATAGTGAACAATAGTCTGGTTTAGTACAATATTTGATAAGTGGATGGTTTTTTTTCTCCTTCAATGGGCAGCTTGTTCTTGGAGTTGGCATGTACTTGATACCATTTACACCTGCATCCTGGAGAGCAGCGTTTATGCCCCTCCATGTCTACACTGGTCTTTTACTCTTTGGCAGTGTAATAGCTGTAGCACTCATGGGCATCACAGAGAAACTCATTTTTGGCCTGTAAGTATTTTTTTTTAAAGGCTTATAGTAGTTTATAAATAATGTTAATGTGCTACTTCAGAGCAGGAATAACTTTACTTTTTGATCCTCATCAAAAGGAGCGACCCAAAGTACAACAACTCTCCCCCAGAGGCAATTTTCGTGAATGTTCTGGGAGTCCTTCTAGTGGTTTTTGGAGCTCTTATCCTCTGGATTGCTACTCGAACAACTTGGAAACGCCCCAGTGACCAGATCTTGCATACTCTGCATACCAATGGGGAAACTGACGAAAACAGCAAAGTCGGTCCAGCCTTGTCTGAGCTGTCTGATGAAGCTGACGCTGAGCCCGGTGGGGATGTCAGGAGGAGGAGTTACAAATTAGATGATCAGGGGAACTGATTACAATATCACTGAGTCGGAGTCGCTACTATCTCCAGTGTTGAATGTATGTACACCCACTACATTGGTCAGTTGAGGTTAAAATTAAGAAATGTTTATGCTGATCATTCTATATAACGTTCTCTTTGCTCTTTGAAGTATGTATTTCATTGTGTTTGTATTAGTTTTTTCTAACATTTATTGTGAGTGCATATAATGATGAGATACTTTATAACAACATTCATGTGATACTTTCTATTGACATACACTGTGTACATACTTTGAATGTTTCCATACTCTTAAATCCTTTGTATAGTCACATATATATATATTTCAAATTTGTGTAGAACCTACATTTAACAATAAATATGTGCACCTTCTAATAGCATCTTATAGTCATTGAATATGTAGCTATATATGCGGAGAGAAGAGCACACATCTCCATACAATAGAAAGTTATCAAATACCATGAGCACCAGTTTGTAGTTGTTCTAATGACCACAGTGTATTATTGAACTTTCAGTTACAAGATGAACCACTAACATAAGTCTTATCCATCAAGCTAAAGCCTTTCCATTTGATTCTCCATATTTGACCTCAGATGACAGCAGCACAGTTACGTCAAAAGCGAAGTGCTTCTTTTTGGCTCTTCCCGGCTCCTGTATTTGTGTCGGCAGCCCATTTGTTTTGACTGTTTTATAGGCATTTTGGTGTCGGGTCGAAAACCTGCTTCAAGGTTTGTAATCTACATCAATGGCGCATTAGCTGTACTATCACACACTTGTAACATGTATTGTTGTGTTTGTAGCCCGACTTGCTTTATTCAGAGAGTCGAGCTGACAGTATGACATCACTGCGGACCGACGTCCGGGTTAACGTCAACTAGCGAGCCGCTAACGATAAAGCGAAGCCCCAGCTCGAACAATACAGGGTGGGTTGGGTTGTGAACGTTACATTTGATCTGATCTGAAATACATTTTTATTGATTAAATTAGATTAAACTGCGCGTGGTTCAATCAGTAAGTACGTGTCGTACAACGAGCATCGCTAAGCTAGCTAGCTCTGCAAGCCCGTGTTTATAAGGGGCGGCCGAGGCCGATCGTAGGCTAACTTTGCGTGTTTTCCATTAAACTACGGTGCGATTAGTATAATAAAACACTACATCAACGCAGAGCAGGCTTGTTGTTTGAACGCGTGTACATCAAGCTGATAAGGGCCAGAAACAAGTGACTGAGTGACAGGATAACCCCATGCTAAGCTAACGGGGTGTGGACAGTTGTACCAACAGCAGGGTGCGGCTCTCGGTCGGCGAGCGGACGATGACCGGGCAGCTATGGGTTTAATCAAGTTTAATGCAGCCGAGAGTGTTTAACGCACTCAGCTGCAGAGAAGACAGAAAACAGTGGTGGATGGTCACGTTAACAGCTGGGTAGCTAGCTGTCTCCATTGCTATGCAAGGTGGTGCTGAAGCTGAGAGCATCACCTGTCAGGAAACACTTTGGTCAGTTGACAGTGCAAATACAAGGAGACCCCTCCACCACCAGGACGCCCTTAATGCTTGTTTGTTGTCGGATATACTTAATTTAAAATGCAATATGTTTTAATGTGTTCTTAATGGAGCATGAACATTTGAATGAAAATTTAAATATGTCATTTGTATACAGCTGTGGCATCATGTCGGACAAAAGTGAGCTGAAAGCCGAGCTTGAAAGGAAGAAACAACGCCTGGCACAAATCAGAGAGGAGAAGAAAAGGAAGGAGGAGGAGCGCAAGAAGCAAGCGGTATGGTTAACGTTTAATGTTTTAATCTCTGATGTTGAATGCAAACTTAACATGAAGAACAAACAGCATCAAAACCATGGCTCAGAGTGAGCATTGCAAAACTATTCATCAATTAACAAATTCTTAATGCAAATTCTCTCCTGAACACTTAATTTTGTTTGTACGTTTTTCAGTCAGAGGCATTAGATTAAGTCCAGATCCCGGGTGTTTTCTTTTTCCATAAATCTATTTTCTTAAGTTTAAATTGGATATAGTTTGTTGCATTGTAATGTATTGTGGATATTTAGAGATTGAATGAATGACATGTTGCTCTGTTTTCAGGTGGACCAAGTGAAAGAGGCTGTACATCACCAGAATGATTCTGACCTGGAGAAAAAAAGACGTGAGGCTGATGCTATTCTACAGAGCATGGGCATAACCTCAGATACCCCTGTTGGTAAGTTTTACATTACCAGTTGGTGAATTATACATACTGCTACTGTGATATCTGCTTTTAACTTATGTAACCATAGGAAAAATACTTCTTTTATTACTTTCTGTACCCTAAAAATAGGACTAATATATAAAATGCAATGAATTCATACTGTCCATCTAGTGTGGATGCAAACACCCTCAGCTAAAAGCCAATATTTTAACCCCATAGTCCTCTTGAGGTTACAATTATTTAAATATCCATAAACACTGGGACAAGGGGAAGCACTGAAAAGAAACACATATTTATAAATATGTGCTACACTGGTATAGACTGTAATACTATTGGTTTATAGAGTTCAGTGGGATTGTTAGGGCACTGACACTTTGCTAACAACAGGTGGCAGAAGAGATCCATAAGAAGTCTCGCAGGATGCAGACAAACTAGAAACACAAATGAAAGAAATACATTGATAAAGACCAAGTCAGTGCAGTTGTGTTATTAAAGATTCTTCCCCAATATGTGTGGATCTTGCCACAGCTCAAGTTTGTACCTGATTGAACTTGTTTTGCTACTAATATCAAGTCTTTACACACATAGCACGCTCATTTAAATGTAGCCGTCATAAAATCTACATTAAAGGATGGATATCATTCAGCTTGGATGCATTTTGTACTTTGTTGTGACTGTAACAGATGGTTATTATCTGTCTCGTTATGTAGCCCCTCCTCCCATCTCTCCAACTACCAAATCTGCGGGCACACCAAGTGAGGCAGGGAGCCAAGACTCTGATGGTGCCGTGGGACCCAGGTACACACACGCCCACAGACACACACACGATCACACACTATCACACTCCTCAGCAACAGATTGAATAACAACATTTCTTCCCAGCTTCTAGTACATTACAAGTGTGGAACAATGTCAATATCCCTCTTTATGAATAACTAGTGGTTATTTCTCCACCTGAAGAATAGGTTTAAATGCTTGGTGCTTTATTGAGCTTTTTATGCTTTCTCAGAAAGTTGGTTGTCTGTGTGTGTGTGTGTATATATATATATATATATATATATATATATATATATATATATATATATATATATATATATATATATATATATATATATATATATACATAGCATGATTGCATGAGGCACAACTGAGCTAAAATCCATTGGAAAGTCTCATACCATTACTGTGAATAAAGTCAAGTTTATGCCAACTGAGTGCATGTTTATTTAATTTGTGTGCCATTGAATTAGGACGATCCTAAATTAACAATAAAACAGCAGGCTGTTGTGATGCCTGGGGGACTTCTTAACCCCTAATTAGACCCCCTTCCCTGGGCTGAAATTCAAGCTCCCCCAGTGTCCCATCAGGCCCAGGGAGCTGTTCCCTCTACGTGTTGACTCATTTCCCTCGCCAGCATTGCCATTTCCTACACACATGGAGGTCATGTTTTCTCCCTGAGGGTTCTCTCTCTCGCTGCCTCTCTGTCTGCACAACACTCTGAGCCTTTGGTGTGACACAGTTCAGTGTGTATCAGCCCCGCAGGCAGCACACTCTGTGTCATCTCACTCTGAGAGGCTGTGTGTCCATGCATTTTAAGCAGATACGTTCTTCCATCTCTGAGCGCTGTGCAGGCAGATTCAAGCTTGAACTGAAAAACAAACAAAAAATATCCAGTTTTAAGTTTGTTTTGATAACATGGAGATGTAATAGATTTGCGACGTAGGATCCAATCCGCATGTTGTGTGCCATAATGCTAACTGTATTTCCTCTCCTCATTTGTGTTCGCTCTTCTCTCTCACTAATGCTGCCTTGTTGCTGTGACACTAACCAGGACTCTGCACTGGGACTCTGACCCGTCCACTCTTCAACTTCACTCTGATTCTGAGCTGGGGTACTGGACACTCTCTTCTCTCCTTTCCTGGTCATGTTTCCTTCTCTCTATGGCATGACTACTTTGTCTTCCAAAGTCATTATTCGGTTAATGCAGTCCAGGAAAACCTTCAAGTCGTGCATGCAAGAATGGTCAGACAAAACCTTTTAATTGATTCACACTGGTTTGCTACACTAATCCGAAGTCTCTGCCATCCCAAGAAACACTCATTTACTTACTTACTTTGACTTGTAAGGAGGAGAAAATCAGACGAGGATGATAGCAGAATGACTGTTTTGTATGTTTGTTTTTTTACTTGTCAAATTCATTACAGTTTTGTGGTGATATTGAGTTGTGCAAAGTTTGAGTTGTTCTGTGCTTTTAGGCGTGGAACTCCAAAACTGGGAATGGCCAAAGTCACACAAGTGGACTTCCCTCCACATGAGACTGTGTCCTACACAAAAGAGACCCAGACACCTGTCATGACTCAGCCAAAAGAAGGTGATTCTCAGACATTATTACATATGTTAATCTTAAAAAATGGACAACGCTTCTTTGCGAACACAAGTTTTGTTTTGCTGCAAGAATTGTCCACCTTTTTGTCAAAAAAAATATTCCTTACGGGTGTTGTGGGCTGTGTACCGGAAGTAAATAACAAGTGGAGGAGATTTGATTTGAGATGAAAGTAAAGGAAAACTGAGGCCCAGGAAACACAAGAAGTCAAAGGAGAGATTAAATTCAGAAAAACCCTGAACCTCACAAGCAACTCCGCTTTGGTATAACTAATGAGCAGGATGACACGACCAATGACAGGAAGGAGAAATGCGATTTAGGGGAAAGATATGACGCGCTGCTACTAACACCACATGTTGAACACATGCTCCATAAAATATGCAAGACTTGTGGGTATGCTGCTTGTTCTTGTATAATCTGCCCGACTGAAACCCTAATTAGTTTATTTTTATTTTTAAATAAACTATTCTACAAAACCTCCCAGCTACAACTCTTGGAATGTTCCTGTCTTTTTAGCCATTTGTTCAATTTGTTTGCATCAGCTGGCACCTCTTTTTAAGCATCTTTTAAAGCCTGGTTAGGATTTAAAACAGCATTCAGATTGTTGATTGTTGTCCCTTCAGGTGATGTGCAGTAAATCGTGAGGTGGCAAGCAGTACGAGCAGGATGAAATTGTGTGATTTTGTGGAAAACTATGAGCAGAGCTAGTGAAGGATGAAGAGCATCCCTCTGTTCCTCACTGCTCTTTACTCTGGACTCTACTGGGCATTGTAAAACTGTGTTAAACAACGATGGTTTCTGCCAGCTGTTCAACACAAGGCCCCCTTCCCCTCTCTGCCACTATGTAATCATTTCATCAACTCCCTCGCTTCCCTGTCTTCTCCCTTCACCGAACAGGCACATAACAAAACACACTCAGTGACATTGTGCATTTTCACACCATCACTTCTGGCACTCTATGAGACGGCATCCCCTTCCCAGCTTGCTCCCCTTGGTGCATTTCTGATGTGTGGGGTGGCGTCGGGCCTGTTCTCTGATTGAGCGATTTATCGTGTTGTCAAAAGGAGGCAATGGCGCAGCACTCTCAAGGTCAGCAGGCGGTGGCATTAGAGGGAGCGGCCGCCGTGCCCTGTCTGCTGCACACCGAGGGTCCCCCACAGTGTGTGCAAGACATCTCTAAAAAAGGAGTAAAAGATTTAAGATTTAATGTCACCTGCCCTATTGACCCAAAGAAAACCCCATGAACAGTCGAGGAGAACTCATCATAGAGTGACATGATGTGTTTGTTATTAATGCGGACAGTATTGCGTCATGAATTGGACGGTGTTTGTTAGTCCAGTGTGCTCTGAAATCTCCTCTCAAGATCTGTATGACTGATATTAGTTCATCTTTATTTGCCACGTTTGTGTCCATGGGAAAGTATAGAAGCACTTTTCTTCAGACTTGAATTAGTCTATTCCATCTGTAGGTCGTTTCAGGAAATGTGTTGATTTAAGTCATCAGATTGGTGAATTTCTGTGCCGGTGCCTGAGTATACTCAGACTGTACTAGTAGGTAATGTGCAGCATCAGTATGCACTCTTCAACAATAGGCTGTAATTATGGAATAAGATATTGTTGGAGGGTGGGGTGGTGTTGGTGTGTGGAGGGCTTGGTCTGGTGCAGCGTGTAAAAAGGCTGGTCAGGAATAGGAGTATGCAGAGCAGTAAATCTAAAATGTAATTGAATGTGATTGTTTTAATCACTCTGAATTAAGAGGCAGGTCAAAACCTTTTATCACAAAAGCCCTTGATGGCCTTCTTGTTTGAAGTGTCACTTGTAATTGTGGTCAGCTTTTATGCACTCGATAATAAGAACTGCTTAATAAGATCTGTCGCTGTCATTCGGTAGCTAATCATTCAAATGGAAAATTTGGTGTATTCTTCATTTTATGAGTGTATAGTTTGAGTATTTGCACCTTTTACAACCTGCTTTTTGTTCTCCATTTCATTTGACAATATTATGTGTTTGTATATTATCTGTGATTGACATTTTCTTCTGGACGTGTAAGCATGTTGTAGGAGTTGAGAACAATACACTTCTTTTTCACAGATGACTAAGTCTTGAAGAGTGTTATCAGATTGACAAAAATCTGTTTTTTGCAGCCATTTATAATGTGCTACACTGTGACACACAACCACAAATGTAGATGGTGTGCGCCCTGAGAAGATGGTTGATCCCAGTTTTTGCAGTGCATTTAGTAAACTGTGGCTAGAATGACTATTTTCTGAAAAAACAAGAAATTATAGTGCACATATTTGTGTGTGAATGTGTTGGTAGTTTTGTTTTCTGTGGCTATTGGCCTTTGTACAAGCAGGCAGAGACAAAACCCTGCACGTGCTGTAGTCTGACCCTTATTGTGCTGGGGACATATAGAAAGTGAAAAACACCTGCAGAGGGAGGAATATACTTTGAACATTGCTGGGCGCATACCATGTTTGCATTAATATATTGTCCATTGAGCCACAACCACCAACCCCCCACTTTCCGGCTCCCCCCCCTCAAAAAAGCTTTTATTTCTTAAGTGGTACAAAAGCCATAATTGAGCCTGCTTTGAGAGGAGGTGTCAGTGTATGGGACATCGGTGATCCGGGTGAATTCTGTTAAATGCAACTCCCCCTCCCCCCTCCCGCCACAACCCATCAGTGCTACTACCCCGCAAACCCCCCCCCCAATACACATCCCCAGCAGGGTCACCAGGATCACTAGCTTTTCTCCAAATGGCCATTTTGGCTGGCAGGTGCATTATACCCTTTATTTTCAGATTGTCTATCCGCTCCTAATGCCGGGCAGGTTGATTGCTCTGGCTGCCTCACCAGGGAAAGGGCTGACGAGCACGGCCGGGACTAGCTGAAAGACAGTGATTACTGTTTTCCTTTAAGCCTGATTGAGGCCCTTGAAAGGAATGATTTTAACCTTCTCCTGTTGGTTGCAGAGTATGGCTGTACATCGAAATGGTTTGTGTCATCAACCCAGTTCTGTAAACTCATCAGTGTACCCAATAACCTTCTTCCTCAAACCTCCGTCTGAGAAAGGGGATAAATCACTTTGTGGACAAAGTGACAGATGACATTATCATTTAGATTATCTCCGTAGGAAGGACATTCTGGCATGCGGTGCTGTCATCTCAGATTAACTATAAGGCTCATACCAAGATAAATGCTTGTAGGAACCAGGCGAGTATTTCCCGTCTCCTCATGAATCAGTTTTGTCCTGCTTTTGACTATTATTTTTTTTGCATTGAAAGCGTAGGCTATATACCGTCTCTAGGAAATGTGTGTTTTGAAAAAGCGCGTTCATCTTCTTTGAGGTAGAACCGGTGTGCAGTTTGCCAGCTGGTCTGCCCTGTATTTTGTTGTACATTCTCTGAGGTTGAATAGGAGTTGCAGGACCTCCTGCTAGGATGGTAATTGCACAGGCTTGCTGTTCAGGGAGAAGCTTGTCTTGGGGCAGCCAGGCGTAAAACCTCTGTGCCATCCCCATGCCACCTCTGAAGAGCACAAGACAATCCCAGCATCACCATCTGCTTTTGCACCATGCCGTCATCTGGCCAGACCAATGGGACGGGCCCGGGCAGCTGCTCCACACCCTCTGCCCCGCTGCCCTGTGGCCTAGAAGGGGGCAACCTGCCACTGGGACACAGAGGAAACGGCTACACTGACAGCTAGACCTTCCATTGAATGGCTAGAGTCTCATTAACAGTTGGAAAAGACAGGGGTCCCTATGACAACAAGACACCCGCTGCGCTGTGTCCCTTTAACACAAATGGCAAACGTCCCTGCTTTAGACGAGCAGGTTCTTTTTTTGAAAGGCGACATTGTGCTGACAAACCAAACAAATGTAAGGCAGAGAAACAAAATCAGACTCTCGCTGTCCCCATAATCACTGTGTGGAGCTTTTATTGAAAAGAGGAAATAATAGAGGTGAAAGACGTAGTGACCAAAAGGTATGAAACGTTTATCTGGAAGGCATTATTGAGCCTTGTATGTAAGCGGTTGCTTAGAATTAAATTGTATCCCCCATTTACATTTGACAAAATTGATAAAAAAAAAAAAAAATCTAAACTGAATTTTCTGCGTAGGAATATGTTGATTCAGAGACATGGCGTGCACAACCTAACTGTGTATTTCCCAGTGTTTACCATGGTGTACTTTCTGATCAACAGATGAAGAAGAAGAAGAGGAAGAACGTGCTGCACCTCAACCAGTCATGGAGACTCAGACTGAGAAAGCGGACCAGAAAGTGGAGGAGGAAGGTACTTCACTAACACTGATGATGCATACCGTACTTGCAATACAAATGCAGCCACTTCAGGGAGTTTTATAATAGTTGTAGCAGCGTGCAATATCATAAAGGCAATAAGCAGCAGGGATCCGTACTACATTTCAGTTTGTGTTGTTTTTATTTGCAGCAGCCCCCTACGAGCTGACAGAAGAGGAAAAACTCCAGATCCTGCACTCCGAAGAGTTTGTGGATTTCTTCGACCATAGCACTCGCATTATTGAGCGGGCTCTATCGGAGCACGTGGACCTCTTCTTTGACTACAGCGGCCGTGACTTGGAGGAAAAGGAGGGGTAATAATAAAACAATTAGTGTTTAACACAACAAAAAAAAACATGGTAATTGGTTTTTGAAGACGTGTTTTTATTGATTTGTGGTGCTTTGGTTTCCCCAGTGAAATCCAGGCCGGAACAAAGCTCTCCCTCAACAGGCAGTTCTTGGATGAGCGCTGGTCCAAGCATCGTGTCGTCACCTGCCTGGACTGGTCCACCCAGGTCATTTTCTTTTCAACAACTTTTTGTAATTTAACCAACAGTTGAAAAAAATTCTCAGAGCAGCATTTGGAAGTTGTTTGCAATTATCAAAATGTCACTCCTAAAAATGTGTTAATTGTGTTAAAATAAAAGTCATTATGTGGATAAGTGTTGCTAATTGGCTGTTGAAACAACTTAACTTTGCACAGCCATAATGCTTTATGATTACATAGCTTGAGTTTGACAGCATTTACTTTTCGCCACAAATCCCTCAGGAAAAGTACGTTATGTCCCACACATTGTCACTCAGTCAGGGCCCATAATGATTTGTTTCCTCCGGTGTCTAAGGTCATTTATTGCATGATTCAGCAATGACTTTTGACAGTGATTGAACACCAACTCTTTGTTCTCAGTATTTACCAGGTCAGAGCGATATTCATACCCTTGTCTTTTGAAATTCAGAATTCACAAACTGTAAATCTCACGTCAGGTATTCGAAGCAGCAGAGGTTAATGGTTTGTTTACTTCTGGGTCGTGTTTCTGTAGTGATTCTCTGGCGTGCTTTTATGTGCTTCAGTGGCTTTTAGGTTCTCAATGGCCTGCTTTGTTTTCGTTGACCACTGTTCCTCTGAGCACTTTCAGAACCGTAGTTTTTGGTTAAAATTAGAAAGAAACAAAAAATGCAATTTGCCGAAGTTCTTAAGGGCAGTAGGGCTAATTAAAGAAGCCGTACATCTTGAGAAAAGGTTACTCATTCTTTAAGGCATTCAGAAGCACCACACAGAGCAGGCGAGTCTTTTCCACATGGAGCCAAGCCTGGGGGGCATGTCTGCCTCACCCCCGACATTCATTTGGGCTTTTTTTTTCTGTCACCAGTATCCTGAACTGCTACTTGCCTCATACAACAACAATGATGAAGCGCCTCACGAGCCAGATGGCGTGGCCTTAGTGTGGAACATGAAGTACAAGAAGGCTACACCGGAGTACGTCTTCCACTGTCAGGTACCCAAAGCAAAAAATCTCTCTGCTTCTTTCTCCCACCTCTCTCCCCACATCCTCACGGGGGGCTTCTTCCATGACAAGCATGGAACAACGCTAACCGGCCCCTTTCTGTTCCCCTCGTCTCTCCTTCTCCCCGAGTTCACCGTACTGTTATCCACCTCCACCACATCTATCCGTAAACACATGTTTGTGGGGCGCAGGAGAAGACCTGTGGTGCAGGAATTATATGGAACCCGAGCACTGCAGCGGGATTAAGTGTGTGGGGCAGGGCTGGTTATCATGTGCATCCAAACAAGGGCCCTGTGTTCAGAAGAGCTAGCAGGGTGAGCAGCACCGCTCCTCCGCTCTGCCAGCATTATTATAATGCCTGCCCTGAGGCTCCTTCACCAAGACAAGTTGAGTAGAACCACATGTTGTTGCCGCCAGAGCGGATGTCGGTGTAGGCGTATTGCTCAGATGAATAAAACTGAACAGAAGTGTGAATGAGGTTTTCTCCTTGCCTCAAAGTCGACTCGTGAAAATCTCCTGAAACGTGTCACAATTTTTGTCAAGAAAGGTCCCTATTAGAAAAACTATTGAGGTAAGAGTGTGCCAGGTGAAGCTTTGAGTGCGTGTAGGCCACCTTAAAAACAAACTCAAGTAATATGATACACGATAAAGTGATTATCCAGACATTGGTAATTGTCTTGATGACCAGCCTCGAGGTTTGTTTTGCACAGAACAGTTTTCTGACTTTGAGATGAAGAAGGAAAACAACAGGTTCACGTTTTTTTACTTACTTTTTTTACTCTACATTTGTTTATGTTTCCATTCATTGTCACCATGAACTAATTTGAAATGCTTGTATTGTTTAGTATACTGGACTGAGTAAATTAATTAAGTTCTGTATTATTTGCATCTGCATTGTTACACTCAGCTTCCAGTTTATTAGGCACACCGAGCTGAAACTAATGCAGTCTAATGCAGCGGTCCTGCATGAAGGTTATAATGTAGTGATGTTTTAGAGAGGTGAGGCTACCCTCGTTATTATAAATGGGTTGGACAAAATAATAGAAACACCAGTTAGTATAACACATTACAGTTCAACAAACAGTAGCACAAACAACATCCTCCATAAAGTTGAATCCGCACCTCTCTTGGGCTTGGATGCATTCTTGCTTTTTTGATTGGACGTGATGGTATTTCTAGAGACCTGTCGCCGGGCTGTCTCACTACAAACATGCTCTCATTCATCACTGGAGAAGCTAAAAATTGACTATCCCTTTCTCTATTTTCCCCGCTTTCTGACAGTCTGCCGTTATGTCGGCCGCGTTTGCCAAGTTCCACCCCAACGTTGTGGTTGGGGGCACATACTCGGGGCAGATTGTACTGTGGGACAACAGGAGCAACAAGAGGACCCCGGTGCAGAGGACTCCCCTGTCGGCAGCAGCACACACGGTACACGGGACAACCGGCACAGTGGGCTGATACGTCATGCCAATACAGCAGAAGAGTAAAATGTCTCCCTCCTTTCTTTTTGCAGCACCCTGTATACTGCGTCAATGTGGTTGGCACCCAGAACGCCCACAACCTGATTAGCATCTCCACTGATGGCAAGATTTGCTCCTGGAGTCTGGACATGCTCTCCCAGCCACAGGTAACACATGCTGTGTTTTTCTTCCATGGGTGGTCAGAGAAATATTTCTGAATAACATAAATGACTCGGAGGTTAAAGATATAACCATAAAATTGAATTGCAATGCTAATATTATGTCACATTTTCAAGCTTTGAGCACATGTTTTACATAATGTGTACTTTCTGTCTCTTCAGTCTCACATTCCACCCCTTGAAGTTAAATGTCAAACATTTTGGCCGGACTCCTTCGTTTTAGCATTCCCGTTTGGTATTCCCCGTGGCTCATTTTTCACTTTCAAGGAAATTAACTTTGCTAGCTGTGTCATTTCATCTGAGCTGCCAAGACCTCAATGTCAAACTTCAATTTTTTTTATAAAGTGCTAGTTGAATTTAGATTATGCATTAATAAACTGTGAAGGGATTTTTATAGGTTGTGCTTGGCAGAGTGTGTGTTAACATAAAGCTTGAGCAGGGAGCTTGTTAAAGATGTTTTTCCATGTTCCCTCTCCTCCACAGGACAGCATGGAGCTGGTGTTCAAGCAGTCCAAAGCTGTAGCTGTCACCTCCATGTCTTTCCCTCTCGGAGATGTCAACAATTTCGTGGTGGGCAGCGAGGACGGCTCCGTCTACATGTCGTGTCGTCATGGAAGGTGTGTTCATAAGCAAACCGCGGTCCCCGGCGTCCCTCCCGAACACCGCCAGGAAACTGAGGCGGCTTGTTAGGCCCACCTCGAACCGAGTGTCAAATAAATATAGCCCACTCACTTCCCAGTGCAATGCAAATCCAACACTTGATCTTCTGCTGTTTGAGGTTTCACTCCTGCCCAGTTATCCTGTTTTTCTTTTCCGCTTGTCAGTTGTGTTTGTAAAGGTCGCTCAACATAAACAGGGCACACATGCAAAGGAAACAAATATTTTTTTCTCTGTCCTTTTTTTCCCTCCTCTATATGTTTCTCTAGGTGAGAGAGTTTGTTTACACACGGTCTTCCCGGGGAGAATTAAAACCGTAGTGCATCCCACAATGTTCTCATTTAAGACACCGGGGCTTCTCTCGTGGCGGTTGGTCCCTGGTAAAGAAGCAAATAAATGTGGCTTAAATCAGAGCTGCCACTGAGAAGCGTGTGAGCCCCACAGTAAATGTCCTGCAGTATACCCAGAGACCGCAGAGAGGGGATGGATGCTAGGTTTTGCACAGCAGAATCACCTCTGTAATTGGGGGAATAATTTTCCACCTCATTTACAATGGTATGATACTCTCTTCGCAGTTAATAATGCATAAGCATCACTCATGCTGAGTATTTACCTCTCTGCGTTAATTATCAGATCCTTAGTTGGGAAACGGCTCTGCAACATGTGGTTGAGCGGGTGCAGGCACTTTTACCATCCTGCTGGTAATCACATGATATAAGTAAATGATTAGTGTAAATACCTCCATCAGACATCCATCTGTGGCTGTTGCTGTCTCTCATGCTTAATAATGCCCAAATGATTGAAACGTTTTGTTTTGTTCCCTTCATGAAATGCATCTTCAAACATTATCACAACTGAAGGTCGCTACTCAGCTTCACCTGCTTTTGGAAATAAAATGTCTCGTGCTCAATTTAATCAGTGAGTACGTTAGCACTCACTCTCCACTTCATCTTCTGTGTGCTCCACAGTAAAGCGGGCATCAGTGAGATGTTTGAGGGCCACCATGGGCCCATCACAGGGATCAACTGCCACACAGCTGCAGGGCCCCTGGACTTCTCCCACCTGTTTGTCACCTCCTCTTTTGACTGGACTGTCAAGCTGTGGAGCACCAAGGTTAGAGCAGTTCTACAAAACCTCAGGATTATTGGATCTTGCTGCAAAAACCTATCTGTGTGTTGGAAGAGGTTTCCCCCCTCTGTGTGTCTTGTGCCTCTACATGGTTCCATATAATCCCGCTTTTGTTCATTTCTAACTGCACTATAGTTTCTTGTTATGTTAATTTTAGACTGTTCAGCCTGAATAAGTAATTTGTTCCCTCTAATTTAACAAGCATAAGAGTCTTAACAGCCACTAAAAGCTCTGAGAGGATGATGTCTGCGGACTCCTGCATGGAGCTCAGCCAAGGCTAACATGCTAATGTTCATTAGAGAATGTTTACCGTGTTAGTTAGCAGTGCAAATGGCATTCAACACAACACACTGATATGAATGTTTTGACCTCATGGTGGCACTAAATGAAAAGTTTAGATGAGTTTAAATGATAAGTGTGGAATATAACGGTCCGTGTCAAATGGTTTGCCCATTAGAGGGTGATACTGAGATAATGAGATTTTCATGGTACAGTCTCAGATATCCAGATAGAAATATCATGGTTTAATAATCCAATTATTATTATTATTATTAGTCACAGGAATTTGAATAGAATTCCAATCATAAAAAGTCATGTAACTTAAGCATGTTATAAAAATTGAAGCATGTAGCTTTTAAATAACATCCTATTATCATTAACAACCAATATATACTGTAGATGTGTAACAGCTCATATAACGTTACAACCCGAGTGCCAAACCATAACATATTTCTCAAGACGCTTTGACTTTGGACCAAAGTGGTGCAGCCATCCTTCGAGCCTCGCCGCTAACGTCTATTAAAAGTTCTAACCTGAAAATATTATAACATTTTGAATTTAATATTGAATAAGTATATTTGTTCATGTCTGTATATTACGTGGGGATATCTTCAAAATCGAAACTCTAAAATCATGTTTGTTTCCCCTCAAATATGTCTGCAGAACAACAAACCGCTCTACTCATTTGAAGATAACTCGGATTACGTATATGATGTCATGTGGTCTCCGACTCACCCTGCTCTGTTTGCTTGTGTGGACGGAGTGGGTCATCTGGACCTGTGGAACCTCAACAACGACACCGAGGTATTATCGTCCTACCAACAGCACACACATCCGTATAGCCACACTCTAATCTCAAACATCTCTCCACTTTGTATTACTGAATAGAATTTGAGTGGAAGCAGCATAGAGATTGCAGACCGTGTTCCCGCCCTTCTAATTGGTATTTCATGGTGTTGTTGTTTTAGGTTCCTACCGCCAGCGCCACAGTGGAGGGTAACCCGGCTCTCAACCGGGTCAGATGGGCTCATTCTGGCAAAGAGATCGCTGTGGGAGACTCTGATGGACGAGTTCTTGTGTATGATGTTGGAGAGGTGAGCAAGGATGACTCTGCTTTTTAACACCAAGTTTCTACTGAGTGTTTTTTAGTCATAATTACCCAGTCATGTTGTTGCAGACATGATTCAGCCTCAGTGATTAATTGCATATTGCTCGTGGACTCGAATGGTTTGAGAATTAGATTGAGCCATCGTCTATTAAGAAGTATGTAGGGCATTTCTGTAATTCAGATGTTATTCTGATTATTCTGTTGTGCACCTCCCCCACAGCAAACTGCGGTTCCACGTAACGATGAGTGGACCCGTTTTGTTCGCACGCTGGCAGAGATCAACGAGAACAGAGATGATGCAGAGGAGCTGGCAGCTCAGCGCCTGGCTGCCTGATCTACTCGCCACGGAGGCGATGTTTATGGGACCAGTGGCGCGCTTGTTAACATCAGCCCTGTTTTTGATGGAAGGAAAAGATGTGAAAACATGACCGGGGGGGGGAAATTATGAATTTTTGATCGTGAAGAAGTATGGACATCTTTGGATTTCTTAGACAAATCTGCCTTCTCAGTTAGCTGGACTGTCACCAGCCTTCCTTGGATTAACACAACCTCAAACACTAACATGAAGCCATATTCACAAAACACAAACCAGTTGTCCTTTTTTTTTTTTTTATAAACCAGATGCCTTAAACTTTAATTTTGATTGTAAAATCCTACCCGTCTTCACTTGGGGCCCATAATGAGCCTTATTTTTGAGTTCCTGAATCCAAATAGCTGAGTTCCATTTCCACCAAAGTTGTAGTAAAGCAATCACATCTTTAAAAACTTCTTATAACTTTAGAATCATGTTGTCATCTCCGTTCCTTTTAGTCTTGTTTGTAAAATACTGAAAAGTCCAAAATCCAGATGTCTTTCTACTTTCTATATTGGTCTACACTGCACCGGTTTTCACTTATTCAGTGCAGCTGGTTAGACTGGACATAGTTGAACTATCCTCAATGCCTCAGAAGATGATCACGTATGCTGTAACTGCTTAGTGATGTATGTTGACAGGATCTGAATGGAGATTGTTTTGTTGCCTGAAGAATCTCAAAGTTTTGGTGTCAAAACTGAGAATGTACTTTTCACACAGTAGAAACAAACAGTTTGAATGATTTATTACAATAAATACATTTAATTATTTTTCTGGTCATGATTTCAAAATAAACACTTTTGAAAGCATCTGTACATCCTTGTGTCTCTTAAGTTTCACTGACGCATGCCAAAGCTATTGCACACCAGAAAACACAGTTACAATCCTTCGTCATCCCATAATGTCCCTCTGTAGAGGAGTACAATATGTATAATAAAGTTGTGCAAGCTATGAAAAGAAAATACAATAAAGCCATACTCATGCAGCATTCAAAGTAAGACAGCTGCTAAAATTCCTTTAATGTCTCAATAAAACCTTTTTGGAGGAAACATAATGACCGGAGAAGCATGCGGTCACAATGAGTGACGCTTTATGAAGCCTGTGGCTCCGCTTTGGACTCCACTGGTTTGATTGGCGCCTCTCCAGAAGGCTTGAACTTGGGCAGGTGCAGACCAAACTTTCTCTCCACACCAGCAAAGGTAGCAGCAGCTAGATGGTAGCCGCCCACGTGATCGGCAGTCACAGAGGGATGGTCCTCGATTGTAGGTTTGGGAGTGGGCCCAGAGCCGGCAGGACGACTGAGAAGAGAGTCAGGTTAGCCTCAGATGCCAATCTTGGCAGTGATGTAAGGTACGCACTTGTGCAAACAGGGTTAAAGTACTTACTGTCCCCCGAAGTCCAAGTTCAACCATCTCTGTAACAGTTCATAGGTCACCAGGGTTACACCAAACTGCGGTGAAGATCTTAAGACGCGAGCTAATGGAATATAGAATTGAAAATTACAATGTGGGATTCAATATTCTCGCGGTGCCTTCGAGACAATTACAGCCACCACAGCGAGCCTCATTTCCAAGTCATGGAACCACTTATAGGACTGTGGAGTGTATGTGTGCATGTGTGCATTTACCTCCTGCGCCCTTCCATAATGCCTGGAAACCTTCCTCCCTGAGGATCTTCCTGAAGCAGTCAATGACTCCGCTGTATGAGGTCTGCCCTGCTCGGGCCGCCACCTGGAGCCGGGTCTTGATGACATCGGCAGGGGTCACCAGCGAAGCCGCCGGCACACCTTCGGAGATGTTTCACAACAGACATAATGAAGCGCTTTCACTATGCACAGATGGGTGTCATATCCTGACATCCCTGCTGCAGCATCATGCAGGGCTTGAAATGGGTACTGTATAAAGTGATATGACAAAAGCATGTATAGGCACTGCATATGTTCATTCTGTACACATGACATCTATTCCACTTCTGTCTATCGGGGGAGAGGGATCCTCCTCTGTTGCTCTCCTGAAGGTTTCTTCCCTTTTTCTCCCAGTGAAAGGGATCTTTGGGGTTTGTCTTGAACCGATGTGAGGTCCTGGGACAGAGGATGACGTATGTGTACAGATTGTAAAGCCCACTAAGGCAAATTTGTTGTTATTTTGGGCTATACAAATAGACTGAATGGAATTTAATTGAATATATATGCAGCCGGAGCACCGTGAGATTCAACGGATGGGAGAAAACCAAAATGCGTTTCTCAAAGCAGAAAATGTGGCACATCTCTGAACTAATCTTGGATGTTCACAGACGCTGAGCTTTCCAGATGTTTGTTACCTGCAATAGCTCCAGCAGTGAGCAGCTGTAATGCCCCCAGACTTCCGTCCTCATCTGCCAATTTTGCCTTGGTGTGGGCATAAACAGGAAAGTAGATGGCGGAGAAGGGGATGTCACGCAGGAAGCACGCTTTGGCTCCCTAACGGGAAAAAAAACATTTAAATATTATATATACACAGTCACAGTCAGTCATGGACAGAGGCAATGGTTGAGGAGGTTTGTCTTGGGGATTAAGTGGTCTGGGGGCCGTCGTATTCCACCTACAGGGGGCTTTAGTGTGATGATGGAGCCAAAGAGCCCCCAGGGAGAGCTGCAGCACAGGGCCTCCAGAGAGAGATCCATCCGACACACACACGCACACACACACACACACACACACACACACACACACACACACACACACACACACACAGACACACACAGACCCTTGCCATGGACCCGGTGCGCTAGGTCCTTCTGCCAAGAGGAAGTCAGCTTTTCTTTTTTTCTAACAAGCCACACACTGTCTGCTACTCATTAAACTATGGAGTATGAGCACATGACTAGTAAACCCACAAAGATCTTGAAAAGGAGCAGTAGCAAAGCCTAATCCCTCACTAATTTGCTGTTGGTCGTTGGCCACAGTTTGTATGTTCATACGCTGATTTAGAAAATTGCAAACAGTCAGCAAAAGGGTTGTTTGATCTTCAAATGTGTGATCCTGACCTCCATTATGTCTGTATACACACACAAATGTTTGTTCAAATACAGTAGTATTTCATCTGTGTATCGTTACAGGAAAAAACATCTTAATACACAATTGTGGAAAGTAAAGTACATTTACTCAAATACTGTATTTTACATGAGTATGTCTTTCGACATAATTTTATTGTGCTAATATTATTATTCTTACTCCCCTTCATTAATAATATACTCCCCTTCATGTGCTGTATTTGACAGCCACAGTGATTTGTTCTTTCTTAGATTCTGATTTTTCCCACAGAAATATGGTATAAATAAAGCATTGATAAACGGTAAAGCACTATTATTAATAATCAAATAAATATAATTTACAATAATATAACACTCATACAATAAATTATCCTGATAATACTTCTGTATTATCAGGATAATTAAGTATTTTGCATAGAGGAACTTTAAATGTGACTAAGTGCCATCACATTTTAATATTGCACCTATTACTTAAAAGTAGATATGAAATGTTTAGTTGGTTAATCACAATCAAATTAACCTGCAAGTATTTTAATTCCATTAATTGTTTATGTATTTTTCAACCAAAAAACTAAATGCCTTAATTCCACCTTTATTATGATGATTTATTGTGCTGTCCTTTGTCTTATGTAAAATTAATTGAATCTCTTTTTGTTTTTGTTTTTAAACATCTGAAAATACCACCTTTGGCTTTACTGAAACTTTTTCACTTTTAATTATTGGTAGATTGATGTCTGAAAATGTCTTCCATTGTTTCTATATACATTGAAGTGAACAATAACTTTTTTCAGTATTGTCTCTCAGGAAAATAAGACCTTTCACTGCCCTTGTACGACAGTTAACAGAGGTTGATGCCGGAGACGTCACGGTGCTGCCGAGGTGCTGACCTACCTTGTAGAGGCCAAAGAAGCCCAGATCCCTCACAACACTCAGGGCTTTGACCCTGGGGCCTGTGGTGATCTCTCCAGCCACCTGCAGGCGGATCTTAACTATCTCCAGAGGATTGGTGAAAATCACCTGGGAAGCTCCAGCCTGCAGGATGCAACAGGACAAAGAAACAATAGATGAGTGCAAATATGCAAATATGTAAGTTTCTAAGATTGGCTGAGCTCACACATCTGAGGGGTGAACTTTGGGTGAAAATGTAATGATATGTAAGCACTTCTCCCTAGGAGGAGTTTTCTAATTATCTCAGTAAACTTCAGCACAAAAGGCACTTTTCCCCCCGATTTCATATTGTATGAGTGGCCTTGACAGGAGGAAGAAAAAGCAGGCATTGATAGAGGAACAACTGGGGTCAGAGTAGAGCAGGCAGAGGGTGAGGAGAAGCCCCGGCTCATGGTTGGGAGGCTCTGACCCTGGCAACAGCCCTCTGCCCCCTCGCCTCCCCTGAGGCACCTCCTGTGGCAGGGTGAGCGGCCCGGCCTGGCCTCGCCCCGCACACTTCCCCAATTCAGCCCCTTTCCCAGGGGAGAGAGCGCTGAATCACCCGGACGGCTCGGAGTCCGGGCAAGCAATGTCCTAAAGGCATGACACCCTCTGACTCGGGCACATTTATCACACTCCCCAAATCTAATCAGGCCCCAGGATGGCTGCTGGTGACATTCAGGGCAGGGGTCTTATCTGTAAACATCCGAGCTAAGGTCTAAAAAAAGCTCTGGCACATTTAGTCATTTTCAAAGAGGAGGGGGAATATCCGCTGTTCTGAAGATTGATGCTTTCGTCCCAGCTCTTTTATCTTCTTCTGTTCTCTTCTCTGACGGAAGCGATAAACTACCAAGCCGCCAGAGTAACTAGACTTTTAACTTTTATAAAATAACAAACAAATACATATATATAATGGCCATGCAGTCCATGGATGGGATGTATCCTGAGCAGCTAACATTGTATATTGGAAACATCCTCGTTGGGGTGTGGGGATCTGCACTGTGACCACACCTCAGGTATGTACTGCGTTGTCAAACTCAATCACACTGAGCTAAACCCAGCTTCATCCAGGAACCTCCAGGGCCTCTTCCTACAATTACACCCTGACAGGGGTCACGACCCCGCTCCTCTGTGAGCAACCTGCGAGCTCTGCTGCAAGGCCGGCCTGTTTCACTTCAGCCGATGGAGAGGCAGAGTGAAGGAATTACATCTTTAATCTAGTAATCTATGTAAAATGCTATTACATTACAATATGGCCAAGATGTAAAAAAAAAAGTTCCAATTTAGAGAATTCAGGGACGAAGGTTAACTTCTATTTCCATCTAGGATGCCAAACAGATTATCTGACATATGAACCTGAAAAATCAGAAACTCTCACATAAACTAGATGAACTGTGCCAGTGACGAGTGATTACTGGTGGAATTTTCTAATGAGAAGCATGTGAAGAAAAGAAAAAAATCAGTTCACTTGACTGGTATGATTTTATGATGAAAACCTTTTGAAGGTCCATCATCCACATGGACACACAACATTTAAGTTTTTTGTGTAAATAGTCAGTGGTGGAGTGTAATGTAAACACTTCATCCACCACTGTATATATATATAGTCATTAGATGTCGCCTTATAACAAAGAGCTATGTAGCCCTGAAGTTACTTAAACATTTATATCATGATGTTAAACATCCAATATGCAGTATTTAAAGTGCTTTCATATAGTTTGATTTCTCCTACTATTTATTCCATCTTATACGTGAACAAGCACGTTGGATATACACTATTAGAAATGTAGGAGTTACATTACAAGGAGCAATTAAATTAAACACTATTAGACAGATGACATTTCCAATATTTACGCACATTAACCACTTAAAATCATGTATAATTTTTTATATATTTTAGGTGTTCCTTTACTTGTTTTTGAGTTGATCTACTGACTGAATTTTAAAAAAGATCACTAAAGTAATGCTTACACATGCTCCAGAGAGAATCTCTGCAGGCACAGGGATGGTATTATCTTCTGTGGTGAACTTGTCCCTGACAAAATCATTCATCTGAAAAAAAAGAAAGAGAGAAGAAGACATCAAGAATAAAAGGCAGATGAAACACAATCCCAATCTTGATAGCAGGGCATTAATGTTAACTTGTGGTTGCAGTCACATCTTGATTGCGAAGAGTGCGCTTCTTCTGCACTCTGCATGTTTTTCATTCTCAGTGAGTCATTTGAAGCAACTTTTTGAACACTCTGAGCTACACAGGGGAATGACTTGCCGTGAGTTTGATAGCTTTCTCCGGGGCAACGCCGATGAGCTGCGGGAGCAGACCTGCAAAATATTATTCATAGATACCATTAGAATACCTGACTGAGAGAAAGACAAAGCCTGGCTTCAAATGAATGCACGTTTTTTTGGGGTCTTTTTTTCTCCTTTGTCGAATGGATACATCTACTGACAGCTAGAACAATGTAAGCTGCAGGGTTCTCTTGTGCGTAAAACAAACCCATAAATATTTACAGATGTGGCTGATACATCTGATGCGCTACAACACAAAGGTCCTATTGAAAGTGAACAAAAGTCCAAAAATATGACACTGCTGGTGCGCATGGGATCAGCATTGTTGAGGCCTGATCCCACTGTTGGTGGGGAACAGAGAGAGCTGTGTGGCCACGGACAAGATCGGGGGGAGGCCGGGTGCTACGGCGGCGATAACCGCCATACTGTTTCACCGTCTGTCCTTCATCAAGCCAGATAAACTTCTGAAGGAGCTGCTGAGTGACTGCTGCTGGTATGCAGCCAGAAAACAGCCGAGCGTGTCTGTCTCTGAGTCAATCACCCTCTTATCATGTGCAAGAGAGGAGGAAGGAAGGCAGAGAGAAGCAGATCAGAGCAACAAAGAGCTGCAGTGGTGGAGGTAGCAGTAGATGGCAGTCTTGACTTCCTTCATATGAGCAGCCCCAGGGTAGAAGTGTTGTATATCACAAGCCATCAGCACCATTATCACACACCCGGGCAGAGGCAGATCAGACACTGCTGCTACATGAATTCTGCTGGTCATTTTCCTCGGGGAGCTCTCCCAGGTATTGAGATAATGCAAACGCGACCCCTGGGTGTTGCTTTATTCACTGCTGAACAGGGAGGGCAAAGGTTTCTGGTATCAATTAGCAAAGCATGCTGCTGATATTAGCACACTGACATCCCCTAATGCTTTCCCATCAGATGGTTTGTTTTGCACAAGAGCCATATGTTGGCCTGCACACAGATTTCCTTTTTACGCACGATAAGATCTGTAAAGGATTACCTCTGTAAAATCCGAAGAAGCCCTCATAACGGAACACTTTCTTTGCACAGTCAAAGCTGTTCTTGTACATCAGTTCTCCTACGAAGGAGCCTGTGGAGCGTTGGTTCTGCATGCGCGTCTTCACCAGGTCGATGGGGTACACAGCCGTGGCACCGGTCGCTACAAAACACAAACATTTGTCACTGGTTGAAATCTTTGTTCTGTTTTACAAGAAACAAGGTTTCGGCAGAATTTCGAAGTATCTCAAAAACATGTTACAGATTATGTTAATACTAATGTATCATCTCGAATGGCTTTCCTAGAAACATATTTACAACTGTAAAGATTAGGGCAACAACTAATACATATTTTCCTTACTGATTAAATGTCAGAAAATAGTTAAAAATAATCATTATATTTTTCAAGGTGGCATCTTTAAATTCCTTGCTTTGTCCGACCGACAGTCCGATAGCTAAAGATGCACAATCGAACAGCAACAAGTCCTCACATTTAAAAACTGAATATCTGGCCTTTTTGCTTGAATAATGACTGATAATTAACTTGATCGTTTCGATCAAGTTAATTTATGAATTAATTAATCCATTTTGATTGATTAATAGATTTGATTATCTGTTCAGCTCCTAGACAGTTTTCTTGTTGCATATAAGCCATCCTGTCATCCCAATTAATGTGTTATTGTCTTACACAATAGGGTTGTACAACAATAATTCTTCAGCTATGTTTGGGGAGTCTACGTTTAATGGTCACTGAGAAATAAATAGAAGTGTGTTTGTGTATAAACTTAAAACAAACTGTTATAAAGCTCAGAGGAGGAAATCTGGTGACTGGGAAAACTGTTTAGGGTGGCAGCAAGTTGCAGTAAACTCCTGCCCTCAGCTTTACTTGCCTTGTCTTGTCTGACATCAAAGGCTGCTGTAATGAGTCATATCTCAAACATGCAAACAGCCCTGTCAGCACAGAGGCAGGGTGAGAAACAGCTCATTATCGACAGCATCACCATGAACCTTATGATATATAGCTCTTTTTGACCCTGCCTGAATTGGCCACTGGTGAATGAGGATTGATAAATCCTTGCGTGTTTGAGCAGAGCACACACACACACACACACACACACACACACAAACACACAAACACACACACACACACACACACACACACACACACACACACACACACACACGATCAGAGTGTGTTCCTATCTGAGGTGCAGTTATGTCAGACTTCCTTGTATCAGTTCCTTCCAGTGCAATTAGATGGAGAATTCCAGAGAGTGCAGTTACGGAAGATTTGTGTCATTCCAAAGCTCCGACTCCAACGACAGCCTGGAGCCACTGGAGGCACGGCAGCACAATGCCGGAGCCTCACATCACAAACCCTCTCCCATGCAGCACAATGGCCGGCCCGGGGCCTCAGCGCGCCAGTCTGGCCGGCTAAGGTTACCCCTCGGGCGGGCCGGGTGCTCCGCCGCAGACATGTCACTCACCTCCAGCGATTGAGCCCAGACCAAACCTGTAGGCTGACTCTGCAGCCTGGAGCCAGGCCGGCCGAAACGTTTCCTGAGGGTGCTGTATAGGAGAAAAAGACACCAGTGGTTAAATGAATCTGGAGAAAGACAGGGGGGATCAGAACACTGGCCATGAATCGGCTGGCTATTAAACTATAGCCGTGTACTCAACAACGGAGGAAGGCGATGGAATGCGGACATGTCATATAACGTCTAATTCATCATCAGCCAGTATTAAATGTCATAGACTGACCAGCTCTGATACAGTAAATGACTGTGTGAACCTCTAGCTAAGTTTCCACACATGGTACATGTGGGAGGCTGAAAGCTAAAGGTCTTCTTTTATTTTTACAACAAAGTATAATTTCTCTCTTATCTACTTGATCTCTGGATTGGTGTTTGATGTTGAAAGTGGAGCCCCTTTGTTTTCTCTGTGGTGCAGGGGAACAGATTAGCCCCACAAGCCTTTTCCATGTACAGATAAGTATCTACATGAATATTACACAGTTTGAGTGAGACTCTGTTAAAGTATGTGTGTGTGCAGCGCTGCAGGTTGAGGCGGTGAGTAACTTCTCCCAGACCAGATGTGAAGGGAGTAGAGCAGATCAAGCTTTTCCTCTTCCCAGATGCTTCCACCAAGGGTTGCATGCTAACAAGATCGAGGTCTTGATCAAAGGGTTTAAACAATTAGCCTACTTCCACTAAAGGGCAGGCCTGAGAATTGCAGCATCCCCCCCAAAGGAATCAAATTCCAGACCTCTGAGTGCGAGTCCCAGGAGCATGAGTGGCCTGAAAGCTCTGACCACGGCCTGATATAGAGCCGTCTTATCCGGTGCAGGCAGGATCTATTTTGTACTCCCAAATCCACCTTGACTCCCACTCCCCTCCTGCCATTAGCAGAATTTTATAAAGGCTCCTAAAACTCCTCAAGCCCCACACTGATAAAAGCCTCTTATTAGCGTCTCAGATCTGTGATTGCAGCTCATGTGTATGTGCGGCTATACTGAATAAAAGGTGGGAAGAGCTTTTCATTCTTCTATAACTATAATTGGTGTACTTTTATCTAGGAGTTAAAGTAATGCACTTCACAAGGGAAGAAAAACATGGGCACTCTGCTAATTCAGCGAGTGAACATTCTCCCTTTTTAGCTCCTTTCTGAGAAGGAAGCAGAGTGGGAAGGTGAAAAAGGCATGGATAAAAGGCAGGAGGATGTGAGGGGCATTAGAGGAGTCAATCAGGCTACCTGTCTCTGGGCCTCTGCTAGGTGGTATGGCATGGCTCCTTCCTCCAACGGGGCTATCCTCTCAATATCTGCATGGTTCAGCCGCCTTAACACATATCAGCAGGGGAGGGATGAAGTTAGGCCGGGAAAAGCAGAGAGCCCTGCATCTCCTGTGAGCAGTCAGTGATGTAAGATTTTCCACAGACCTTTTACTGGCATATAACTTGAAGTTACTGCACCTTTAATTTAAGCTTAATTAAACAACAGACAAACAAAGCTGGATGAGTGCCCGTGGCTCAACAAGTACATTAAGGGGTTTTGCAACTAAATGTTCGAGACACAAACATTCCCCACGGACCTGACGCATCATAAAGACTGTATCCATGTTTTATGTTTGTCTTGTAAATCAGCCACTGGATGTTGTTGAACTGAATGAGCAATAACTTTATCTTTACAGCCAATAAACAGACCTGCAACATATTTATTCCATTCATGGTGGTGGAATAAAAAACAAAAACAAGGTTTTGTATAAATATGTTGAATATAAGAAACAGCAGCAGTACCTACCAGGGAGATTGCACGGAAAAAAGTGGAAAAGATATGGTAACTTCGAATTCCGGGTTGATTTTGCTTCATTTTTACCAACTTTCAATGCATACATTTTTGTCTTTGTTTAAACACACTAAAACTGTCCTTACACTGACCTTTACTGAGCTACGAGGAACCACAAATATATTTAAAAAAATGACATGTCTGAAAAAATTTACAAATATTTCATCATAAGTTGTTAAATATATTTTCCTACTATTTATCCACACAAATGCAGCAACCTTACCCAGTTTGAGAGTGGAGACCAACGAGCTGGTAGAGGATGTCAATCTCCATTGGCGTGATTTGACCAAACTTATTTGCACCATGAACAAACTCCTCTACAACGCAATAAAGAGAAGAAGAAATGAATGGATGGAAACAAGACTTTCGAAAAATGGGGGGTTAGCCACATCAGGTATTTTCTACAACAGGCTAGTATCAAATAGTATTTGCAAATATTGTCCCATAGTGTTACTGTCAACACGTCCTCATACCTAAACGGCAGAATAGATTGTTTGCCAATAACTCCCAAAATGACATATGACTGCCGGAGAGTACCAGCAACAGGCGCACGCTGCGAAACGCTGTTTTTTGGGGTGAGTGCAGTCTGGTTATTGTAGATGCTTGCTGCCAAACAGAATAATTAAAAACATTATCGAGAAATATTTAAAACCATTATTTCAGTTCTCTCTTTGCCTGACGTACACTAACTGAGCATGGATTCTCTCAGCAGCACCTTGCGTCACTCTTTTATATGTGCTTCATATTCAGTTCTTTACTGTTGCCTGCTGAGAGGCTCCATTCCCATCAGGTGGTCTTTCTAATGGTAGCTGTTAAAGGAGGGAAACGAGTTAGTTATTCGCTTCCCCCACAAAGACCTTCCTGTCAGGTCCATGGATCGCAACCTTTGGATACAAGCCTGCTTCTCTGTTCTCAAGTACTGCAATGAAATACATTTCTGTGACTGACGGATGACATTTGAATGCTGCTTTATACTCAATCTGATATGTTTATTAATACAAATGAGATTTATTTGCAAATACTATTTTCCCAAAAGCTTTTTTTGAAGACAAAAACCATGGGGAGAAGGTAGGGGAACAACAGTCTACAATTTGCATCTCAATGGGAAACACAATTAGGAGTAGAAGTCACTGGCAGTACCACTATAAGTTACACAGGTCAACATGTAGGAGGTGATCTGATTACCAGGTTAAAAATGTTCATTTACCTTAGTAATTTAGTGCTACAGTAAATGTTCCCTGTGTGTTCTCTCACACCACTCTGTCAAGAAAGTTAAGACATCACCGCACAGCTACATTTCATATCACATATGACACGTGACTCATTTCAGTGATGTAGGAAGTGTCTCAGCTGTACCTTTGGTAACAAGTGTGTCTTTGTGAGTGCCAGCGAGGGTGCTGTAAATCTTGCGGATCAGCTCCATGTTGTTGAGGAGGGCGTTGAAGGCATTGAAGTAGGAGAAGCTCACCATGTGGGAGGTGCTGCCTCCTGCAGCCTGGAGAAAGATACAAAGTCTGCCATTGCTTCTGTATGAGAAGGTTTCGTCGTGGATCGCATCTGCAGTACTTGAATATATACATTACTAATATGATGTCCAAGCTCGCTGACTCAATGGATCCAAATAAAAGCACTGGAGGCAAATTTGTGATTTGTGATATTGGGCTTTATCAATAAAATTGACTTGACATAATCTTTTACTTTCGTGTAAATATATTTTCCATACTTTGTGGCCACTTGGGGGCAGTAAAAACAAGCCGTGAACACAACATTGACATATCACTTTTTGATAAATGACTTGATGAATGACAGCCTAATATTGAGCCCCTTTAACTCTGTGTTTGGCCTCCACCAACTCCTCAGATAAATATCTGTCTCTTTAGCTGTTAAATGCTCCACTATGTTCTTCAGCCAGTCGCTAACTGTGTCTGTCGGCTGCTGAGCAGTGGGTTTAGCTTTTTAGCGAAAAACAGCTGCCTGCTGTGGCCCAAAACGATGTTATGTTATTATAAAGTTGTGCACAAGACAGCTAAACAATGGGCTGAAACTAGCTATAAAGTTCAAAATATTGATTACAGAGCCTTTAAATGTTTACCAACTGGTGTTAGTCTTAAACTTACGGAAACTAGGTTCTCCTCTACAAATGGAGTCAGCATGTGGTGTCTGATGGTGGCCATGATGTCGCTGAAGTCCAAAGCAGCGATGGTGCCACTTTTGTTCTTGTCTTTTTGTGCAAACGCCTGGCGGGCATGCTCCAACTGCAGCTCCTGCAGCAACACACACAGAGAGAGGAGGTCAAGCTGTTAGCTGACAAAAGAGGCAAAGAATGTGCTCCTGTGATGAGGAGCATCACATTACAAGGGCACAGAGAAATATAACTTTTAGAGGATGAAAGTGTAATAATGTCAGTGTTGGAAGGATGTGAAAGTCATCAGATGTGACATTGTCAGACATTGGCTTTTGTAATCACCCCCGTCTCTCTGGAGACTAATGGAAACCATGTCCCGAGAAGTCTGATCTCGGAGTCAAGCCTTGAGGTCGGTGAGGCGGCCGGCAGGTGTGTCGGCAAGAAGGTGATTCAATATGACAACCACGCAATCAGATGGGGATGCAAGGGGAGGCCGGTCCCAAGTCGATGTCTGCTGTCAGAGCTCATCGCATATAACCGGAGGATCACAGAGCAGCATCACTGCAATATTCAGCTGTTACTCCATCTTTACACTGTGGCTCTGATAACTTAATCGGTGGTTTGTTGTAAATTCTGGAGACTATTTGTCACAATGTTTGCTGATTGTATTGTTGAAAACTCATGATGATACTTTTTCAAGCTTACAAGCGCTCTACCTTGTCTGCCAAATGCTGCAACAACCACAAGGTGGAAGCCAAGACTGTTTGAAAAACAAACAATAAAATATACACATAGATCTGTACTGTTTTGTATTTTCAGTAATGCTCAGTTACAAGAAATGAAATGTGCTTTGACATGACAGAAAAACAAGACAATAATAATTACTGATGTAATTTAAATCCTGCGCACACAAGAGTCTTTGGGGTAGCGGAGGGAAGCCTTAGTCAGGTTTGATAAACCACAAAGTGCTCTGAGGGATCCCACACTGCAGCGCAGCCTGTCTAACTCTCAGACCACCCAGCTTCTGCCTGAGACCACAGCCCTCGACTCCAAATCAGGTTCCTCCCTGGCCATACTGCTGCTGCTGATTTAACAGCACAGGGGTCTCCGGGAGATGCAGGGAGATACAGGCAATAACCAATAAAGCACAACAACAACGTTAAGTGTCTTAATGGCAAACTGGGCTACCGCAAACCACCAAAGCAGCTGAAGAGATGAAACACTTAAGATGCAACTTCACACCTCAACTCCATTATCTTGAAAGATCATATATGGCATGTAGTTTACGTTACGTCATTTCCATTTGCACCTCGGCGGGATGAAAATCCCTCACCAAGGGATGAAGGTGGTCATTATGAGTGGTTTCACATTTATTGACACAAACTTTCTAAGATGTTAGAAAAAGAACGGAAAAATACATTCGGTGTGCTGTCGATATGTTTTCTCACGTTGCATTTACATACAAAACTGTTTATCTGTAGCTCCTCTTGTGAGCTGCTGATGTCAATGAACTCCACCGTACTAAGAGCTAGAGTTGTCAGCAAAAAAACAAAACAAAAAATGTCCCTATCCTCACTTTCATCCAGGAAGTGGTTTGGTCACTAAGTTCTACGTTATCTCATTTGGTCGGATGCATCCAAAATCAAATATACTGTATACCTGGAGAAACTGGGTGAACTCTGTGTAACTGAGATTCTTGCTTCTTTCATGGCCAAAGTGTAGCCTGATGAACTCACAGTCCCAGTTGAAGGGGATGTGGTGATGCACTGTGGTCTGGCTGAAGATGTCACGTACATTCTCTGCAAGAGTGAGACATGAGTGAACAATAACAGGAGACAGAGGAAAAAACATGCAAGATGCAATTGTAACATCCATCTCACGTCCTCATTCCACGAGAACCTCGTTAAAGTAGAGGGAAGAGTCCATTTGGACTGCAAAGCTGAATAGGCTGCTTGACAGTCTCACTTCTTTTACATTTTGAGGGTTTTGAGTCCATCCAGGAAATTGTCTGTATAAGCACTGCCCTCAATTTCAGTCGCCTTTATGGAGGCCCATTGCACAGAGTACAGCAGCAGCTTCTTTGTAAGAATTTGTATCTCTTGGTTTATGACATGCTGGATTCATTTTTCTGCTTGTCAGATTGAGCTGGTTATAATGTGATGTTCGCAAAGCTTGCCCGCTATCTTGCCCTAAGATGAGACTTGCTGCTAGCATATGTAATACATAGAAAATACATGGCTGCTGCTACATTTATTGGCAACACATGATTTAGTAAGGATAGCACTTGCAACCCACAACATTTAATGACACACTTAAACGTGCCTTGAACCCTCCTCATGCAGTAACATTTTAGGACTTTTCCCCCATCATTGTTTTCTGCTACTTTTTTAACTACAACAAAAAACACCTTAATAAATACTTTTGTATTATCTGATGTCAACATCTTTAGTCAAATCAGTAGTTTAAACTACACTGTATGTACATAACATGATGCTTAGTCCTCTGTATTTAAGCACGACACCCCCACACCAGTGTGCACCACGATGTACATACCAAATGAGATGTTTCCTGTGCCAGTCTTGTCAAACAACTGAAAGGCAACTATGAACAGGGCATCCGGGGCGCATAGAACTGATTCAAAGGCCTGAAACTCCTGGAAAGAGATCAGTCTGTTTGGATAAGAAAGAAAGAGTGCAATCTGAAAACAATATCTTTGACAAAATTACCCCCCCAAGAAAGACTGAAAAAAATAAACATTTACACAGATACAAATACGGACCAACAAAAGGAAATAAAGCAAATGCAGTAATGTGATCCTAAAATTATGTTTCAGCCAACCTTTAAAGTTCCTTCTTGACCTTCAAAATAGCATTTGAGAAAACAATTTCACCAATAACAAAGTACATTTAGCAGCTGTTCTGAAGCTTTCAATCATTTCACAAGATCTGTATCAGCAAAAGGAGTATGCCTAGTTGTCAAGGAAACTGGAGACATTCAGGTTTCCATTTTTTGTCCATGTTCTGCTTCAAAGTACTATTATTAACAATAGACTACAATTTTTTTTACGTCTGGACCGTCTTTTTTCATATTTTCAGCTGTCCGTGAGACACAGTGGAAATCTAACACCTTAATTAAAGGTGAATGCACGTGCAGCTAGAATCAGGGACTTCAGATATATTTTTGCTTATCTTATCACTGTATTTTAAATCGATCCGCTGTAGGTGTAAAACTGACTGATAAAGACACTACTTTATTCTGTAAACATCATCGAGTTAAATCATTGACAGGCTCTTTGGCACATGCTACACGTTGGTGGCACAGTGCTTCAGTGACGCTGGGATGAAAACTGATCTCAAAGTGACCTTAAATGTAAATTGCTGCTTGATCATGTCAAATCCAGATGGTTTGTTGACTCTAAAGAGACTAGTGAAACAGGAATACATGATTTGCTTTGTGGTAAATACCCATACAAGATAAATGTATCTGGTTCTAAATGGATGGAAGTCAAGAGGGGCAAATAAGGTTTTGGGTGAAACACCAGTTTATTGGTGCAATACAAGTAAATCAAGTTGTGGCACGTTCATGAATCAACAGGACCTATAATGGCATAATGTAAGTACATTAACACAACATAATCCTCACATAACAGCTAAAATGACACTGCACTGCTTTGTTCTTGAGAAATAATGCCCATTTGTGTGCAGTAGTATTATGCTGACAGCATGTAATATTCAAATGCTCCCTTAAGCAACTGCTCTCGAGACAACAAACCATGACATTTAGATGTACATTTACATGGTATATGGTAGCAGTGGCTGCCTCCAACGACAAAACTGTAGCAACTGCTGGGAAAATGTCAAGATAATGGAAAAATATTGTTGTTTACCAAAAGGGATCAAAATAAATGTGACGGTCACTGTACGGAGAAATACCAAGAGGCTACTTTAGACCAAAACAATTTATTACAGCTGATTTAAGTGTGAGAAAAACCTGCACCCTAAAAATAAAAATAAATGTCTACAAAACATTTGTTGAGGAAATACAGACATAATGTATGAACATATCTATACATCAACAGAGGACTTCCACAGCTACGTTCCTTACATCTCTGGAGGCACTCACCCATCTTTAGTAGTGTCAGCCACTCCAGCTATCAGCTCCACAGTTTTGGGATTGTGCTGAGGCTGTGCATGTAGACCCAGGTAACTCTGTACAAAGTCTCTTGGGGTCATGTAACGCTCTCCATCCTCCACCACACTGGCATACTGCAGGCGAGACAGAGACAGAGCTGTAAACAACGTGGATGTCTCATATGTGAGTTTAGATTACTAATCCAGAGGGTAGAATGTCCATTGTGTGCATAGAAGGAAAATGATGCGGAGTACTGAGCGAGAAAAAACATCCGATATTTGATAAATCTACAAGTCATTTTTTACTGCAGGTCTCTCGATTGGAATCTCTTTTCTTTGTGACAATAAGGCGTTTGTGTACAGTTTTTTATACCATATACAGGTCTCAGTTTACTGACACTACACTATATTTTAAATGTATACAATGCTCTACTGCATCCCATCAAATGAAAAAAGCATCAGTCTCTTTCAAATCATTGTCCTCATTTGATTAAAGAGATACATTTCCCTGCACTCAATATGACCATAATCATCTCATTACAGATGGAGATAAACACTTAGATTTCAAAATAAAAAAATGTGAAACACAACAATAGCATCAAATATAAATGGTGCATGTTGTGCCATACAATGACCTGTAAATGTGATATGATTAGGTGATAGGGGAACAGTATATACATGTGTTTTACCTTTATTTAGTCAGAAAAGTACACACAGTTACACACATTCAAACCTGGAAGCAGCTTAGTAAAGTTTGCTGGCTCCAGAGGAGCATTTGGGGGCTCAGGGGCTCCCAGGGTCTGGGATAAGCAAGTGTTGCTCTTTAGCTTTCGCCACCCAGATTTGATCTTAGCGGTCAAGGGGTTGAACTGGTACCTTCAAATCACTTCTCTAACCTTGAGGCCACAACTATCAAAAATGTGATAAAATCATATACTGTATATTGTGATATACTACATTTTCTGGAAGTTTACTCATTAATCATTCATGGATACAGTAAGCAAATGTGAATTATTCTTTTTTTGGGGGGCTGATCTAGTGATTTAAATGCATAAACAATTAAGGTGCTTCTTCACATTCATGTAAAACTCGTGTGAGTTTTAGTCATTGATTTGCAATGACCTGAAACAATCAGAGACTGCAGCTCCTGTCTTAAAGAGATACCTTGGTATAAAAAGTACGGAAAACTTTTTGACGTTCAACACATTTCCGTTGTCTCACGGTATAAATCGCCATAACGCCCAAACCAAATTCTAATTGATGAAATGAAAACACACAGTGACAATAACTTAATCAATAACGAGCATTGTGGACTTGAACTTGAGTGAAGCAGCAACCTGCACAGCCAATACAGAGCTGTGCTTAACATGAGACCTCATTCGGGCTTTAAGACGTAAGGTCATTTATAGAGCCTGGGTTGGGTTTCAAGTTGGAACAGAGATAGCTCTGGAAACACTAGCGCCACATGAACTGGCAACAGAAAGGCCACGTCATGGGTCTGAGCCAAGCTCAGAAAGAGAGAGCAGGAGATAAACAGAGAGAGAATGTGGGAGGAGACCTTCACGCCAAGTGTTTTCAGGGCTACAATTCAATGCACTCTGCTGAATTAAGTGAAAATATTAATTCCAAGCAATTTATTGCCACATTACTCCATCACATGATTGTGTATCAATTTACCCTCACAGTAGGCCTCAAGTAGTTCTTAATCAAATTATACAGGCAGTCAGAATAAGCTTCCAGCAATTAACTCTTCCACCTGAATATGCATTACAAATTAAGCAGCCCTCTTATTGCGGAGTCAAGAGGATCATAAGGCAACTTGTACCTCAAACATAGTCCCTACTTTCAGGAACTACTTACTACTCAAAACAAGACTTTTTAGGGTAAACATGCCGACACAATAATGACAGGGACTTGTTTCTTTGAAAGGTAGCAGAAAGCATGCGATGAGAAATGCAATGACATGCTGAAGATCAGAAAACACATGAAGTAAAAAGCAAGGGAGAGATTCTCTGTTGAAGCAGATCCAAAATTAGTCGAAGCATTTGTGTGACCTTTACTGAACTATTTATCCCAATGGACACCACACAGACACAACATAATGACTACAACACGTTAGTATACTTGTAACACACAGTTTCTGTATTGAGGCTATATGTGGTGTTGTCATGTCCGGTAAAGCTGGACATGTTTTGGTTACTGTGAGTGAACGCTCTTACCTTCAGAAAAATAGTCTTCAAGCCATGGGGATTGGCTCTTTTTGTTGCTTGCACCTACAACACACAAGTTGGAATTTGCTAGAAAGAAAACTCAGTCAGATTACCACAATGGTGGCTACAATTAATGAGACCATGCCAGTGTTCCGTCTTTATGTTACTCAAATAAAAATGAAGTTCATGCTGTCACTGTTTAGCTGTGATTTTCTTAGCAATCGATCATAGACAGATGTAAAAACCACTACAACACCACGCACATGAAAATCACCGTAAATAAAACCTCTTCAAGCCAAATATGTCTCATAAACAAACAAATCACAGTTGTCTCTGCGAGGCCGGCAGAGATGCACCTATGTAAAGCTGCAGAAATACAAGGGCGGGGGGGCTCTGCTGCATTTGAGAATATAGCTTTAACCCACGCGTCCGCACAGACATGCTGTCCTCCGTATCCGACGGCCGATTTTCTGCCTTTAAAATTAATATCTGATAAGAAATATCGACGGAGTCACCTTGACCGCCATGCTGGGAGTGACGTCAGCTGCAGTGAACTAGCGCAGGCGCTGGGCAGGAGGAGGATGCAGCGGGCATGACAGGACCGCCGAGGTCTGAGACGCCAAATATATATTTAGCCAAGTATTGTCCTTTTCTGACTCCAGGGCGGTGTGTCGTCCGAGGAGCAGCCGAGAGACAGAGAGACTCTGGTCAGGAGATGTGTGCTGCAGCGTTTCCGGTCTGTTCGGGTCACACGAGGACACGATGCACTGTACCTGCGGATAATATATAGACATGAGGTCTCAATAAACACTGGATGCATTCACTAAACGTGTGAAAAATTATGCAATGGTAAAATCATAAAAAGGTTTAACTTTGCTTCAGAAAACGAATTGAGTAATAGGGCTGCAACTCATATTTGAATTAATTGTATCTAATATGCATCATTTCTAATGTATAGGTTGTATATAAAATGTCGCAAAAGAAGTGGACATTAATCTAAAATAACCAACATATACGTCATCCCTTAAAGTGGCACACTTTATTTTAAACTTAACTCAAGTCACCAAATGCAGTGGTGTAGTCCAGAGTATACGCCGGTATACGGCGTATACCCACTTATTTTTCAGTCAGCATTGCGTATACCCATTTCTCAATCACTGCTGGTGCCTGGTGCGCATTATTTAGCAGTGCATGGGTCGCTCACAGGCGGTCCGGGTCCGGACTCAGTCGCCGTTGTCTGTGGACCCTGGACCGAAATCCAATTATTATTTCCGAATTATTAACTGTTGATGGATCGCTTCTATTTCACCGGCGCAGCTTTTCCTGCCTTTGCGGCTCTAGTTCAGCGGTCTAGGAAACACACGCCTTGTATATCCTTTCACACACTTGACCAATCACATGTGTGTATTCCGTTAAGCCCCGCCCTCGACTCTTGTGCCATGTTCACACACATGGAGCGACAGGAGAGAGATCAGATAGTTGAAAAAAGTACGTGAATCAGAGAAGTTATATCACTTGGCGCTCCAAAAAGAGAAATGTGGGCCGCTTAACCAGAGCCTTTAACCAAGAATGGAGAGACTGTTATATGTTTATTATTCCCACAATCAGTTCAAGAACAGTACGACTCATGTTCAGCGATATTAAAATCAGCGATGTGAAGCGCCAGTACGAGACAAAGCACACGGACCGACTCGCATCCGAAATTAAGGCACAGAAAAATAAACCTAGAAGCCCAATATGATCAGAACCCTAACACATTAATTAATATGATCACAGAACCCTAATACATGAACTAACTGACCAACAATAATGTTTACAGAGGAGAAATGAGCTGAAACAAGTGGTTTAATAACCAGGTAAAGGCCCTGCACACACATTTCTCTTTTTAGATGACAAGAATATAATATCTTGGCTCTTTTGATTGACATCATTTGACGCCAGAATAAACTGAATTTGAAGCTGCATGACAATTCAGTTAAATTAATATTTCTGAAATTAACGACTTTATTTTATTTATTTAATTAATTGATATAGTCTGTATGTATTATTAGATAATGTATTATTTATAATTATTCCAGTTAAATGGGACATCTGTAATAATACATATTATAGATGTTAATTAATTTAACTTTATTGAATTTGACAGTCATTTGTTGACACTATTCAGACGTTAAAACTGTTGGCTACTTCAATACATATAGCACAAAATCATATAGCACAAATGTGACATTATTGTGATGTTCCAGACCTTTGCTTGAGGAAATTCTCTCGAACTGGACCTTATTGAATTTGAGTTGAATACCCCTGTAGTAGTGGCTCAATGTTATTTCATAGCATGGTGAAGGCACGAGTCATGACCCGCCCTACTCTGCCTCTAATTGGCTAGTACTCGATGCCTGCGCTGATTAGATTGGTTAGGTTTTTAGCGCGAGTTGAGAGAACTGATGATAAGCCAATCAGAGGCAGAGTAGGGGCGGGTCTTAATAAGCAACAACGTTTTGCCTATAGACACATTTGTTAATTTACTTTGAATTATTACCCTTTACAAAAACGAACAGGTAAGATGAAGCGAGCCATTCAAACAACAATTTCTTTTTACAATTTCAAACGTCCTCGCGAAACTACATCAGCCAGCAGCTCAGCTACTGATAGTGAGGCTACACCGGAGCTGCTAACTGTTAGCTCCGTTAACATCAGCCCAGCGCCCGCGCTCACTCCGTCCCCCTCCCTCGTTGAAGAGGATGCCGACAGGGAAGGAGATGAAGACGTCAACAACGGTGGGTCTCACTTCTATATGATAAGATTTTGTTTTCGGTTTATAGTTTTTAAAATGTAGAATTATTAAGTTTAGTATTTTCTGATTCTAGTGGTGTTAGTTAGCTAGTTAGCTATGATAGCAAACACAGTCATGGCAATGAACACAGCACACCTTAATGAGACAGAAAGACGTTTGGAAAATACATCAATTATTGGCTGCGATCCATATTAATTACTTTCAACTTTATTTTGTCCCTTAACATATGCTAAGCGTCTGCCCCAACTTTCTTTTCCCGACATTTATCTTGTACACAAAATCCATACTCATACACCAGAGATAGCCTGAAGGCTTTTCAAGAGCACAGCTAGGTACTATACAATCTAAAGAACATTAGCAACTAGCTAACGTTAGCTAACATAACTTTATAAGATCATTGTGTGTTTGGTGACGTGACACAGCTAACTGCTTAATTGTAACTTAATTGTAACTTAATTGTAGCTATGGCAACTGAAGTTAACTAATGTTTTGGATTGTCAGCATTTTTCTGTCAAAGGGAGATTAAAAAAAAAGAACTAGGTAGCACTAGCTAGATAAATTGAGGTAAAATGTAGCTAGTGCTAACTTATAGGAGACTGCACAATCTGAGGGTAGATGTTGGCTGCCAGTGGTCCCTTCGAATTGAAGCCAGCCATTTATTCCGCCGATCTACCAATTTTAGGATGAATAAAATCTTATATCTGGACTACTTTGGCGACTGTTTTTACAGCCAACAGCACATACAGTATCAAGGGCATTTTGACATTGTGTGACGCACAGCCAGATTCTGGCACAAATATGGCGGCACTTAAGCATAGGGGTGTCATGTGGAATCCATGAATTTGGGTAAATTATAAAAACGGGTACTTTTATTTTATAAAAGTTTACAAGTGCTTCTTCCTCACGAAAGGAAATGTTATTCTGTTGTTTACTTAGCACCTGGTTGAAGAGGGCACAAGGTTTGTCTGTGTTGGTCTAATTTGTGTGCAACATTGAGTCACGTTATAACGCCTTTTCTTAGAAGAGTTTTCACACTTTGTATTGACACAGCCACTGATAAAGCTACAGCTACATCATGTGTAATTGACAATTTGGGGGCTAAAATCAAAAAGCGGATTATTAGGGTGACAATTTTACAATTTTGAATAGGCTGTGGTCATTGTTACCCTTTATAGCCTATAATTAAATTACTTTTGTTGTTCTTCCTTTAGACATCAATAATGACTGGCCTGACCCGTGGACTGTCAAACAAAAAGAGGATTTTAAATCCAAGAACCTCTGGTTGGGATCAAAAAACAAAAAACTGAGTAAGTTTAGGTATATTGTTAGTTTGGGTAGCTTCTGAAACAGTGGACACACATTAATATTGTGTGTGTGTGTACTTGTATGTATATGGGAGAAATGGACCATGCGCACATACAGCTGTGGATACAGTAGTTACATTGTTTGTTTATGCTTCACAGGATGTCTGGTCTGTAGCTGTAACGGTTAGAAGGACTAGGACCCAGAAGCACGACTCACGAGACAGAGGTAGCAAACTCAGAATCCTTTACTTCACACAACAACACTGGAGAGCTTGGTTCCAAAACACAAGACAAGACAATAGACAGTAGATGGGGGCCTTGGAGCGGCGCCGGTTGGCCGCTGCGGAGTAACGGTTGGCTGAGCTGAGGAGCGCAACTCTGGCCTTGGCCCAGGTACGGTGGCAGCGGCGGACGAAAGCCTGGACCGAGTGGCAGGAAACCTCCTTCTCCAGGGCCGAGAACAATGGAGGTTGAAACCCGTAGGCACACTGGAAAGGGGACATTCCAGTGGCCGAGCTGGTCAGGGTGTTGTGAGCATACTCCACCCACAGGAGCTGCTGGGACCAGGATGCTGGAGTTTCGGAGACCAAGCACCGTAGAGCTGTCTCCATCTCCTGGTTCTTGCGCTCAGTCTGTCCATTAGACTGTGGGTGGAATCCAGATGACAGGCTGGCTGTAGCCCCGATGAGTGTGCAGAACTCCCTCCAGAAGACTGACCTGAACTGAGGACCCCGGTCGGAGACTACATCCGTAGGAAAACCATGAAGCCGGAAGACATGCAGCAGAACCAGCTCAGCAGTGTCCTTGGCCGAGGGGAGCTTGGGCAGGGGCACAAAGTGGGCCATCTTGCTGAATCGATCTACCACCGTTAGGATGGTGGTATGCTTGTTGGACAGCGGAGACCGGTCACAAAGTCTAGGGAGATGTAAGACCAGGGCCGATGACGCACAGACAGAGGTTGCAGGAAACCAGCGGGAGCCTGGTGGGAGGGTTTGTGCTGGTTGCAGACAGGACAGGCGTTGACGAATTCCCGGGTGTCCTTCTCCAGAGTAGCCCACCAGAACCTCTGCTGCAAGGCATCCTTAGTACGCTGGCTCCCAGGATGGCAAGTGAGCTTGGAGCTATGGGCCCACTGGAGGACCTCAGGGTCTGGGGAACGAACAGGCGGTCAGGGGGACAGGAGCTCGGCCCGGGCTGGGCCTCCAGGGCAGCCTTGACTCTCTCCTCTACCTCCCAGGTGATAGAGGCAACCAGAACAGGGGCAGACAGGAACTTGTCAGTGCCAGGGGTGGAATCCCCCTTGTCCACAAACTGGCGTGACAGGGCGTCCGGCTTGACGTTACGGGTTCCGGGCCGGTAACAGAGGGAAAAGTTAAACCGGGTAAAAAAACAGAGACCATCTGGCTTGCCGAGAGTTCAGTGTCCTAGTGCTGCAGCTTGTTTCAGGCAGATCAGATGACATGATGCACTCCACTCCATGATGGCCCCTGTGGCCCAGTCGATGTGGGGGTTATGGCGGCGGAGCCAGGGGTGTCTCAGGATTAGTAGATGCTGGGGTGACCGCAGGATAAGAAACCGAATGGTCTCCAGGTGGTTACCAGACAGGAGCATATGAACTGGTGCGGTCTGGTGAGTCACTGTCCCCAGTAGGTGACCGTCCAGAGCGTTTGCAGGAACAGGGTATGGCAGCGGTACCTGCTCGATACCCAGCTGACGGGCTAAGTCCTCGTCAATAAAGCTGTCATCAGCACCAGAGTCAATGAACGTAGATAGGGTCTGTGATCCGTTCGCGAGTAGCAGCTGAGCATGGAAAAGGGGTCTTTGGTTGGGAGAGAGTCTTGTGGTTCGGCTCACCAGTACCCCCCCTGTTACGGGCGAGCCATGTCTTTTACTGGGCACCGGGATAAGAAGTGACCAGCCTGGCCACAGTACAGGCAAAGACCTCCCCGGCGACGGCGCTCCCACTCCTCGCGGGTGAGACTGGTGCGCCCTACCTCCATGGGTTCAACCTCCACTGGTTGAGAGGCCGAGGTGATGCTGGTGGCTGCCGGAGGAGCTCGACGTCGGGTGAAAGCGTGGCGATCTGTCTCCCCCTTGCGTCGCTCCTGTCGCCTTGCCTGGATGCGTCTGTCCACTCGGGAAGTCAATTCTATTAAGCCATCCAAACTGGCAGGCAAATCAAAAGAGATCAGTTCATCCTTAACATACTCCGCTAGCCCAGTCAAGAACACCTCGCACTGTGCTGCCTCGTTCCAGTCGCTAAGGCGTGCGCTTGTTCGAAACTCCAAGGCATAATCCACCACAGTCCAGTCTCCCTGACGCAGCTCCGCTAGTCCCGCGCTTGGATCTGGGCCCTTGGAAACCGCCCCGAAAACTTTACGAAGCTCCGCAGAAAACAACAGGAACGAAGAGCAGGCCGGCGTGCGTCTCTCCCATTCAGCGGTACCCCACAGTCGCGCTTTGTCAGTCAGGTGGTTGATGGTGAAGGCTACCTTAGCCTCCTCCGAGGCGAAGGTGTGGGGCTGCAGAGAGAACAGGATGGAGCAGTTTGTGATGTACGGGTTGCAGCCCTCAGGTTCTCCAGTGTAGCGCTCCGGGGTACCCACACGAGGCTCGTGTGTTGGCACAGGCGCCGGTGAGGCCGGAGGCGGAGAGGCAGGAGACGGTGCAGCGGCTACCAGCTGGGTCAGGGCCGTCGTCAGTTGTAGCATCTGGGCAGTCATCGCCGTCATAGCCTGCTCCTGGACTGCTGCAGACTGCCGTGTCTCCGCAGCAAAGCTGACCATCTGCGCCTCGTGCTGCTGGAGGGCATTCTCGATCCTCTCGAACCGGCTTGCTGCAGAAGGTTGTGCTGGGTCCATAATTGGCCAGATTGTAATGTAACGGTTAGAAGGACTAGGACCCAGAAGCACGACTCACGAGACAGAGGTAGCAAACTCAGAATCCTTTACTTCACTTCGAGTTAGTCATTTATTTTATAGTTAGTCCTTCACAGTCTAAACATTTTTTGTAGTTCCTAATTTATGTTGTCTATATGTTATATGTTGTTGTTTTTTAACTTTTAAACTGTTTTTTTGCACTTTATTATTAATATTATTATTACATTGCACAATTCTCTATATGTTGGACAGAAGAGAAACATACTATCAATCTTCTGCATGTTTACACATTGCACAAAATTGACAGGAAAAAACTGACTTTGACTTTGACACAACAACACTGGAGAGCTTGGTTCCAAAACACAAGACAATCTGGCAGCGGACAAGTGAGGGGACCTAAGTAGTGAAGACTAATGAGGGAATGTGCTACAGGTGAGACGGGGATGGGCCAGGTGCATGGAATGAGGGCTGACGAGGAGGGAGTGACTGATGAAGGTGGCGTGAAGCAGGATCCGTGACAGTAGCAGTGTGAACTCCATTGGGATCAACAAGGAGCAAGGTGTATCACTCTCAAGAGAATGGATGAACTTTGAAATGCAAGTGTCTTCTCAGGGAAGTAGAGAAACAAGTCTGTCAGTCTTGAGAAATAAGGTCAGGAAACATGCTTTGTCCAAGGCACACACTCAAGCTGTGAAGGTGGCAGAACAACAGAAAGAAGCGGCCATTGAGAATGCAGTGGAGGTTATGACTGAGTCCTACATGAAGGAAACCGAAGCTGTGTTCCGAACAGCCTACCATTTGGCCAAAAAGAACAGACCCGTTTCTGACCATGAAAGCCTCATTGAGCTGCAGGAACTGAATGGTGTAAAGATGGGCTCAATACTTCATTCACGTTACAGTGCAACACAAATAATACAACATGTTGCCAGTGAGATGCAGAGCAAAATTGTCAGTAGCATAATAGCATCATCGACTAAGTTAGCTGTCCTAATTGATGAGGCCTCTTCTTTAAGTCACAAACCTGTCATGGCAGTTTCTGTTAAAGCGTCAATTCAAGAAGAAAGCCCTGAGTTCATATTCCTTGAACTTGTTGAACTAGAAAATCAGAGAGCAGATGGCATAGAGCAGGCTTTACTCACCTGTTTAACGAATGCTGACTTTACAGAAGAGTGGCCTTGTGAAAACTGGGCGACATTTGTATCTGATGGAGCCAGTGTCATGTTAGGAAAGAAGTCAGGAGTAGCAACCAGGTTGACCTTGAGATTCCCAAAGCTGTTTGTATGGCACTGTATGAACCATAGACTTGAACTAGCTGTGTCAAATGCAGTTGATGAGGTACAGGGTGTCAATCACTTTAAAATATTTATGCAGAAGCTATTTTCTCTGTATAGTATGTCAAACAAAAATGAACGTGAACTCAAAGATGCAGCAGCTGAAGTAGGCTCACAACTTCTTCGCATTGGCAGAGTCTTGGATGTATGCTGAGTGGCCAATAGCTTTCGTACTGTTCGTGCTGTTTGGACATCACTGGGAGGTCTTGTGCAGCACTTTAAGAATGCGTGTTCTGATGAGATGAGGTCCACCAAAGAGAAACAAATGTACAGAGGTTTATTATATCGTGTTCAAAGTCCTGAATTTATCTGTGACCTTGGGCTCATGTATGACACTCTCCATGCACTAAGTCTACTGTCACAGGAGCTTCAAGCTCATTCTATAACTCTCCTCAGAGCAGAGCATCTGCTGAAATGTTCAATCAGAGTGATGCAGTCATTCAAAGAGAGTCCAGGTGAAAAATACTGTGAAGCTTTAGAAGCAAAAGAGACTGGGGAGTATCGCTCTATAACCCTGGTAGGAAATGCAAAGCTGAAGTCAATCAACCCAGGCCAGTTCTTGCAAAGCCTTGTGAACAATCTTGGGCAACGCTTGTCTTTTGAAGATGAGGTCATCAAAGACTTCAGCATCCTTGATCAGAGTAAATGGCCATCAAACCCCAGCATTCGCCATGGTGAAGAACAAGTTAAGCGACTGTGCAAGCGATTTAACTTGTGCAGACCAAGCACTGAATGGGATGCGAGACCTACTGGAAGAGCCCAATAGTGAGCCCAAGGACCTAAAACCACTCATGAACTGTATGAAAACATTCCCTGTCAGCATAGCAGAGTGTGAGAGGAACTTTAGCCTTATGAACAATATAAGCTCAGACAAGAGGGCTGTCCTACTGATCTCAAACATATCAAACTTGATGATGATTAATATCAATGCCCCCCCTACTTCCATGTTTGATCCTCAAAAGTATACGAGGACCTGGTTAAAGAGACACCGTGCTGCCTCGTCTATGCGTTCAAGGCAATGCGGTGTGAAAACCCCTGCAGAAAGCAAGTCTGTCTGGAATATACTGTAATATGAGCACTTATTTAAATCCAGCACTGGGTTGAGAGTCACTGTGGTTTTCATGGATATGTTGTAAAATGTATATATTTGTGTTCATTGTTAACTAGATATTGTTGTTTTGTAACACATCGTTTTTAATATATTGTTGAATTATTTGAATGATGATATTAAATATTTGTGGTGATATTTGTATATATCTCAAGAGGTATGCTAAAATAGTGTTCAGCTGTTGAAAACCTTTTTTTTCAGTTTTAGGACTTTGCACTTTTGAGTTTATCTAATTGGTTTTGATGTGTGGAAGAGGATGATTTGTGTTTTTAATTTAAAGTGAAACATGAACAAGGATGCATGGTCTAATTCAGTTTTGAAGTCATTTATTTAAATAAATGTTAAAACTGTGTTTGCCTCATGAATATATGTTATACTCATGCATAACACCACCTGTGTAGGACAAGTAATATCTGCTCCAGGTGAAGTAATGTTAGTTTCATAATAGTACCACACTCTGGCCTACACTATGTTTTGTAAATTAGCTGTTCCAAGAGACAGTTTACAAAATAAACTACTGGTCTATATGGACACCTTGCAAGGCGAGAGAATAGTTGTCCAATGTTGTGTGGAGGGAGTAAGGATAAGGAATAGTTCACTCAAATTGCATAATTATGTAGTTGTCTCTTAACAGTCTGTGGGTCAGTATTGGGTCAGTAATTTCATAATCCTTATTCCCTGAGGTCAAGCAGCAGGAATCATGTGGCAATGTGTAAATAATACTAGGTTAATCATTTTTGGGTAAACTAAATAGAGTATGTCACTATTTATAAAACAGGGCGTTTATCCTTTGCTGTATGGGCTGCTTAAAAAAATTGCAAAATTAAGAGTATACCTACTTCTCCAGGGACCACTACACCACTGACCAAATGTGAAGCAAAAATGAAAGTGTAAAGCAGTTGAGCTAAATGATTGATGAAAGTGTACCCACTTTTATATTCGTGATCTAGCTATAGTCCTACAAGATGCAGCAAAACCTCCAGGACTGAATCATAATGCATGAGCTAAGTATTGTATGTAAAACCATAATAACATAATAGTTGTATATAACAACTATTGGATCAATTAAATGCAATGCATTTAATTCTGTTTTATACATCTCACAATGTAAAATACTAAATGTGCAACAGGTGTTGAGTGAATGTAGTTTGTTACTTTCCATGCATTCCACGCATTACATTTAACCCTCCAACACCTCATCTCATCACATTGGTTTTTTTTTCTGAGTCACTCAATATAACATACAAAACCACCAACCATATGATAAATGGCCAAAGTGATCGGCCACCTAACACTACTGCTGCTACCTTCATAACACATCCTGCAAATCCAATTCAGACAAACACTCTCGAATTTTGTAGAAAATGTCTACTAGACTAGAGGATTGACTGCACCAAAACTGTTAAACGCTACAACGTTGTATTTCCTTCTCTATTGTACTCAACTAACAACTAACAACTGTAGGTTGAAGTTCACAGATCAAGCAGCATGTATTGCCTCCATGCAGACACAATTGGTTGCCTTGCTATGGTATTGTTCAGGAAAGGGATAATCTAGTGCTGTAGTAGGTACAATTACAGTGGCTTAAACATGACTGGGTCATTCATTGGTGCACCTGGAGGACAGAATAGCTGAGGCCAGGATGATAGCACAGCATTACCCAGGCTTAGAGGGTCGTTCACAATTCCACTTTCGCCTGGAGAGTAAGTTTCTGTTTTTTATTGAGATATTGCTGTAGTCTAACCTAACCACTTACTTTCTGAATAAAGAGTTTCTTTATTTTCCAAGTGAGGTGGGATTGTATCCCGTATATATTGTTTTTTTTTCTACAATTGTATAATACAATACAATATTTCCATTTCACTTGATGTTTTTAATGGTATCAGGAAGAAAACATAATAACTGCCCTGAAGTAAGCAAATCCAATACAATTACAGATACATTCAAATTCATAGTTCTGTGTTTTAAGCATCAAAATGAACTGTATACTAATTTTTTTCTGATCATGACTTGTCTTTCTATGTCTATAAGGTTACTTTTTGCCTAAACATATAATATAGTCAAACTCACAATGGATTTTTTAGCTTGATATCTGAACATTTTGCAAGGATCCCTTGAAGTTGGTTATTAAAGAATAGTGACCAATCCTTTAATGCTGCATTAATTGCCTGAAAAAATCGCTTGTAGTGAATAATTGGCAGATTATGTATTCGTATTTTGGTATTTCACATAGAGTAATGTATTTAGCTTTAACTCGTACTACCAATGAAATAGTTCAAAATTGCTATTTCATTCACTTTAATCAGTAATTATGTGGTAAAGTCACTCGTTTCACGGTCGTTTTATAGCGCTTTATTTAATACTACAGGAACCGTTAACAAAAAAACTACATCCTGTTTCCACGGAAACGCAGGGACCCGGAAGTTGTCCGTATTCCGCGGGTCTTTTGGGACAACACAGCTCCGCACATCAGTGTGCAGAAATGGCGGGTGAGTGGCTAAACGCTTTCATGCTATAATACTGCTTTCTTGGTTTTAATGCATATTCACTGAGCTACGGACGAAGGCTCAGCTTTAAGGCCAGTGGAGTCGTAGTTATATCGTGTTATCTGTTGAAAACATGGCTAATTCAGCGAAGCTAACGCTACACTGTAAAGCAGCAGCAGGGGCCTGCCTGCTAGTAGCATGCTAGCAGGCTGTCACAGTGTGTTTGTGTGTTTATGTAACGCCTGGGTGTCAAGTGTGTTGGATGCTGGCATCCTTACGTTCGCTTTGATGCTTTTTCCCTCATAAAATACCGCAATGTACCCAGACCTACTTAATCCTAAGGGATAACTAGTAACGTGAGAGCAGTCTTTGTAAAGAAGCTAAAATCGGCCGAACACAGGCTCTGTTTCACGCCATTGATGACCTCAGCACTTTCTACGTTACTCCATGGAGAACAGAGATGACGCTAATGTATCTACAAGTTGTCATTAAGGGAGATATAGAGTCCAGAGATGATATGTTTGGTCGGCATGTGCTGCTTGTTGCTGATGACAGAACACGTTGTTGATTAGGTTACGTCATCATCTCAGTCTACCAGTTCTTTCAAAATCATGTAACTATTGTCCTATCAGAGGTGTTCATGGCACACAACTGTCTTCATCAATGTGTTTTGAATTGAAATCAGAATCTATATAGTGTGTGAGTCAAACTGCTTCTGACATATAAGTGATCCGTTGAAAATAGTAACTTTAACTTTATTTTAATTTTATTTTTAAACTTGCTCCACTGTTATGCTACGAGAAACATATTGATTAATTACCCTCTCAATATAAAATTGAGAAGTAGAAAATTGTTCTGTAGAAACAACTAATTTAATTTTCTAGTTTACAACTGAGATAACTTGGTTAATGTTGTGTTCTCAGGAGTAAATACCATGGAGAAGAAACTGGCTGAATACAAGTGTGACACCAATGAAGCTATATGCTTGAAACTGGGTATGTTTATTTTGGTATTAGTCTATATGTTTTGTAATTGAATATGATAATATGTGTTCAGTGACAATGTTTTGTAGACTTTGTTTTTATTTTCCTACACATAAACTAGTTGAACCCTGTCTTCTCCTCCCAGTTCGCTTTCCGGAGGATGTTGAGGATGATGGCACAACATTCCACCCTGAGTACAGCCACCAAATTTATGGGGATGAGTGAGTATTTTTTCTTCATCATTACTTACTGACCTAGTGGAATGAAAAGGTGGTTTGAGACAGTTAATGTAGAAGGACGTTGTATTACATGTTCAAAAGTGAATATGCAACAGGAAACTGAAGCTTTACTCACTGAGCTACGCTGAAAGGGGCTATGCTACTCTAATAACCATGGATGTGACAACTCCAGCATAACTTTGACCAGAGCTGTCAAACGCACTACTGCATCCAGCAGTATGGGGTCCAGAATATGTATTGGATTTGGCATGTTCTCCAATGTTGTTAAATTGCATCTCCATCACATTGTGAATCAATGTGAATCAAAAGCCTACCGAATCAATCGGTAGGCTTGATGAAGCCAGCGATTTGATTCAGCAACTTTACCAAACCAATTCATCTGACCTTTGAGCTCCTGTTGTTCCGTGTAACCTGCTGATCGCTTTGAGCATTTAAAGAAAGATGTGCCATTCATGTTTGTAATCCTTAGCGCAAGCACGCCAACAGTACAGATTTTCTGTTTTCACATATGTTTCACATCAGTTATCGTCTGATTTATTCAGATGTTGTATTTTCTCCATCCAGTTAAAGTCCTGGGATATTGAGTAGATGCCAATACCAAGTCTGTTTCATAGGGAGTTTTGTAGAGGAAGCAGGGAAGTTTAGTTTCAGATATGCAAAGTTAAAAACGTGAACATGAACAAAGGTCTGTCTTGCATATCTATTTTGGTCTCTAAAAAAATATGTAAAGAGTCACATTATAACCCTGATGAGATGCACAACCTTGCTACTTACTACATTTTTAGCAGTGACACCTGTGTCTGTCGGCTTACAGTAGCGTGTCGTTATGCTCTAAATTGCATTTCCAAATGAGTCAAAACTAGGATTGGTTTTATTTCCACTTGCAATCAGCTCAAAGGAAACTCAGTAATTGGGGCATTAATTATTTCAGCAAGCGTAATTCCTAGTAAAGCCCAATCACACAGTTGCATAATGGTAAAATCTATTTGGCCGTAAACTGCCAGTGATTTAGTGGTGAGCGAAACAATGCAACTATGTGAAATAAGTGGCCAGACCTACAGTAAACCTTTATCATTCACTAATGAATGTCATTAAATAGGAATAATCAGATGTTTTTTATTGTCCCTGTGATATTAATTTATCCTAGACGGCACACTACATAAAAAGGCTGCTTTTTAAATTTCTTCTTGAATGCAAGTCACTGACCTGGTTAAAAACCTAGCCTTGCTAAGATTGTTAATGATTCCAATCACTTTGTTCGCAGTGAGGTCGCTTTTGGATACAAAGGTCTTCAGATACAGCTCTTCTACACTGCCGGAAACTTGAGCACCATCTTTAAAGTGAAATATTCCTCAAAAGTCACTGAGATGTTTGATTGTGTGGAGGTAGGATATGTATTTCATTGTTTTTAAATGTTGACGTTCTAGCACCCTTACATGCAACTGTGAGTGCTGTGACAGGATCACTGCTTAATATACTTGTCAGCCATTCGTTCTAATGATTATTGGTAGCCGTGATGCGCTGTCTATCATATACAGTGCGTCAGCTTCCTGCATCACCATGTCGTAGTTCATTTTTGCAATAATAAGCCACTCCCTGTACATTTTCCTGTTTATTAGATGACCAAGTTGAGACAATGTATTGATGAAAAAATATATTTTATTGCGATAAATAATTAAAGAAATAAAAAAAAAAATGGCCCAGTGGCAATCTGACTGAAGCTTGAGGAAGTTGGTGGTAAGGGAGGCCCCCCACATGTCTATGGACTCTGAAGGCGCTACATCCATGGAAGGGATTCCTCTCGGCATGTATACCAAATGCTATCTTTGATGTAAGCCAAACACATCAACCCCACCATGAAGCCTGGTGCCGTTTTAGAGGGGTGTTGACTCAACTTTATTATCAGTTTGTGATGCTGATGAATTGTGTTGCATTATAAATAATGATTTATAATCTTTAAATGTATTGCATGTATACACTTTTATATGCATTTATATTGATAATAATAGAATAAAATATCTAATATTAAGATGTGTTTTTACATTGACATCAAAGAGACTTTTTTTATGTTTTTTTCTAAATCCAAGGGGAGACTGTTCAAATGTATTGTAGCATGTTGGCAACTGAAGAAAACGGCGACCGTGAAAATTAATTTTATTTTTATTTGTCAAAATGTTTTTTCTAAACTCAACAGCACATCAAAGTACAGCACTAGACTTCCTTAATAATCTGGGGTTCAGTAAATCAAACTGTAAGTAGTACTGGGAAGCTTTAATGAGTGGTTGCCTCCACAATTGTATGACAGAAGGATTGTGCAATCAATTATTATTCTTCACGGCGGGCCGATAGACCTAAGGTGCTCTTTTTGTGAGTCTCACCACACCTTTGTGCTGTTTCTTCATGTTCTGAAGTAACCGAGAGCCTCTCTGGGTGGTGGCATTATTCCTGTAAGAGATCTCCTGGTTTGTTAGACTAAATCTCAGCCCACTGTGGCCCCCTATGCCTGTACACTAATCCTACTCCTCCCTGACGGAAGAGAAGGGTTTTAAAAAGGTTTTGTACGTGGGGTCTAACATGAGGAATTGATTTTTTTTTTTTTTTCTCCACAGTTTGTGTGATTGAATCAGCAGGAGGAGTAATGTGACACGGTTGGATATCTTCTACATATATTGCCAGGAGTAAATTGTTTGCTCAAGTCATCAACAATCCAAATCGTTGAGGCTGAATATCTGTAAACTGATCTTCAGTAGATTTATTATGCTTTAATGTGAGACAACCCTTTTTCTGTAATGACGAATGCATTCATTAACATTATTTCTCCACTAACGCCTTGACAGTGTGTTGCACTGCTTGGCATGAAAACGTTCTGCCTTTTTTAAATTGCCAGACATGAATTTACATATTATCAATAGCCCGTATCTGGACAAATTCGGTCAGTAAAGCGAAATGCTTTAATAAACTGCTAGCTCCTTCTCCGAGACTTCACAAAAGGCAGCTTTGAATATTCCCCGAAGCTGTCAATGCAGCAAACATGCAAAACGAATACAAGAGTTATCCAGGGCCCCTATTGAGGTCAGATGATTCAACTCTGGGACATCTGTCCTGTCTGGAAACGGCAGGGGCTCCCTCACTGGACAATGTAGCGCTCAACTGGTGGTAGCGGGAGAAACTTGTAAACTCGCTAGGTTTCGTTGTTTCTTTTGATGCACTTAAATTATACGTGACCCTATTTGACATCGATGGTTCCTTCCGAAAGACATTCAACATTACTTTCATCTCTGTTGACTCCCAAAAAAAAACTGCCATAGCAAGCGGTTGACTGTTTTTAAACCTGAAGAGAGCCATTAGACTTTTTGGGGAACATAGTTTGGAGCTGATATTCAAACTGAAATGTGGTGTGTGTGCCACTACTTTAGTGTTCAGTATTGACCCACAAGTGTTCACCTTGTTAAGGGTTTGAGTGCAGCTGGTGTAGAGGTAGAGAGTGAGGGGAGCACCAGAGTTCAGGCTGCATCTGAAGAGTGTTTGTCTCTGAGTGCATGTGGACGGTCGGGGTGCGGTGCAGCTGGTGAGAGACGAGGGGAGGCAGAGATGGAGTTTATGCAGCTGCCACGTTGATACAAGACTCTCATCATCACATCACCTTCTCCTCTTTTAAATCAGCCAAAAACACGTAGTGCTGCACCTCTCACAGAAAACGCTGATTTATAGTGCAAGACCTTTTGTGCTGGAAACTACTGAGTAGTCGTAGTAGTCAATAGTCATGTTATTATTTCCTTTACATTCATAATTGACGTGGCTGTGTAAATGTCCTTTAACAAAAAAAATGACAGCAGTGCTTTACAAATTATTCTAAACATTAAAAAATGACTGCTGATTTTGAATGTAGTATGGTCATAGGAGTAGATTTTAAGAGATGGAATACACCAACACAACAAATTAGATAGTTTGTACTCCCTTTGTGGTTATTGTTAGAAATCAAAGACATTAACAAAATGTTCTAAAGGTACTTTGTTAAGTCATATTCATCCCAAACTAAGGCATCTATTCTAGAAGGCTGTGCAATTTAGTGTCTAGTATGTAGAAGAGTGCTCGTTGACAAAGGGACTTGTTTGTCCATGGCCTTTTAAGTATTGTCCTTGTTCCTTAGAAATGTGGCTGAACAATTACAATGGTTAAGAGGCATTCAGCTGCAGGTGCATTACTTCCAGTTAGATATTAGCTGATGTCTGAAAGGGGGGGAATTAGCAGTATGTTGTATTAGCCTTTTGTAGTGCATTTTGCTCAGACCTTCTTCATTTCCCAGTTTTCAATGCTGAGCAGCAAGGGCCTCTGTGCTGAAATAATGCCCATCACACATGTAAATGGTGTGAAAGGGCTGCTTAGCAAAGTGTTCTCATGTCAATCCTTGTGGAAATGGATACAATGCAAACATTACAGCTGAACTAACCACAGGTTGCACTGAGTAAAAAGTCCAAGGGTAGAGCCCCTTTGTCTCTGAGGCTCTTTGAAAAACGCAGGGGCAAATTCATTTGATTGGGTTCACTTGGCAGGATTAGAGGAGAGGCCTCTATTATGGATGCCCCAAAGGTTTGTTAAGTTGAGATCAATTCACAAGATTTTATTTCCCAGTGAGAAGCAGAAATGTGTTTATTGTGGCAACTTCATCACATATTCATGGTTTAACTTAAGTACTAAATGTACCTATTTAAGTGGTCTTTTCACCAGGGAGGGGGCCGCTGTGATCTCTGCTCAGCTGACAGTTTTAATTGCCTAATGGTTTTCTTTTCATTGGCTCAAAACATGTATGCTTCCTGATTCATTTTATATGATTAATTGCATGTTTTCCCTTTTTTTATATTAACATACAATCTGTGTTAACATTTTAATTTTTCAGAAAATACCTCGCTGGGCACATTTATGGAAATAAATCTTACAAATGTATACAAGAATGATTGTTCTTTTTACATCTGATTTGCTGGTTGGTTGAATGATTACATGTATGCACATTGTGTTATCTAGCCAGATGATATCGAGGGAAAGATCCGGGAAATCGTTCCCGCTGGGTTCACCTGCAACACTGACGACTTCATCTCACTGCTGGAGAAAGAAGCCAATTTCAAGCCCTTCGGCACTCAGCTTCACACGTACACTGTCCACAGCGAGGAGGCAGGAGAACTCACGTACCAGATTCACAAGGTACAAACATCACTTGCTGCCTCACCAAATATTACAATATCAGTTTGTACATTTTTTATTATTGCTGTTACTTCTGACGGTTAATGACAGGGATGAGATTGAACTCTAAACCATATCAGACATTTGTTTTTGCCGTATTCGCCCCAGACTGATATCACCTGCCCCGGATTCCAAGAGTACCACGAGCGCCTGCAGACCTTCCTCATGTGGTTCATAGAGACTGCCAGTTACATCGACGCAGACGACGATCATTGGGACTTCTTTCTTGTGTGAGTGCCCTCCTTAATTGACATCATACCCCCCCCCCCCACACACACCCTCCTCTATGCCCACCCCTACCCTAAAGCCTTTCTTGTGTCATTGAAAAACAAAGCCCCCCTTTGTGGCGCTTGTGACCAATTACCAGGCCAGTTTGATTATATTTCCTCTGTAGGAGAATTGTTGATCAGGCAAGAGCTTCCTTTGTGCCAAAGGCCCTTTTCAAATTTTTCAGGGGCAAGAGCTGAATTGAATACTGTTGTCTTTTGAAACACTGAACAATGTCTTAACAGTAAAAAGAGCCTCTGCCAGTGTTTTCTTTACCCTGGCAACTATTAATACTGACAATGGGGAAAATGGACTGAAGTGATTTTGAGAAGCTCAGTCCCTCCTCCAACCCCTTCTCTTCCTCTAAGTTGCAGTACTCCAATTAAGTGCATAATGTATTCAGGTTGTAGCAGGTGTACCAATCGGGGCCTGGCTGCTCTAACATGCTGATGTCCGGGGGAGGGGGCTGAGGGGTTGGGGGTGGGCATGAGAGCAGAGAGGCTAAAATGGACACTGCATGGGAGTGTGCCTGTAATTGACCTGTTTGCCTTTGTGTTTTATCTGCAGATTTGAAAAGTACAATAAAGATGGGGAGACTCTCTACGCAACTGTTGGCTACATGACAGTTTATAATTACTACGTGTACCCAGACAAAACCCGACCACGTGTAAGGTAATTGCTGGGGCAGCACGTGCCTTCCCATTCTTTTGTATAAAAAAGGAGTGGAAAATTATACATTTCTTTATCCTCTTCCCAAAGAGCCCAAATTACTGGCTTATATAGCCAACCATTCAACCAGATTTTGTTTCATTACCAATCCAGGGTGATTTGTATCTGAAAACAACTTTATAGATAAGCTTATGATGTGATGTTTTGCGTTGATGGATCAGGATAACAATCTATTAATTCCTGCTTTGAATCAAATACTTTCTGTTTCTGCTCTGAGTTACCACCTACACGCCACATAAACTAGTTTTCAGACTTATTTGGAACATTAACGTCATTTACGTCTGCCCTTTAACTAAACAGCCAAATGTTGATCCTGCCTCCGTTCCAAGGAGAAGGTCATGGAGCTCAGCTTCTGGAGGCAGTGCACAGATTTTACTGCAGCCTGCCCAAAGTGCAAGACATCACAGGTGAGCATCATGACTTTCAGCATTTACTGCATCGAAGAAGCATAGATAAACATTTACTCTGAAATGCTCATGCCTCCCAGAAACAGTTTACATGATTTGTTACTGCAGTTTGGTCGATCCAAGGGTTGAGTTAATTTGGGGTGCTGTCGTGGATACCAGAACGAGCTGAGGCTCTATTGAAACTAGTCGGATCGAAATAGTTTCTTTGCATGGAGACAGAGGATGAATACTAAAGAGGCATCCTTTGAGATGGGAATCCTTTTTAAGGAAGAACTTAACATTTAGCAAGTGAATAGGCAGAACGTTCCTGTTAACAGTTTTTCTGGACATTCTTCATTCTTAAATATAATTGGCTTCTTGAAAAAGTATAGGACCAAAAAAAGATTTCCCTGCTCCTCCAACACAAACATTTATATACACTAACAATTATACTAACAAGTTATACGTGTCAAGTTTATTGCAAGGAAAAGCACTGTTAACTATTTTGAATTGTGTGATGGTGTTTGCAATCAGCTGAAGACCCCTCTGAGAGCTACGTGAAACTGAGAGACTATGTGCTGGTCAAGTTTTGTCAAGGCCTGCAGTCCTTCGCTGTGGACAAGCTGCACCTCGGCTTCTCGGCTGACATGGCCAAAGAGGCACAAGACAAGTTGAAAATCAACAAGGTGATGTATAAAGCTGCAAGCATTATTTTTTTTCTGTGTTCAATAAATAGATTTGTCTATAAAGTAGTGGGGAAAGCCTGTTACAGTTTTTTAGAACCCCCAAAGTGATGTCTTTTATAATTTTATAAGTTTTTGTCCCAGTTCAAAACCCCAAAATATGTATTGTAGTCATTTATAAAACAAAGAACAGCAAATCATCACATTTTAGATGTTGAAACTAGATTAACCAGATTATCAAAATGTTTGTCTTTTATATCATTAATTAATGCACAATTAAACCAAATTGCGCCGTAAATGCAAATTGCTCCAACATTGAGTCCTTAGCTTTAAGCTTCAGTGTGCTTGCATGTTCAGCTCGCTGGCCACGAGGGTTACGCGGTCTGTAGCTGATGGAGGCCTTCACTGATCGTTTCACTCGCCGATATCAGTGAAATAAGCCCATGATGAAAATGCAGCCTTTTGAGACAAGAGAAGCATGGCCATAACCACATAATTGCTAAAACTACCATATATTTAAATCATATTCTACTTCATTTGAAAGGGAACATTTTCCTGTGGTGTGCATGTGTACTTTAACACTAAGATGAATTCACTCTTTCTTGTTAGTTAAATAAGAATTTATTAAAGTTCTTCTTTCATTTTGTGTAATTCAGTTTTTAACAAAGTCAGATTCCAACTTGTATTATCCCTCTTGTCCACTGTTTCAATCGTTATGTTCAATACTCCAGACATGTAAAACGTTTAGTATTGCTATGTTTACCATCCTCGTTTGCTGCTTTGCCTTAAATACTATTTGATTTGTTATTATTATTTGTTATTGTCGGTAGTTATCATTGTATGGAACGTCTGACGTCAATTGATTGCTGGGTGGCTTTTCTTGAGAAAACGGTTGTTGTCCGGAACAGATAACTAGGTCTGATTTATTGTAAGCCCTGACCACCTTACAACTTCCTGTAGCCATTGTGCTGTAAAATGTGTTCGGCTCCCAGTGAGGCACACTTGTGTTTTGTACATTTCAAAGTCCCAAAATATTTTAATAACGTTATTTCCCTGTTTCTACAGAAACATGCGAGGCGAGTGTATGAGATCCTGCGCCTGAGAGCAACGGACATGAGTGATGCCGAAAAAGCGAGAGAGTACCGTTTGGAGGTGAAGAAGAGGCTATTTGGACCATACAGGGTGAGGTTTTAATCATCACAGCTTCCGCTTGGTTCACACGCTCGTTTGGAGAGTAAAAATGTAAATACTAAAACAAAGGATTTTCCGATTAAGTGATTTGTTGATTCATTATATTAAATAATTCTGATATGATGCTGCTACCTTTTGTTAGCATAACATTACAGCCGTTCAATGCAGGAAGCAAAGGACCCCATGTGTGGCATACAATATGGAGCTTACAGCTCTATGTTATCACTGTTTATTATGTTAGCTTTTAGAACAGCAGAAAATGATCTTTAGTCCTGTTAAAATTGATAGATTACTAGTGCTGTATTGTTGCATCCAGAATAGGGCGCACCAGGCGTCTGTGGTTTTGCTGCTGCTGGAGCTTTTTTCTATTCAGGCACATGTCATTAGTTAGGATTTGCATTTCTTTGGGAGAAATATTTTTTTGTGAAAGTGTGTTTGAAACACTTTGTCAAAAAGCTGTCTCTATTCAGAGTTCTGTAACTTTACTTTTGCGGTGCTTTTCAAACTTCATCAGGAAAATAGTGCAATTTCATAAAATCGCTTTTGTTATTTTCTCATGTTCCGCTCGGCAGGTTTTATTTGAGTTTCAGTTATATTTAGTGTAAGAAGCTTAAGCCGAGTGAACAGAATATCATAAGCTTGTCTGATTCTGTTTCACCAGACTTGTCAGTGAGTAAGATCTGTGTGCACCAACATCCTGTTTGCTTGTGACATTTTATGTTTGAGCTGCTCACTGAGACTTTGCATACCAGCCATTAGAGAATTTGCTGTCAGCAGGGTAACCACATGTTTAAACAAAAAAAAAAGCAGCGTTTGACGTGGAAATGACCTATGTGGTGAAACGGGAAGTAGGAATTCCTTGGGAGAACGGCACGGAAAGATCTGGTGGCCAGATGCAGAGCGTTTTTCCTTCCCTGAGGAGATTTAGCATGTAGTTAGTCGAATGGCAGAAGCCGCTGCTCTGTGAATGTGAGGGGGATTATCGTGACCCCAGTGACCACGTCTGCATGTATATGCGTGCAGGATTTTTTTTTTTTTTTTTTTTTCTATTAAAGAATAATACTGTTGTTGATATTCTATTGTTTGCTTATTGTCAACAAATCCCATAAAATTGCCAAAACCAGCATTAAATTGAACCTAGATCGTTATTGTTGAGTGTATATACACCAGACAAAAGGGTTTTTCACAACAACATGAGGATGGTGAGAAGAACTGTTGTCACAAAACATGGTGTTCATACTTGGAATGAAGTATGGACATGTTTTTCAGTGTGTAATTCATATTGTCCCTTGGTAACTTCCCAAATAGTAGTCAAAGCTGAAGTTAGGGATCAGATACATAATCCACCAGTAATGATGATTATTCTTCTCACCATAACCTTTATAAATATTGTACAATATATTGTTTCTCCAATTAGTTGTAGCTAAAGCATCCTTTATGACTTTTTTTTTATGAACTGCTGATTACTGAATTACTAAGAATGGTGATTTGCCTTTGGAGGAAGTGTCGAACTGATTTAACACTTTGCCTGTGTGTATTTGTGCTGTTCATGTTGTGCAGAAGAATCAGAGGGAGCTGACGAAGATGAGGAAGTGCCTGCGGCCGGAGGAGCTGGTGTCCCACATGGACCAGATGGACACTCAGACGCAGCATGAGGAGCTGGAGAAGAGTTACCAGGTTGTTGTGGAAGACTACAAGAGAATCATTGAGAGGATTGCGACACAGGCCTGATCAGACTCTGAAATGCTGCCGGCCTGGAGCTCACCCCTCTCAGACATACAGGTGGTCTGCCCTGTCTGTACAAAGTCCACATCACCACAGACGTTAGCTGCAACTGAGAATAAACTCTCCTGATGTAACAAAATCACTGTTTTAATTAAGAGTGTTACAGATTTATTGTGGCCGAGTCAGTGGAGATATAGCAGTGGAGAAGCCCCGTCTCTTTCCCAGCTGATGTTGATACAGTAGAGGAGAGTGGTGCAGATGGAGGGTTTTGACTTACCGTTTGTCCCATGAGTGTAATCTCATTGTGTGGGATCAACTGATACGTAACATTTCACAGGTTATTGGAGGCCCTGCCGAGAAATCCTGCTTCTTCTCCATTGTAGACAATTTTTTAAGATCTTTTGTCAAAACAATTCCAAGTGTGTGTTTTGAAGCACTTCATACTGAAAATAAAAAAGAACGTTTTGTATATTGCTGAAATGGTTTGATTCTTGTTGCATATAAAAAAATGTAAAATAAGAACTCTATCTTTTCTTAATTTAGATTTGTTTCACTCTGCAACACATTAAATAACAATACCTTTCTTGCATTTAATGTAAATGCAAGGAAATAAGCAAAAAAGAGAAAATAAAAACATTAATATCAATAGACAACTATGGAAATGTAAAAGCCAGTCAAGTATTCAAACCGTTAGTGTGTTGCATGCTTAAGAGTACTCCACCACACTTATACATTTTAAGATTAAAAATGTACAGTTAAAAACGAGATTTAAGATTAGGCCGTCATGCTAGCTTCTTTGTGAGGCTGTACATACATCGGCCCAGCTAAATGCTGCTACTGGCCTCCAATGATAATGCAAGCTAGCATTTTGATGTTTAGCAGGCTCAACGGTATAGACTATTAGCATGCAAATATTTAGCTATTTAGCTTAAAAGATGATGACGATGAGATTGACATTGGTTTTTCAGGTGATTTATCATAAACCAAAAGTATTGAACAATATTGGCAAGACCTGATGTCTCAAGATAAAAGGTCTTGATCATGTTTTTATGAATCCTCTGGGGAACAAGAATGTTCCACCAAATGGCTTTCATCCAAGATTTTTCAATAAAAAACAATAGTGACAACCTAATGATGAGAGGAAATGTAAGTGGCTCACCAAAGTCATTAGGATTCATCCTGAGGAGAAAATTAATTTCTACCAAATTTCACATCCATCTCTCCGGACAATTCACTCTGACTCAAAAGTGTCAGCCATAGTGACGGCGCTGGGGAACACCAAAGTTATAAGATTACTTTGCCACCAAATAAAGGAAAACTTTGACTTCTCCAAAGTCAATAGGATTGATCCTCTTGGGACCATAAAGGTTTGTACCCAAATTCCACTACGATCCTTCAAACAGTCCGTTAAGATATTTCAACCAGAGTTTTTTTTCTATGGTTTTATTCCATGCATTCTTCTTCCTTGTCAAAACCTGAAGCCTCCATTACCCCCAATGCAACATAATCGCCAACATGTCCGTTATGGTTAATGTAGCCGTGAGCAGAGATGAGCGTGTGACTGAGGTCTAGTAAACTCACCTCTTTCTGACTGAAGCAGTTTTTTAAATGTGTTTTTAAACGTAGTCTTTGCTTGGCTCCTTCTGGAGTAACTAACAACTTTGGACATACACTGTAGGCTAGTAGTAGTACCGTTAGCTATGTACAATGAGCCTGTCCTGCTGCAAAAACCTTTTTTTATCATTTGAGAGTATTCGTTTTTCCTGATAAATAATGTGAAATTGCAGATAAAACATCATTGATTTTGAGTAGTCAATCTAGTCAGAGCTATAGAAACTGAACAGTTTGACCCTTGAAGGCCTCATAAATTAAGGAGACATATAGATATCATATAGGATTCTAAATATTAGTGCATACTCCCTTGCTATGAAGCTGGCCTGATTAATGCATTTTCCAGTATGTGTTTTATATATTTGAGCCGTTTTAGGGATGCCATTTTGTCCAGGCACCCTCTCATGGCTAATGCAACTTCTGATTGCCGCTGATGTTGAGTGTTACTCTAATGAGTATTATGGTTTTCAATTGAAAACCTTTGTGCTACTGTATTGCCCGCGCTTGTGCAGATCACTGTGATGAATGCCCATCATACTTTATGATACTTTAGCACATTGTCACTAAATGAAGGCTGCCAGGTCAATTTTCAATTTTTTCTCCCTCTTCATATGAAACAAGACAAAACCTTGGAACCCTTCACATCTCTAATTCAGATTGATTGAATCCACTCGTGGCCACAAGGGGCCTCTTCTCACTGTAGTTTTCTCTAGTTTTTTTCTACTCTGAGTGCACATTTCACATTGCACAGCACACGCTCAGCCGACTGACCTGCTAGTGGGGAATTACTTTTTTGTTTAGTAGGCACATGTGCTGTCTCATTAATTCCACCAGCAGTACACGGCTGTTTGACTGAGTCATCGTCAGGTTGCAGGATGTTGATGCGCCTCATATCAGGTGCAGTAGGAGAACAAGCTGGTGTGGAAGTGGATTGTTTGGACGATCTGCAGACCTCTGTGCGGTTGTCAGAAGGTTGTGAAACCCATTTTGCTCCTTCAGACCACACAGTGGAGTTTCCAGAATCATTCACCCAACTGTTCAAACACTACATTTATCTTAGGCCATCATTTCCCTTTGCACCTGTCTGCATATACTCAAAAGTATAAAGGAAATTGTTTTTTTTAATGAAAAGCTAAGAATTATGGGAAATATGCCTACTCGTTTCCTTGCAGAGTGGTGTCCCAACAAAGAAGAACTATGTCACATAACCCTTTGTAAAGAAGCAATTTTACTGGCACAATCAGACTGCACATACTATTTTTTACCTTTTTTACAACCTTTAGAAAAAACTGTGATTTCAAGATCGGGTCTTACCTCCCTAAATGTGAATATTTGCTGCCTTTTTGTTACAATTAACTGACTATCTTTGTGTTTTTAAGTGTTGGTCCAACCAGTATAGTCGTTTGGTGGGTTAATTGTTGATTAAATTAATTGTTGCAGCACTACTTCTGATAGGATGCACATCATGTTGTCTTGTTATTGAAAATATAAATTTGGTAAAGAATAAGCACAAGTTTTCTCTCTGTAGACTTAAAAAATGTCTTTTATTTTCCGTTCCAACTGAAGATCATGAAAAGGCACAGTTCATGAAACTGTTGCATCACCTGTCTTGATCATGAAATACATTTCTGGGTTAAGATTGCAGAAGACACTTCTAATGTTTGAGATGTCATATCATATATTTGTCAGGTTTTGATTAAAAAAGGAAAATACAAATAAAACCTACATCCAGACTGAAAAGAGCAATATTCAACACGTCTATTTCAGCGTATTCCCTCTCTGCAGTCGATCAGCCATTAGGAGCAGTGGATTGAAGTCTAAAGAAGGCAGTGCGCTTTCTCCTGCAGTCGAGGCTATTACAGTGCATCCAGCAGTGGGCCCTCAGTCGCTGTGCTTTTGTCAGGGGGACACAGTCTGTCTATTATGTTGTGTTAGAGTGGAGATGTGGGAGGTTGATTTATGTCTGAAACTGTCATGGGTTTCAAACTACCTTTTGTTATTTCACAAGAAAAAAGGGGAGTAACTTCCATTAATGCTTCTGTTTCCGATGATGTTAGAGTGAGTTAAAACATGCACATAATTCCATGTAACTTGCATTAAAGCAGGCAGAAAGACGTAATGCCATTTTTCTGTGAATTGACAACAACAGTATCAAGCTTGTCCTGAATATTTGGTTTCACCTGTTGGCGTTTGTGCTACTGTTACCTTTATGGCGCCTCCACAGCTCTGAGACAGACAGACAGGGAGTTTTGGACCACAGCCCAGCTGTACCGAGGGACCTGTTGAATATGATACCTGTGTGGAGGAGCTCCAGCTTCTTAGCCCACAGGTTCCCAGGAGAGAGTCGATCAGGAAAGTTTGAGCCCCCCTTCTCTACCTCCACCCCTCCCACCATCACTGCTTTTCTTATCGTGTTCACATTTCTTTTGTGCTCCTTGGATACGCGCATACCCCAAGGCTACTGAGCCCCCTCTTCACCGTCAGTGAACCTGGCCGGTCCCTTTTCTCTGATAAATGAGTCCTCTTTAAGATAATGTTTGATGCGCTGACAGCCAGAACCAAAACAGTGTAAAAGAAACCGAGTTTGACATCTTTTAATTGTGCGTTAGAAAGCAGAGATTGTGGTTTCTTGGACTGCTTTCAGATCGTGCTGCTGATATGGTAATTTGCTCAAGTGAAGGATGTGATGAAAGTGGTGGTGTTGATAGTTTAGTAGTAGAAGTCTGCTGGTTTCCCTCTCAATAAACATGACGCAACTCCTCTGTCAGGGTGTATTTTAACAGTATTTGTTTCAGTAAAGCACCTTTAGTGTCAGGAAATAGCAAATATTGTTTTTCAACAGAATGTTTTTACATAGGGGATTTTTCATTTCCTGCAATAAACAGACACAAGTGTTCACTATGATTTAGAATAAATAGCAGATGTGCATGAAATGAATTACTTCTGAACGTGCTAGTGTTCTTCTTTTCAATATGCATGGTAATTGATTTCCATCTGTCTACGACCAGAGCTTGTGGTTTTGATCGCATCTGTCAATTAAACGATTTGGGATCATGCACCATGCACACCATCAAGCGTGTATGAAACCAGATTTTTATTTAGATGACATGATAAATAGATCAGTTCATGCACATAAAGAGCTGGATTTTGTTATGGGTTTAACAGCCGAGTGACAAGACATGATGTAGCTTATTGAAAACATTACTATGTTCCCCTCTTTCTTTCTGCTTTTTTAATTGGCTTAAACAAATGCAAATGCCCGATGAGGTTTGAGTCATCCTACTACATATAATCATCAATGACTGAACCTGCTGTGGCATTTGGTTTTCATTTACTTCATGTGCTGTGCTAAAATATGACATTACAACATCTCCCAGAAGGTTTTCTGAAAATCCACTGAGTACAAATTTTCAGTGTGTGCTTTAAAAGAAAATGAGTTGATAGTTATTATTAGTTGAAAGAACGGGACACATTCATGTGTCAATGTGCTGCACAGCATGAAAGATTTAACTGTGAAGTTATTTCTGTAAAGAATCAACAGAAAATATTTAGAGTGGGCTTTTTGTTTTGATCATGAATGGCCGCCTTGACTAGCTGTTATTTCTCAACACTGACTTTTCCTGTACTACATGACTTGCCTGCGTATTAATCTCTTAAATGAGCCATGCTGTGGAGTTGGATGAACATGTGCTTTGCTAGATGTAGTTTTCTAATTAAAACTGTCCCATTAGGCTGTAATTGGTGCTATCTGAGGTTGGGATGGAGCCACATGGGAGGGGAGCGAGAAGTCAGACTGAGATGGTATCGGGTCGAGGAGACAGGAAGCCTTTGTGTAATCTTGTCAGGTTGGAGATACGGGCTGCGATCAAGCCCACTGGACTGAACTCTACTTGTCTGCTGCTGTACTGTAGCTTCACAACGAATGCACTGAACTGCTGTGAACTCTTATCTTTGTTGTTTCAACAGGAGCCTGGGTTTTACCTGGGTTTTTACATGTAAATAGTTGTATAAATAAGGAGAGTAGATGTGTCCAATGGGTATCTGGAGGGATATGTGGTTAGAATAACACCAACAGAAGTGTAAGAAGACAGGTTGTTTCTCTGCTGCATTTATAGGAAGTCCAAGTGCAATTTTAAATGTTCTCAGTTTCATCTGTTACCCCAAAATCTCAAGTGATTAAAATGTTATTTAGCGGCAGGGTAAACAGACTGGGATCATTTGGAACGGTTGAAGCAATAGATATAGATCTGCGAATGAGGAGTGTTCTTTTCTTAATTCCACTGATGACAAAATGTAATTCAGTAGCGAAGGCCAGTCGGAAGAGTAAACAACTCCACACAGAGTATTTTTTACTAAGCTAACACTATGTTGGAGGGGGTGTATCTGACCTACGGTAGAAAGAGAAATGCTCAGTACACTTTAACTGTACACAAGAATCAGGGGATAGTGAGAGGACTGCTGTTAAATTACACATATGTCACTCACAATATGATAACAAAACCGTACTGAAACGCTGCGACGCTCTCACAGTGTTTTTTCCAGCAAGCTTACTAAGTAAATAGGAATGCTGCACACAGACACACACTGACATTTGCCAGATGCTCGGTGCTAATTAGGACCAAGCAGTCCCCCTCGAATGGAGTGTGTGAGAAACCACAAGTGCACCGCTGGCCGACCTGTAAGACCTGACAGGGGCGGAGCTCTGTGTTTGTACTCTGAACACTTCAACGTAACAAACTCAGGATTGATTTTCAGAGCAGGAATTTATTGTTTCAGTTTCCACACAAGGAGAAGCACGGTTAATTTAAACACAATTTACAATCTATTTTTACTTATAAACATGAGTGCTAAATACTGCACACCCAGTATCTCTCAGAAGCTCCAGTTGCATGCATGAGCAGATATTGCTCTGCCTCTCGACGTCATTAAGATACTTACGTTCACTTCTGTGTGGGTTAACCACAGCAACACGCAGGTGCTGCTAAGAGAAATGCTTTCACCTGGGTCTTATTTTCAGCAGTTTACCAGAGGCACGTTATTCGGTTACAGTTTATAATAACTGCAGGCTATGACACATTAGTTAGGTATAAGTAAACCCTTAATTCATCATTTATAAAGCCTTGTTCCACACTTTATAAATTATGGATTCACCATTTGTAAATTAAGTATTATATAAAGTGTTACCGAGCCACAAAAATAAACGGTTACACTTTATCATAACTGCACGCATGATATAATACTTTATTTACAAATGGTGAATCCATCATTTATAAAGTGTGGAACAAGGCTATTTAAATGATGAATTAAGTGTTTACTCATACCTAACTAATGCTTCATCGCGTGCAGTTGTTATAAAGTGTTACACACTATTCTTTTCAGGTATGACACTCATAATTTATCATCTAGCCTCTATAAGTTTTCAAATCTACGCCAAAAATACTGCCGACAAGCTTCCCAATATAATCATATCCAAAGACCTGTCCCTCCCTCCTGCATAATGATCCACTCTGCAAACTCTCCTCCATCCCCCAAATGGTGGTGGTGGTGGGGCATTAAGCAGGAAGTGAAAGGAGACCTGAACGCTCCAGCCACCCACAGACCCCCCCCTTCCCCCACCTCACCTCACCCCTCCTAACCCTGCCCTCCCATGCTGCAGTGTGGCTCTGTGTCCTGGCTCCTGTCCAGGTTCTGGTGCTGTGATGGGGAGGGTCACGCTTTGCGTCTGACCCCAGGCCTGCAAGTTGGATGTTGTTATTATTAGTGCTCCGTGCCCCCTGGGCAGGCGGTCCCCAAAGCAGGAGGAACTGTCGGGCTCTGGAGAGGCTCTAGACCTGGAGAACAGCTGCGCGGGTTAGAGGCTGCTGGGGCCCCCACAGTCCACTGAGAGCCCCACTGCACCGGCCCTCCAGGAGGTATATACTGTTTCTTATACAGACTCATTCCCTGCACAACTCATCTCACACTGCTGCACAGCAGGACCAAGCCAGGTTACTAGAAACACTATCTAATGTACAGCGAGCGTGCATGATAAGCAATGCTGGAAGCTGGAAGCGTATATATAACACAATACATGCAATAAGTGGTGCTGTAGACAATATACCGTGAGGAAAACTATTTTGTCAATCATCAAACGTACGTTCAAATGGAGCAAAGTGTATCAAGTTATTCTCTTCTTCTTCACAAGTTATTGTCCGTTTTATTTGAAGGACTTTTGTAGACCTTTTGGACCTTTACCCCTCAGATGTATTTTTGGACTTATTTGCAAATTCTCTCACCGAAGTTGGGAACTACTGTATTAGGCCATTGTGAGTAATGTTGAACATCAATTATCTCGATAGTTTTAAGGTAATATTGGATTTTTGGAAAATTATTTCTGTATCAGCATCATGAAGAAACCTTTCTGGCTGATTTTTTTTTATCCACTGTCAATTTCTACATGGAATTTTAGGAGACTTAATTGTGTCACTTATTGTTTTTTTTCTTCATATCATCCAACCCCTACAACTAAGCTGATGCAATATTTTATACTTCCCGGGGGTGCAATAAAGCCTTCGTTTGAGCCTTGTTATATTGTAACAGGTGCTCCTGTCAGAACGCTGAATTTAAAAAATCTGTATTCTATATATGCGGCATAACTCACATGTTGGAGACTTATTATGTTCGTAAAAGCCACCAGTTTCTTTGTGAATGAATTGCAGCTATAGGAGGGCACATTGTATTTAAAAGCCTACCATACATCTCTACCGTCTTAATTCTGCCTATTCTTGGCAGTTCTGGAGGGGGGCTTTCTAACTGTGTAAATAGCTCTGGAAATTGCGTGTGGCCTTTGACTGTCTCTGTAATTGCGAGACTCTTGCAGTATTTTGCTTGGCAGTCTGAGAGGTTAACCCCTGAGGGCTGGAGGCCTGGAGCTCTACGTCTGACTGGCAGAGGGCTCCTCAAAGCCCCACTTGTTCACCTCCCAGCCTGGGCAGCTATAAAGCCGCCGCTGATCCTCTACCAGACGAGAGGGAGAGTGGGCAGGCTGTTGCATTCAGCCGTGGCTGAGGTTCTGCAGGGTGACGTCTGAGTGGTACAGAGCCACACAGACACACCCGGTGCTCCCCGGTTGCACCTGGGCAGTCGGGACCGCTTGTAGCCTCGTCGCCAGCACTGTACTCGGGTTTAAGCCGTAATCAGATTATATGGACACTGCTGCAGTAAGTGGTTTATCAGTTACCCTACAAACCTTTCTCCCATATTCCCATGAAACTGTGGACTTTTAATGATGTGCAGATGGATGCACTTAGTTTGGTTATATTGGACGGGTGTTTGATGCAATTGTGCACTTAAATGTCAATTTAGCAATTTATACAATGTATCACTGTTCATTTACAAAAATACTCATTACAAAGCCACAAAATGCACTTGGCAGCACCAAAATAAGAGCGTGTCAGATTAAAAAAATAAATGTTGAGTGTAACAAAAACAAAACAATGTCGTGTTAAATTGATTTGATTATAATTCTGCACATTAATCTCCCATTTTGAAGGGTTTCACATCCACGCCTCTGTTGATTTTGAACGTCTTCACATCAGAAGAATTTAGGGGTCAAGTTGGGGACTTGACGGTGCAGTCAAACCTGTCTGCAGTGATGGATGATGTTGCCGTATGAAATGGTCTGTAAAGATGCAGCCTCTTTCGGAGTCACAGCAGAAATTGTGGAGAAAAGACAACATGTGCAGTTTCCTCCTTGGGTTCCCATATTGTTCTCGCCAGCTCTGCTCCCCCTGGGCCTTGAGAATGACTCTGTACACCCCAGACAAAAGTACACAGGCAGAAAAGAAATATCAAGGCACAAAAGCTCTTTATGTAATGCTGTCAAGTTGCATTGATTTTTCTTCCCGTATATTTGACAGACAACATAAAATCGTTGCTTCACGTCACGTCAAGCTGGGCCTCGGAGATCGCATCGGCTCCGCTAGTATCAATCAATTATTTGGTCCAAGTGTTTCTTGGACTAGACGTTGTGGAGAGACATGTGACTGTGAGTAATTCATTTGTGTGAACTCTGAAATGTTTGTTGCCTTTACACAGCGACACAAAAACAAACTCTTCTCCAGAAAAGTCAACCTAAGTTAGTGTTTTCTGACTCTGTACCCGACACTACGGGGCAGCGTGGAGTCAGTGGATGGATGGATTCAAGGGCTGGAGCAGGAGTGGGGTGCTGGTATGTCTCTGGGTTTTGGTGGAAGCTCAGCAGCTGTGTAATCAGACCTGGCTCTGACCCTACCTGTCCGGACGTTCCTCCGCATCCTCCATCACGTCCATGTGTCGGGCGCACGCTGATGAACTGGTCGCACGTAACCTGTGAGCAGGCTCAAGCTGCTGTCTGATTTAGTGAGGATATGCCAGTACTGTAGGAACTGCTACTACAGTACATTCATCTTTCCCCACATTATTATTCAGGGCTTTATATAAACTCCCACTGATTTACTGTTGAGCCGTGGCCTCTTGAGCGAATGGACAGAACACACTTCACTAGAACATTTGAGATACTTGGAGTTTACTCGAGTATTTCTACTTTTACCCCTTTACTTCTCACAGGGAAATATTGTATTTCTTATTCTACTGCATTTGTCTGACAGCTATAGTTTCTGGTTAATTTACTTGGCAGACTCTGACTTAACTGCTGATCCAGAAATGACATATAATGCATTGTTATAGCAGTTGCTACTGTGTTTAGTGATTAGCTCATTTATTTCTTGATGACTGGATTTAGCCACTACCTCCTTCAGTAATGTGGAATAAAGAACTGAACGATGCAGATGTTGGTTTATTTAAATTAATATTGTTCAATTAGAGATAACAGAGGTTTTTTACACTGTTAAGCACTCTTGTTTTGAAGAGCTGTCTTTTTTGCTTTTTATCTGTGACAAAGTGCAGTTAGCCTACTGCAAATTATTCATGCTTAAATGGAAAATATACTTTTCTACAGTGTGATACTGTGCTGTATGGTAAAACAAATGCCAAAAAGTCAGATTAGGGTCTTGACTTAGTTTTGGTTTTGTCATGCAGTATACTGTATCTGTTGCACAAATAATTAAATGCCTTTTGAGGGTTACCGTTTTAGTTTTTTAATATGCTTTATTGAAAAGTATCTTGCACTTAGGCCGATGCTTGATAAAGGCCTACTTGTGATCGCATGCACGGATGGACCAACTATTAGTTTAGTTACCTTTTATTTATCTGTGTCATGCGTACACAGAAACTAACTTTACAAATACGGCATTAGTACAAATATAAATGCAAAACCATCACTTCTATTTTTACAGTACAATATTGCTACTTTTACTTGAGTAAAGGATCGGAGTATGTCTTCCACCCCTGCTGTCTCATAAAAAAGCACATAATCTGCTGACATTATTTAGCCCATCTGACGATTGAGTTGAATGTGACACAATAGAGGCAGCAGCCAGAGTCAGACATGTGGATGTTCTGTGGTCCCTGTTGAGAACACTAAGCTCTGTATTTGCACTCCTCTTGTTGAGGATAACAGCCTCTCCAGCCCAGGTTAGGAGTGGGGCTCCCTGCAGCTGCTGTCTCTGAGGCTGATTAGTGCAGTGATGAGCGAATGAGGGCCAGGGGAGCCGCGCGCACACACACACACTCTGAAAGGGTTAAGCAGCCGGTTAGGGAGGAGACCTGCTCTGTGTCCAGGATGTTGAGTGCAGCAGAGCGATGGTGTGCTGTTACACTGCATGAGGCCTCGGCTCCACTTGGGTTCTGATTGGGCCTGTAAGATCACAGCCACCACCACCCCCCCTCCTCCTCTCTGCCAACCCCCTCCTCCCTGAGGGTTTCTCTCTCCACATCCTCCCTGCTGATTATCACCACTGCCAGGGCTGACTCTTGCACTCCAGCTGCTGTCCACACTCTGGCTCTGGGGCTAATTTAACCAGGCTGCATGGAGGGAGAAAACTTTCTCACACAGACTGAAAAAACAGAGCTGCTGCACAGTAAAGCTCCTCCCAGGCTTCAGCTTGTTGCCCTCCACCAAGCTGCTGCCGCTCACTACAAGAAGAGCTGCTCCGCTAACACCACATGCCTCTCCGTCAGGCTTTCCCTGGTGGTGTGTTTAAACAATATCCAGAGCTATGATCAGAACAAGGTCACAGTCCTCTTTACTCAGGGATATTTCATCAGTGCAAAGATAGACAGCGAAGGTTTCCCTGCAGACCAACATGTGTTGCTCTCTGCAGGTGTTTCCGCTGAGCAAGGTCAGAGCAGAGCGCTGCCTTCACTGTCCAGACGGTGACTCTCAACTGTCATATTCCATGTGAAACTCAACCTTTCTGCTCTTAATATGAAACACACACATACAATATCTTTCTAGCTACTGTATATCAAATCATATATGTTCCGTCACAATACAACCCTGAACAACAGAGGTGAATGATGCCTGAATTGTTACTTTTCTGCATTAGGGAATTTCAAGTTGGTCTTATTTGATAAAAGCAAAAGCTGAATAATTCCCACACATGTTGTTGCAGGACGGAGCTGCAAAATCTATTTGGCTTAGTGGGGCTGTGAGGGGATAAAAATAGTGTTTCTGAACAAAAAAAAAAATTTTCAAATATAGCGTGCTGAAACTGTACTGTAAATAAATTATACCAAATATTATGGTTTACATTTGTATTTGATCCCAACAATATGCACACTATAAACATTATGGTGTATCCTCTGCCCGGGCAAATATCCATAAGCCACTTGGACTTGTGCCAGCAGCTCTGGAGTAAAGCCTTGTCGTACGTGTGAGTGTGTGCCAAAGCAGCATTATGTGAGTGTTGATGGGGAGAGTCCTCTGTCAGCCTCCGGGGCTCCGGTGTCTCTCTGTTGGGCCGCCCTGGGTCGCACGATTGGGCTGAGTGGGCAAGACGCTGCTCCAGCCCCCCCCACCAACTCGCCATGTTAAATGGGAGCATTGTGACTGCAGACCTGCTCTCATCTTCATGTACACTTTCTTTTTTTCTCTTTCTCCCAGTACATAATGAGCCCAGACTATGTGACGACAGGCATTGTATCCGACTGGGCCGACCACATAGAAATTAAAGATGAGGATCTGATTCAGAGGCAGCTGCAGGTCTTTTTCTGCCATATACCGTTGGACATATTGTGTCTAACGGTATTTAAGGTGTGTGGGTATACGTATGTGCATCTGTTGTTTGGTGTAATCGAATTATTTTTTATATTCTGTGTGTGGTCTCCCGTGTTTTTGCAAACATCGAGCCAGGTGGCAACAATTGATTAAATCAAATTTCTGCCCAGAGCAAGAATTCAATTATGGCATTAGACCTGTAATCTGATGCATTCGTGCCTTCACATGTAGACTGTGTACATTGCCATTATGATATATTTATAGCGTGAATCCCTATAATTTAACTTATTTATGTGATTTTATACATGTAAGGAGGAGGTGCAGAGGTGTCACATGTAAGTGATTTTCAATATCAGATGTATTCAGGGTGCATGGTTTGAATATAGATGTATATTTATGTATACAACAACCTGCATTTTATGTTAAGATTGAAATTATTCAGATGAACTGTTCAGAAAAAAAGAACATTTCACTTTCATGTTTTTTCTTTGCAGAAATTTCCCTCTGTGGGACTGAACAGTGAACAATGCAGTCACACTACAACTGGCAAGTATTTAATCCCTCGTAGCCATTTTATCTGGGAATTCCCCTCTCTTACAATTATGAAGTGCAATTTAGAAATCAAACCCAAGGGCAGTGTTTTCTGGCAGAGGACTTCTGGGATGATCCCTTACCCCCCCAAGTAGAGCGCTTCAAGAACTCACACAGCGAAAACACAACCTTTTGTGCACATTGTCATGACGATAGTTTTCTTTTTAAAAAGGCGATTGTGTCATGATGAGAAACAATACAAACGACAAAGAGGCAGTTTACACACGGGTGTGTATTACAGAAATAGTATTGTATGAATTTGCTATGTTTTCTATATCTATATCTATTACATCACTTTAATGTGACTGTGGACATTACACTATGTGTTGGTAAACTTGTATTTATATTTTGGAAATGTATTATATTATATTATTACATGTTTTGCAGCTACTAAATGGATGAATTCAACACTTTGTTTTAAAATAAAACTGACCACAGAGATAGCATCGTACGTCTCGGGGAATGCAATTAAAAGGAAATTAAGTCTAGTTTTGTGTTGTCTGAGATTTCTCCTTGTTTATTTGGAGGTTTCTTGGAAACCCCCACTTTTTAGTTCCACTAAATGCTTATTTTAGATTTTTTTTCATCCCATTTCCACTGATCTGCAAAATGCTAGATGCTATCAACAATGATGTCAGTGTGGCTATTTCAGCCTTACACACACACACACACACACACACACACACACACACACACACACACACACACACACACACACACACACACACACACACACACACACACACACACACACACTAATCTGCATGTATAAATAATTCACAAAAGATCAAGCTTTGATCCTCTGATACAGCCTCTCGGATTGCCAGTAGTGGCAGGAAAACCAGTAGATTGAAAATGAGGAATGCATCAAGGGGTGTGCTGTTTACTTGTAGCGCGGCAGCTGGTTAGCCACCCCTCTGCCATTTACACCCCCCTCCCTCGCTTTTCAATTCCAGCCAGACCCCGGGCTCGGCCACTAACTGGGGGCTGGAATATTGTGCACTGGGGATCAATGCGACCCTGAGTGAAATGTCAACTGCGGCCCTGCGATGTGTCAGGCTGTGAGGGAGTTGTAATGGCTATTGATCCACTGTGCGCTTAATGCAGAGCTGCCCCGCCACGACGCGAGCCAGCTGCAGCAGAAAGATATATGTATGAGATGAGCTAAAACTGAGAAAATAGAAAAGAAAGAGCCCACAGTTTTGTCCCCCTCCTCACAGCCCTCCCTCTCTGGCTGCAGATTGATCTTCCTCTTCCTGCTGATTCTAACTGGGGTCTGTCATTATCTTACTCTGTCATTAGGGGCTCCATTGACAGCCTTGGCCTGTCTGTGTCACTCTATTGAGACAGCAACCCTTTTCCCATGCAGGGTTCCCTACATTTATTAAAATCTCTGACAGCCTTGTCTTAGCTTTCCCCATCGATGGCTGAGCTTCAGGCAGTGGTGCAGCGGTGTAATTGGAAGACGAGGCTCTCTGTTCCTGGCTAGTAATATCGGCGAGGTACAGCTAGGCCAGACTGGTTTATATCAGACTGCTGGCGATGAAGAACAAAATCAGGCATCCTCTGTCTGAGGGTCAGAGTCTGAGCAATAGTATAGACCCTACATGTATGTCTGTATCTGGGAATCATGTGTGTATGATCTGTTTTCAGGGCTGCTGTCTCTGTTGGGGAAGTAATAGTATTTCCAAACCGTGAGTTACAGTATGAAAATTATGGGATTTTTGTTTTCTTTTTTTTTGGGAGGGGGGGAATCAGGAATCAGGGGTTGTTTTTGTTTGTTATTAAAAAAACTATTATATAAGATGGATTTAGTGCGTACCATAGAAAGGTACATCTTGACATATGAGGACAACAGTCACGTCTCTGTATTTGGGGTTTATTGTCCTCATCAACTAGAAGTCCCATACGATGAATATGTCAGAAACAGAATATATGGGGATCTTTGTTATTGGTGATTGAACGCAACCATAACTTTCTTCTGCATCTTACAAAGGTATTACAAAATAAAATGCAAAATATTGATATTGATGTTGAAAATATAGAGGGTCTTGTTCAAAAAGTGAGCAATAAGGCTCAGTCCTTAGTAAAGCAGCCATCTTCCACTTTTGGCGTGACTAAGTTGCATTTGGGTGGGGACGGGTTTTAAAGGGTTTCATCAGAATAGACTTTGGCAGAGTTCTCTCAACCCACAGTGTTGAGTCAATTTTATTTATAGGAAATCACAAAATGCATCTTTACCGAAGAGGACTTTCAAATTTGTGCAACATACGACTCACCCTAGCTCTCGACCCTCAACCGAGGAGCATGTAAAGATGAAATAATAATAGAGCATGTGAAAAAGACTAGTTCTCAGCATAATGTTTCTAGTGCAGTGTTTCATGCACAGCATCACGTGCTTCATGAGGACTGTACACAAATGATTGAGGCTGAAACGTTTGTGTCAGATTTAAAAAAAGTAAAACCCTGTATGAAATTCTCCTATTTTCTTTGGACCACCCCTTGAAATAACATTATTGAGTTGACAGAAACTGAAAGTGAAAACATAATTTTGTATGGTGCGCTGCTATTTAAACCATATATGTTAACAGAGCTTTTAAATGAACCGTTATTATAACAGTTGAATGTAATATCAGATGATGTTGTAGCTTGATATGTGTGATAATAAATAGAATAAAATATTAATCTGAGATGAGAAAATGTTGAAAGACATTCTGTTTCACTCATAGCACTCCCCCTCTCCCTAATCATTTTCATACAGTCCCTTACCCCTGTCGAGCTAAATTAACCTGCTTGTAAAGATGAATTTGTGCTCAAATATCAGAACAGCTGCCGCGACTCAAATTATTTTATTTTAAAGCCGGTTTGGTTCAGTGTCAGTGACCAAAATAGAAAACATGATGTCAGATTTCAATGTGAAACTAAATGAAAGAACCCGTAAGAAGCAACCCAAACAGTTTTATTCTCACAGTCTTTACATAACCAAAATTTCCGATCATGTGATTATTGTTTTGTTGTATTCTTCACCACTATTACTGTAGAGACTTGACAACTTGAAAACATTTCTGGAGGCTGTCAGGAAGTGCACAGTGGGGTGCACTGAATTGAGATTGGTGGTTTGTGTATGTGTGTATTTGTGTGCTACACAAAAGCCATGCTTAGTACAGGCTGGTGTTTGTACCGAGACGCTTCTCCATGTTACAGGAGGCACAATCAGGTAGGACCAGGGGGTCTCTGGCAGGCTTGGCCCCCGTAACACACAAGGCTGCTCAATGGGACGGAAGTTATTGGAGGGTTTGGGTAAAGCAGATGACATGGTGTGTGACAGAGACTCATCATTTGAGTGTGATACAAGTATTTGACCTGCGAGGCTGTAATGTTGCTTGGCTTGTCTGGGAAGATTTATTCCAGATTGCAGGGCCTGAGGGGTCAGCGGCCGTACATGTGGGAGGTTTCTTGGGGAAAAAATGCACTTGTGGGGGAAGAGGTTGTGGACATAATGAAACAACATGCAAGAGAGAAGATACACATAATGTGTATGTATCTAACTATCATATAGTCCTGACCAATTTCCCCAAAACACAGAAACAAAGCATAGAGATACCTTACAAGACTTGGGGATGAGTTCATTTAGCGTTTTTTCTTTCAGATGTACATGTGTTGTACACTTCCTAGACTACAATGGATTTCTTTCTCCACAGAACTTGAATTTATGGCCAGGCTCCTCTGACAGAGAGAAGCTTTTTTTTTCCAATGAGGAAGAGGAAATGTTTAATCCAATACCCACTGTGAACGGAAAAAGTAATGCATATCTCACTATTTCGCCTGTCTCCCGGTGAGATGAAATTGAAATTTTAATGCATTTCAGAGTTTTTTCCCCGAATGGAGAAGCTGATAGACACGGCACACGGGGATGTCATATTTACCGTATGAACACCCATGGTTTAATGCTCTCTACAATACTGCCATCTCAAAGTTCTCTTGAACAAAACATGCTCTTGAACATAAAGGGAAGGCAAAGAAGAAAATTATTCCTAAAGCTTTCTATCAAGCTTCTGCATTCATGGCAAAGTCTAAAGGCCATGTCAGTCCTCCTGCCTCTGAGAGAGGTAATTATCCTTTTCCTGTCAGAGAACAACAAATGATAGCCAACTATGGGGGTGCATTTTCAGGAGCTGAAATTTGTCAATTGCAAGGAGAAGGAGGTTTCATTTTCTGGCAGCTGCATATCTACTTTTATCATGCTTTTTTCAATGGTCATTTGTTGTATGTTTTTTTTTTCTATTCTTGCACAGGGTAGGACTGTGAGCTTCTAAGGGTGTGTTTATATGCCCTGCATTAACATACCTATTTATAGTCCTACACTTTCTTACAGTCATCTTTTTTTTCTGTTGTGGCCATTTCACAGATTATATATTGTCCAAGTAATTTCCCTTTCAGCATCTGTGTTTTTTACCTTTCAGAGAAAGCAGTGAATGGAGAGAAAATTATCACAATTACTCATATAATTGAGCCGTCTTTGTAGCAAGTGCAGCTTCAGTAACCCTTTTTTTCCATCAGCCAAAATGGTTTCATTATATGGGTTTTTCATATTCCCTGACACAGGGCTCTGCTGAGGGCCTGGCGCGTGGATGAGATGCAGGATGAACAGAGAGAATCATTAAGGTCACAGTAGGAATAATTATCCCAGCTATGGAAAGATCCTCTACAGCCTTTTTTTTTCCCCCGGCACAAATGCAGTGTCCATGGTTTTGTTACGAATGGAGCTTCCACCTTCTACTTATACAAAGAAGAGAGGGGGAGAGCAAGACTTGTATCAACACGACAATTTTCCATCATTAAGACTAATGACAGGCACAGACTGTGGGGATCAAGGGGAGCACAAAAAAGAGAGGCGCATTCAGGTGTTGGCTGAGTGCTGACCTCCTTCCCGTCTTTGTTGGAGACTTAACTCTTAACAAAAACTAAAAAGGGGTTTCAGACTAAAGGCGCAGTGGCAGCTGAACGTCAAGCAGTCCAGCTCTCCATGGGCAAATGACTTAATTGGCGAATTTGCATGTTTTCCATTTGCAGGGAAATTAATTTAATAAGACCTACATGTAAAGATGTTTAATCAATCGTTGTTTTAGTGTTGGTGGAATAATCCCCCAGTTTATAGCCATGCTATATGTATTCTGTAATCCAGCTCTCACATCACTACTTCAACTTAAAGTTGATCACATTTCGATTATCCTTAAAATATTTTTTTCTGATCAGTTGACAATTTTATGCCCATCTACACTTGACAGGTGGGGATACTGTAACATGTAGCAAGTATGAAGCGTCAATGTCACACTAGTTTCTTTTACAGTTTAGCTGAATTAAGTAAAAGCCATATTTTCCCCAGTCCTTTCTCCCCAGCCTTCACTCAGGTAATTGGTCATTTTGCAGCCAATTTTGGGCAGGTTGGATGCTTGCTGCCATGGCCTGACCCCTGCTGCTGCTGTAATGGGGACAGCATTTCTACTAGTTCGCTGGGGGCTTTTCCACACTGACCCCCAGCTTTCTGAGGAGAGAGCTGCTCTGAACACTAAAGGGGGGGTTGAAATACATGACCTCTCAGCTCTGCAATGACCAGCTTTAAGTCCTATTACACACATGTTGATTATAGTACTTCTTTTAATTCAACCCGCATGAGAAGTTTTTGCTGTTTGGGATTTAATTAGCAAAACATTTGAATAAAAGAGTCACTTATAGGTTCAAAATAAGCCATTTATGATTTGCTTCTGATAAGGAAAGACATGTATGAAGGACAACAACAACAAAAACATTCACAATTGTATTTAATTTATTGTCACATTCAATGAATCCTTATTTCACCAGGCTTCAACATTCAACTGCAGTCCCCATCATCATCAGCAACAAGTCCAGTTTGGAGTCAGCGGCATTTGGTCAACATTATGACCTGAAAGGATGCTGATTCCTCACAGTCATCAATGCCTAAAAACAAACAAAATAATCATTATTATACTTCACAAAATGATATATAAACAACACATATTAATTGTTTCAATAATGAATTGTTGCAGAAGACATCAGAAATGTTTTTACAGTCAATAAAGGAAATAATTACACTTTTTAGTTATTAAGGCATGTGATCCAGATATAAACACAGCAGTATTGGCCCAAACACCACCATTTAAAACGAGAGTTGAACGTGACTTAAATAATATATTATTATGTCCTGATGTTTACCAGCATTTCATATTTTCAAATAAGAAAAACATTTGTATTTAAAAATCAAGTTATCAGAATAAATCTTTAATTTATATGGACAAAAATGACTTATTAAAAAAACACAGAAAAATTATTTGTGACCTTGCTTGCCCATAATACAATAGATTATTAAAAATGAGATTACACAAAAGTAAATGAACCAATAAGGATTACAGGCAGTACATTTGGTTTTGACTGAATTGTATTCCTCGTTTTTCTGAAAACAATAATACAAAATAAAAAAATCTAAATCTCATTTCCCCCCTGGCCCTTATGATAATGTAATCAATTAACCGTTATAACAATCTTGTTTCTCCGATATTATGATTCTATTTGTTGTTTACGTGGTACTCGGTGAACAAAATCAATTCAGATTTTGATGCCACATTGAACATGAAAATAGACATTGAATCGAGTTAATTATAGTGCATCTAGTTTGCGTTCATTGACGCTGCTGCAAATTACAAAGCCAGAGAGGAAGCAGAACAAAAGGCAATTTCACTTGTTTGATCCACCGCCTTAAAAACGTGAAATAAACCTTCATGACGTGTGACATTTTAGCTGGAAGTCACTGAACGAATCACATTTGCATTTGTAGCTGAGGTCATGTGGCAATAATGTCCATAATGGGCCGTTTCAGACAAGCTTAATTTAAAAAACAAGAAGCATGAGAAAGCAGTTTATTTATAATTTCACTAAGAATTAGTGTATTTGAGAAGGATACAGCATCTTGGTGTTGAGGTGTATCTAAGAGATACACGAGTTGTGGAAAATGATTGAAATTACAATTTAAGTCTTTTCTTTGTATCATTTGCAGACGGAAAACCACCAGAAATGATGAAATGTCATCGGAAACCCAAAGCTGGAAAGTAACTGACATAAATTCTTCCAAAAGAAGAAGAAAAAAACATATACACCTGCATTTCTCCTCTATAATGAAGGAGAAGAAGAAAAAAATCCTCCCTGCACCTCCATTGACAATAATTAATCACCGCTCACACGCAGAGTCTGCAGGGTGCACGTGGAGCTGTGCTTCCACACAGCATGCACACACAGTTTACCAATGCACCGCGGTCGGGATAATATTTGGTGGCTGTGAAAATGTGGGTTGGCATGGCAGTTGAGGAGGGCTTTCGATCACCGGACTGAAATGAAGTCTGTGACATCTTGGCCCGTTTACCCCTCCACACCCCTCCTCTCTCTATCCCTCCACCTCTGCACTAACCCTCAGGTGAAGAGCAGCAGGTGTTAAAACACCCTCAGCCACAGAGCTACTCACTCCTAATGAGTCCTGCCTCTGCGCTCCATCCATGCATGGAGGACTTTATTTTTAGTGCCCCGCCGCCATGATGCTGCAGGACGGACCGCTGTGGCGCGCGCTGCCCTCCTGCCGCGAGCAGAGGAGTCGAATTATAAATTAAAGTGGTAATATTATCACCCGTCTGCTCATCCTAATGACAATGAGGGTGGCTTGAGAAACCCGCTCAAATAAATAGTTGATCATTTAGGTTGCCAGCGAATAAACAGTTGCTTAATGTAATTGTGCAAAAGGTAAAACGAGGCTTTATCCATACATTCCTCGTGTCTGCTCGGCCCTAAATTTCATTCACGTCAACAAAAAGCCTGTAATTAGTATTGCTATTATTAGTATACTCGAGTTATTTTACCATGTTCTGCAAATTCTACCTCTATTCTGTTAATGGTTTGCTCACAGCCGCGTGTCAATTTGCAGATACTATAATCGTGGGAAAATAATGACAGTTATCAGTCTCACCCACCAAGTACCCATAAAAATCAGTCCTCTGTTCTGGAAGATGATAATTATTGGTTGTACTACCATTATCATTGTCGTTGTTGATGGAGGAAATCTTGAAGCATTTTTCGAAAGTAATTCCGGAGAAATCACTTCAAATTGGCCTATTTTAGGGGACAAGGCCAGTTTATAATATTGCACAGATATCTTTAAATTCAGGCATCCGCCGCCGCCTGGTACACTGTGGCACACGTGTCCTGGTGTCAGCGCCTGCATGTTGATAGCACATTTTACAACTTGCTAGTTCTGTTCTGAGTTCAATTATGCAATTACACTAATAATCACTGTGACGGAATTTAACTGCCTTTAATTTGTTATTCAGGTGGAGATGCAGGGACCGGCGGATGGAGCAGCCAGTGTTGCTGCTCTGCACAGACACCAGCACGAGAGCAGCAGCCTGCAAATGAATCCTAATAAACTGCTGGATTATTTCTTCTTCTTCTTCTTCTTCTTTCACCAAGTGCGTCCTGCGGAGGCTCTTTGACCCACAATGGCGTGGATTTATCTGCTTCTTTTCCATCACGTGATTTTTAAAGTAAGTTACTTTTAGCTGCTGATTGAAGTGAATATCTTATTTTTTAAATATAGTCTGGTTAAACTCTATATAGCAGCAGTGACCCTGCTCCTGTGAGCTATTGAGTGGTGGAGGGCTAAACCTGCAGCTCACGAAGAAATGTCTTCTGTCAGTCGTCAGTTCAATTAAATCAAATGGCCATGGATAATTATTCTTGTTAGGCTGTGGGAGGCTGGCCGCACCCCCATCCTCGTTTAGATTCATGCTAATCAAACGTGCCAGGATTTAACAAAACTGTGACCATTAATTGATTGCGATAGAAGGTGCGTAAAGTCGTTTGGAAAGCATTTAAATGTGATAAGAAAATCGGCCTTCGTGCATTCTATACGACACGAGAAATGACTCGTGAGAAGCGACGAAATACAACAAACAAGTCCTCACGATTATGCTCCATGTCACATTGTCATGAAAGAAAAAACATTAAAACAGTTGCGTTTTATTTTATTTTATTGACTTAGACAGTGGTCTGTTATTGTTGGGGCTATTTTAGGCTTTGATGTCGTTATGTTCTCAGGCGTTGTCACACGTTAAAGGCCTGAGCCAACACACCTCGTTTGACATCAAAGCAGAACTGTTTTATCGTCCCGAGATGTAACTGAGACCTACGTGTTAAGCACATGACTAATTACAAGCCTACTTATGAAAATTGAACACTAGTGTTATGTTAATACACCTTCCTCCAGATAGAGCTTTAATCTAAAAAGATGTAATCAAACTGCCCAGAGTAGCTTTAACGAGACTGGAAATTATTATTTAACATTCATAAATGATGCTTACCACCGGCACTTTTATTATAATGACATGATGGTACCATATTACACAGCGCTGCGCCAATGTAGATGACGGTATTTTATTAAAATATTACAAATTGGGATATAGAGCTGAGACAAAAGTGGATCAGGTGTTATCACTTTAAAGCAATATTATCACAATTTGGTGCCAAAAATTATTATTATTTATTTGGCGATTTGTAAATAATAATAATAATAATAATAATAATAATAATAATAATAATAATAATAATACAAATAATGATAGCGAATCTTGACATGTCAAGAGGTGTCTTAGATGTTTGTGGGTTTCCTTGACTTCATCACTTCTTCGGACCCAGCCCCAGCGGCGCCAATCGGCTTCCCTCTTGGAGAGAGTGGACCAATCAGCGACAGTCTTTGATGAATATTCATGAGTCCGAGATTCAAACCTTTGAGCGAGTTTGTCTTGGTCCACAGCATCATACCTAGGACTTTTCACAGGCACAAACTACATTTTCTTATGAATGGGAATAGAAAAAATCTGCTCGGCTTAAATTGGGACCCATCCTTCACTGAGATCATAGAAGGAAAACAACAAAAGCAAGACAAGGGGAACCGCCAGAAGAGATGACAATGACTACAATTCCAGAAAGTCTTAATAGCCCTGCCTCAGGAAAAACCGTTTTCATGGAGTTTGGATCCCCGAGTCAACAAATGTCGCCTTCCTCCATGTCTCACGGACACTATCCAATGCACTGTTTACATTCTGCAGGTCATACCCAGCACGACAGCTACAGCCCAGCCTCGTCGTTCCCCAGATCTCTGGGTTATCCATACGTCAACTCTGTCGGCAGCCATTCCACCAGTCCATATCTCAGCACAGTACAGACCTACCAAAACAGCTCGGCACTCACACAGACGCGGTTAGAGGAGACAGGTAAGTGTGCAAACAGCATATTTGGATCCTAAATGTGAACTTTCTGTGTTGGCGCGGCTCGCATCATGTGTACAGTCCTCTCGCTGCAGCGAAAAAGACGAGCCAGATGTTGAAATTAGGCTTGGTCATTATTGATTGCGTAACGCTATAAACAATGTATGCAATTAAGGGTAATTATACCTAAAGTACAGCCTGTAAAACTTGCACTGAGTATTCAAAGCTGCGCGGCACTGCAAGTCGGCTACAACTGCCTCCTCATTCTGTTCTCCTTCTGTCTCGCTCAGCGCCAGAAGCAGAGAAAAACACAGTGGTCGAAGGCGGAGAGGTTCGATTCAACGGGAAAGGGAAGAAGATTAGAAAACCAAGGACTATCTATTCCAGTTTACAGCTTCAAGCTCTAAACAGGAGATTTCAACAAACTCAATACTTGGCGTTACCGGAGAGAGCTGAGCTCGCAGCGTCGCTGGGTCTCACTCAGACACAGGCAAGTCCAACACTCACAGCTCCATAAGCTCCATATGCACGAGCACCGTTAGGCTTTTTTTTTTTTGACAACTTTTTAGATAGCTTTTTTTTCACAACATGCATTATTATTATTGTTAATATTAATGAAAAACATTCATCAAACAATAAAATATTGCTTGACACCAAGTTATGGGTTTATTTAGTTTCCACGAATATTTCCCTGTCATTCACGTGTTGATTCCAATGACATCTTAATACAGTGATAATATTTAATAATCGAGGGCAAGATATTGATAGGCCTATTCAAAAAAATGTGTTGCTCTTGACTTTGTACAATGACGCCTGTTGCGTGCGTAAACGTGCCTAATTATTGTATAACCATAATAATAACATCCTTTGTCTCTCCAGGTGAAGATTTGGTTCCAGAATAAGCGCTCCAAATTCAAGAAGCTGATGAAGCAAGGCGGGGGCACCATCGACGCCGCCGCTTTAGCCACCAGCCGCGGCCTGTCGAGCGGCTCTCCCTCGGTGGCACCTGTCTGGAGCTCGCCGACCACCGTGAAGACCTCGGTGGGGACGACCGGCTCTTACATCCCCAGCTACACCTCGTGGTACCCAACCGCACACCAAGAGTCTATGCAACAGTCACAGCTCATGTGAACACAGACCTCAGCCCTCGACTCTGCCATGGCTCGTGTATCACGATGGTGAAGGGGCCTCAGCGCGGCCCAGCACTGATAACACAACAACAACAACAACAACGACGACGACGACAACAACAACAAAACCGGAGTTTGGTGCCGTCAGCTGACACAGTGGCCTCTTCATACCGGATGACGGCAGGCAGCAAGAAGAAGAAGCAGGGAGCTACAGACCGAAAAGGCACGCAACGCGCCCGAAGGCGACTAGTATGTGACAGTCAGCGGAAGTCGTAGACCAATGGATCTTTTTTTAGCTGCTGTTTATCACTTTTGTGGCAGGTTTTTTTTCTTCTCTTTTTTTTTTTTTTGAAGTATTCTTGTGTGAGTTATTCTGTTTGTAAGAAAACACGTGTTTGTTTACACCACATGTTGGGCCCAAAGTGATGATGACCTGAACTAAATCTGCATTCATTAACAAGTTAAAGGTTCATTCTTTTACCAAATAATGATAATTGATCCATTCCACCATAATGCTTTCAGCACACCCAACCCCAGGGCATATTGTGCAAAGCCTCAACTCGCTACTATGTTGTTTACGTGTTTGTTATTTAAGTTAAATTATTCAAACTAGTTTTTCTGTTGAGGTCAGTCTGTGTTCTTTTTGTAAGTGTGTTTTGAGATTACAACACTGTGTTGTTAATGCTGCACTAACGCAAGCAAAGCTTTTCTATGCCGTGCCCCGATGTTATGTGAAAAATGTAAAAGGCCTGACAATTTGCTGCTTGAGAAAAAAAAAATATTCTGAGGGTGAGCAGCTCATTTGTCACTGTATTTTGTACATACTTTTCAGACTTGTTTTGTGCTGTACTGGATACGCTGTGAAACAGGGTTTTAGGCTTTCTGTATTCGTCGAGATGTGTTTAGTCAACATAGAAAATATTTAGTTTTGTATTGATCACTTTAATTTATTTATCTGTTTCTGAAGTTTATGTACATAACGTGCAAAGTTTCAAGAGCAGTAAAATAATGATTTAAATTATGTCAAGAAAGGTGTCTGATTGAACCCCCCTTCACTCCTCCATCCTCATCTCATGTGCAAAGAAAGGCTTCAGCGTGTTGCAAGTTTAATGCGAGCTGACACAAAGCAGTATCATGTTGGTTATTGTAGCAGACACCGTGTGAGCTCGTCGTGTAGATTTATGGTCTTGTTTAGCATTTAGTCTACATGGGTTTCTGCTGCTGCTGCTCACTGGTTGCAGATGTTGTCAAACATCTGGGGGGACATAATAATTCAATCTGACGTAGAATCTAAAAAACAACTACAACGGACTAAATAAATACATTTTACGTATATAGCCTATTTAAAAAAGAACATAATAAGGCAGAAAGCACTGAATCACTTGGCCGAGATAAGCTGCAATATTTGTGATTCAAACGTCGCGGTGCGGGAGACCTAATTCATTAAACATCGCTTATTTCTTTTCAGCTTTTCTTAAAGATAATCTTCTTACAATTTGTCTTCCGACAATCCCTATTTTGAACCATGAATGGAAGAGATCAATTGTGTGTGTGTTAAGTGAATAATCGCGCCAGAGGCAGGTGCTGCTGCTGCTGCAAAAGACGGGATGAGCACGCGGGACACAAGCGGATCAAATGGGGATCAGTGAAAGTGAAAAGTTCAAAGGCCTTCTTGTTTGAACTTCACGCTTTATTCATTAACTCCAGTGTCGCGAGCCTTTTTTGGTTGAATATGAATTTTAAATGTGTGTTCACGTGCTTGCATTTTATTTATTACGTTTTTTTTAATACCAAAAGAAACTAAAAGTGGACTTGTCCATTTCAACACACTGAACGATGCATGCAACAATAATAAGGAAGAAAATATGAAGTGGGAAAAAAAAACAAAGTAAACAGAAAATAGTTCTAATAGTGCGAAAAATTCGAGAAAACAATTCAAACAATGTCTCTGAAATGTTAATATTTCAGCTGAAAAGAAACAAAGAATGAAACAAAGAAATTCAGATGCACGACTGGTAGCTAACTCGCTCTCCTGGAGCTTCAATGTCTCTATGAATATATACATGTTTTGCAATTGCAATAGCACATTTTATGCAATCTGTGAGGTCTGCAAAGCATCCCTTTATATACGGTCCAGCCTATATACATCACATCATAACCAAGAATTTACTTATTTTCTCATTTGTTTAATTTATTCACTTCTAAGGACACTTCTATGGACAAATCAGACCATCATGATGGATTATTATTTATATTGTTATTGGAAATAGTATGAATGCTGGCGCAGTCAGAGCGACTATCAGTTTAAAACGCATTCAGCTTCAGATGAACTAAAAAGAAAAAAGCTTTGGCCTAGTTTATATTGTCTGCTCCTTAATATCCCTCTCTATTGTTATTTGAATACAAAACTCAGAACATATACAGTCCTTTGCGCACAGAAGGAGAATATGTCTATATTTCCATACCATTCAGAAAGAGTATGAATTGTGCTGCTAGTGAACATAAATCTACCTACCGAGCCCCAGAAAGGCGCAGCTGCACATCCAAGAGGGTCAGCGTTATTTCGCTGTATTCTCCTCTTGATTATACGAGCTGGGCCCATCAAACCCAGCATAATTACAGTAATTTCGCCCTTATTTATTCTAATGCAGTTTCCTATCTCTGAGGTAATTATGAGCATTTTTTTTCGCACGGAGGATCTTTCTGCCTTGACAAAAGAGATAGTGCTCTGAAAGAAATGAGCTGCAGCAATAGAAAAAAGCGAAAAAAGCGAAATAGGTGAGCTGCCATTTCGTCACTGTTCCCTTAGACTTAGCTTATGTAAGGCTGGCAAATTGCTTGCAGGTGTACATCACATAGTTGTCAATGCGAAGAGGCCTCAAAATTAGCAATGCACAATGTAAGAGTAATGAGAGCAGCGACTAGATTAAAACACAACTTGTGTGTCTCCCCTTCCTTACATCCTCTCGACAGCTTTCTTTGCTAGGACTTCCCCCCCTCCAACAAAATTAGCACACTGACTACACTGGAGACTTAAAAAAGAAAATCATTTCCAGGCTAAGAGTTTACTCGCATGAGGAACCAGTCCTAGAAATAATTTAATACCATGACAAATCAACAATATTCAAGCATGTTTCCTGTTTTTTTGTTTGCAACATTCAATGAATATGTAAGATATAAACATTTAATACACACCTTTCAGTTTGAAATGAAGAGGCAAGCTCCCTCTCAGGATCTCGTAGAAAGCAGCTTGGAGGAAGATGAGCAGCAGCATCCTGCAGCACAGATATAAATAAGCGCATAAATCCCATAAATGTGTCCCATGTGTTGGTCTAAGCTATAGCAGCAGAAGCAGAGTTCAGAATATGACTGAAAATGTCTGCTTTATTTCTCCTCTTTATAGCTGTTGGGGGGGAAATGTAGATTATTAGCATAAATGTTTACTCCTCATTACGCTGATGACATTGTGCACTCGAGATCTTGGTAATCTTTGGGGTAAATTATGAGTATTTTTTTATTTAAAGCAGCAGTTACCATGCAATTCAGGCTAATTTTGAGTCGGCTTCACACGGATATAATTATCGTTGAGTCAAGATGTTAGACTAAAAAATATGCATTGATATCCCCATGTATTATGTACATTCAACTTTGACAATTTTGATGCTTGAAATAGCGGGAAATTGTCTTGTGTAAAAATAACACCCCATATTAGGACATCTACAATTGCTGAAGAATTATATAGTAATTGCAGGCTTTCAGATTTGAAAGCCAATGCTCAAACCAAAGCAAATGTGGATGAAATTACAGATCAGGGCATACATTAGGATAGTGGGTATAGCATTTACAAGTAGAAATGCAAAAGTGGGCCTGCAAGAAAACAGTAGCTCTAATCCATGAAGGAAGTCACATGAGGCAACATGAAACATCAGAAATAATCAATTAGCATTATTTCATGGACGAAATCGATAAACAGTATTGGTCATACATCTGTGCTGATAACTTCATAGCTGTCGGAAGTAAAGCCACTCATGAGTGAACACCAGCTGGTATTAATTCAGCGCATGTTCAGCTACATCACGAGGGCCTGTCATGATAGATTATACTCTCTGTAACAGTAAAGACTAATACAATCGTACAAATGTCCACACACAGGTATACATGCAGGCTTATAGATGTAGATGTGATGTTTTGGCGAACAGCAGACCTGGGATCTGATCCTGTCAGCTCCATCATAGAGATACAGCAACCGCTGACAAGCTACAGGCCTAATTATGGAGGCTACAAGGAAACGATCCCACTGTATGGCCCGTGCTTGTTTGAAGGGAAGCGTGTGGGTAAGACAGTGATGATCATGAATGAGAACTAAGTGATGGGACTGTGTATTAATAATAACCCCTCCCCCCTCATCTATCTACCCATCGGAGTCAAAATAGCTCAAATACAATAGACTTTACTGGCAGCAATGTAGTTTTTGGACGTGTGCCTATATCCGGGGCCTGTGAGCCACATACATAATGTAGGTCAATGTGCTCCTCTTCAGAGATCCGAGGCTCCAGCCCGCTTGTGTGAGACGTGAGAAATGTTTCCATGATGTTGTAGCTGCAGGCTGTACGAGTTCCTCTCTCTCTCTCTCTCTCTCTCTCTCTCTCTCTCTCTCTCTCTCTCTTCGTCTTGTTAGGCTGAGTTCATAAAACGTCTGGACGGCGACTCACTGACTCCACAGAGTCTGAGGCGCTCGCGCTCATTCATACCCTCATCTTCCCATCTCGCATGCCAAGGCGTGTTGCCTCTCGGAGGGCGGAGGCTGCGCCCCGGGGCCCTGCCTGCCTCCGCCCGCCCGAGCGAGCCCCGGTTCGGCTAGCTAAGGCTCATCGTGTGCCGGCTGAATCGGGTCAAGTAACCAGAGACAGCCGAGGAGCTGTTTTACGCGTGTCCACGCTTCTGATAGCACCTACGCCTATACGTGTAGCGAATTAAAACCACCTAGTCTCACTTGATGAATCGCTTTTAATCCAACTAATTCTCAGATAAACTAACATGGCGAGCACCAGCACCAGAGGAAAGCGCAATAAGGCTATCAATGTTGTCCGCTACAGGTGTGCGTGCATCGACCAAAAGACAAGGAACTAGTTTATATAAAGCTCAGGGACATGGCGACTGCAGCCTGGCTGCATTCAAGCTTGTCAGAGAAGTTCCCAAGCTTAAATTAGTAATATTAACAACGTTACCATGTTTCTGAAATAAAGTAATTTGTCGTTAGAACTTCATGCCTTACTTTATAACCTTATATATTATTAGCCTTATATTACGTAATAACCTGATTCATTGTACGCTTTAATAAGTTGCTGTAAAATAAGTATAGGCTAAAATAAAATATAAAATAATAACAGTCCCTATGCAGTCTTAGGCTCATTGTAAAAACAAATAAGACAACACACCGTCTCTCTATCATCCATTAATGACTGTCACTAAGAAAAAAGAGAAATGCATGTGCACAGAAAATATTTGTGGAAAGAAAAGGAGGGATGCATATTCACAGAAAACATTTTTATTTAAATAACGTCTGGCCATATATAGAACATTGCTAAAATAAATAAGACAAAAATACAATTAAGTGTGATACAAGTAGCCTAAATCGGAGGGTAGGACAATCAGTAGCTTAACGTGGTTAATGGATTTGCACCAATGGCCTAATAAAAAAAGAGTCAAAGCAACATGGGCTATCAAAAAGCTGTGGTAAAATATTTACAAACATGGATTCACTTAACCCCCCCATAGGCCAATATTCAAATCAACTGGACATAAGGAACGGATAAAGGTACACTGTTTCATCGCACAACAAAATGAGGTCATATTGAAAAAGGCACGATACAGTTAACTTGTGCTACATTTGTGGCAGGTTGTCCTGCGATGGATGTTTTGTTTTTGCACATGTGGCAGAAAAAGTGACGCCCGCGTAAAAGTAGGCTTGCGCCCAGGCTGTGATTGCTTTGGGTAATAGTGGTTCACTCATCCCTCGACATAAACAAAATAAATAAATACAAAAATAACTGTAGAAATCTGTGACTAACATTTGCGAGGGCAAAAACTGACGAGGTCCATGAGCCCGTCCGGCTCATTAACTTTTCCTATAGGTGCTCTGGGTGTAACGTTCGCATCGCGCACACACACACACACACACACACACACACACACACACACACACACACACACACACACACACACACACACACACACACACACACACACACACACACACACACACACACACACACACACACACACACACACACGAGGTCTGTAAAATTAAGGTAATGGCATTTTTCTTTTTTTTTTATTCACCAGTATTGTCCGATTTAAACCCTTTGTTTTTGTTTCGTTTGTTTTGTTGTTCAGAATATTGTCCCAGCGCTTATGGCGGCGTTGTGGTGGTGCTGGATCAGAGGGGGCTGCAGATGCATCGTAGAGTTCGTGGTGGAGTACCAGGAGTAGTTTGCCAAAAACGATGAAGGCGCAGACGTGTTGGGAGGGCTGCTGCTCTGAGGTAAACTGGAGTTGATACTGTTCATTCTTTGAGTCTGTGGAAAGTCCCAGGCAGTAGTCGGCGGAGACGCGCACGGGGGAGATTCAATGGAAGCAATTTGCTCTGGGTTGAGTTCTCCACTTTTCCACAACTTCTTGAATTTTGAGCGGCGGTTTTGGAACCAGATCTTGACCTGAGAAACAAATGGAAAGAGTCACATTGATTATTCGTTATTTTCCGGCTCAAATCTCCCCCACCCGTGTTAATCCCTTTCAGATCAGACGTGAGAGTGGATATGTGACAGCAGATACAGTCTTGGGTACACACCTGTGTCTGCGTCAGGCCCATCGATGCTGCCAGCTCGGCCCGTTCCGGCAGAGCCAAATACTGAGTCTTCTGAAACCTCCGCTGCAGTGCAGCCAGTTGGAAACTGGAATAAATGGTTCGAGGTTTCCTGACCTTCTTTGGTTTTCCATTAACCATCCGGATTTCTGGCTCGCGCTCTTCTTTTTCTGAGAAAAAAAATAATAATTCAAGTTATGAATGAAACATATTTAATTTTTTTCAGTTGCATATAACTATTAATCATTTGTGCACGGCCATCAGTTTGCAGTTATGTGTAGGCTACACCTGATATTGAATTTGTTTTTATTCAGATTTGTATATTATTATAATGCCGAGAAAAACAATCAGAGGTAGTGAAAGGTTGCTTGAGATTAGAGTTTTACAATAGGCTAACCTTAATACAACATCACTATCGATGTTTTGTCCGCATCTTACAAGTTGGCTGTGTCTTAATCCTTTCTAAAGACATACTAATAGGCCAATTATCTTGTCCATTATGTGTTATTTATTATTCAACTTGCTCCTCATACAGTTCATACAATAAGCAAGTTTAGTCTCAAACAAAAGCACGACATGAATTCAAATATAATGTAAACGAAACGAATACAAAGAGCTTCTTTACCTGTGTCGGCTGCAGTGGGAGAGGAGTTGTTGCCGTAGGAGCTGTATGCGCCATAAGAGGAGTTGAACCCCAGGTCGTACGCCTTGGCGTTGTACGGCACGGTGCTCGTGGCGGTGCCGTGGTACTGGTAGGAGCCCAGCTGGCCGAACGGAGACCCGTGGCCCGGCTGCTGGTTGTTGTAATAGCTGCTGTCCGTCGCCGTGGACACTGGCAGAGTCGGGGACTCCTGCGACTTATGCAAACTGTGGAAATTGCTTGAGGTAATCTGGTTCGAATGCATATCAGTATTTAAATTCTCAAAAACCCCGGTCATCTTCAAGCTGGAGCGGAGCAGCCTCGTAATATGCGCAACAAACAAAAAATCACAAAATTGCACACAAAAAAACTTGCGAGCTGAAAACACGACTCAAATCTTGGACTGTTGACACCTTTTCGTGAATCGAAACGCATCCCCTTGTAAACTGCGGCAAAATCAGCGGAAGGTGTGTCCCTCTCTCAGTGGCCTGTGATTATCTGCTCCGGTCGGTGGTGGGAGCACATTTATGAGATTGCGGCAGCCAATGAGTAACGCCGCCCGCATGACTACTCCCCGCCGCGGCCACCCTCCATTCTTTGCTCTGCTCTGTCTGGTTCGGTTGTCTGCTGAGAGTTTTCTCTCAAAGCATCTCCACAGAATCAGAGAACAGTCCCTGCAGGCCCAACAGGTCTGGTGCTATAACTCAGACTTTAGTCAACTCTGTGCACAATTGGCCATTTGTGCCTGGAAGATAACACGTGACTCCAACATATATCATGTACTTGACTTACAGGCACACTTAAATGACCACAAAATAGTTTTCACTTGTATTGCGGTTAGCCCTCTTCATTTGGATTTTACGCTTGTCAGTATAGCAGATTTATATCTGTGTGTTTTAGTGAAACCAGGCCTCTTTTGTGTCATTTCTGTTTACATGTTGGACTCAAATAAGCTCAAAACTAAGTGACCATGGTCTACAAAACGAGTCGAAATCACACAAGGAGGGGCACTGGTGGAGGACCAGGTCAAAAGGGGATCTAAATGTGTTGATACAAAATTAAACCCAATATGAGGCGTAAAGTGGTGACAACAGGAAGTAACTACAGCGCCCCCAGGTGTTGGAAATATGACTTACTACTTGTCTGCAATGAGCACACATCAAAAACATGAACCGCCTAATACACACACTCCTATCTGTGTGAGGAGTTCACAGAACTATGGTTCCCTATACAGAAACTTCATGTGTGTGTGATTAGTTTAGTTCTCTTGAGGTACAGAAGTTAATGACAAAGTTGTCGGGGCACCTGTGATCATCGCCACATGATGGCAGCATAGTTTCTTTTATTAACAACTGGGGCAGAGTTTTCTGTAACCACTTCCATGTATCGATCAGACTATACACTCTGAATTGTCAACTTGGGTTTGGGTTTGGGTTTCTCTGTCTGCCAGAGCATCACCGAGCTCTCCAGACAGTGTCATGAATATACAGGGCTTGACAAAATAACACTTTCACAATCTATTGCAAGCCAAGCCAATACTATCTTTATTACGCTTTTCTGTGTCTATAACTTTGAGGTGATACATTTGTTGGTATATTTTCCCCAATATTTCGAAATAACACAAATTACAAAATGACAAAACCATAGTTAAAGTATCAAGAAAAGTTGTGTTATAACTTTAAAACATTCAATCCAGTGACAAAAACAATGTAATCTTGCGTAAAGAGCAATTTCAGACTTTAATGCAACTAAATGTATAAGTTATATAGCCTGGTAAACACCCACATAATTCAAATTCAGTAAACCCAGTTTGAAACACTGGCTTTTTTTAAATAATAAAATATCTGGATGATATACAACTGTGCCCAGTTTGAGTATTCCTCCCCATGACTGGTGAACTAATGTTCATGTGTGAAATTGGTAAAAAGTACCTTTTAATTTATTTAGTCTGGGGAAGCCTTATTTATTTGGTGTTCCATTTAAGTGACTGATTATTCTTTCGATCCATTTCATCACGTTGTTATTTTCCTTTATTCTGCCATTTGCCAGTGAGGACATGATGAGACCCCATATCCAGACCAGGGAGGGGTCTATCTTCCCATTGTTTCCCTGAAAGCCGAGCAATCCTCTTCCCCCATGGGCCAGTGGGGCTGCATGTCGCTGCTCATTAGTGGAGTACAGTCTCTGTATTCAGCTGTCTGGCATTAGAGCCAGAATGAGCAACAAGTCTGTGTCTGCATGAGACTGTTCCTCTAATTTACTATTCTCATAGTTAACAACTGAAGTCAGGTTTCTTTTCCTCAAGGTGCAGGGGAGTTTTCTATGGGAAAATGGTATTTTCCCGATTCATGCAAAGCATGTTTGAGTGTAAGATATTGAGCTCTACAGGGAAAAAGTAAACAGCATCTAAGTTGATTATACGAATAAGGAGGTTCCCCTAGAGAATGCACAAGTCATCAGACTGTTTGATTGTGGTCAGGGAGGATTTCACAACATAGTTCCACAATCTTAGAGTTCAGAGTCAACATCTGGATGTGCCAAAACATTCATTACAGCAGTGTGCTGACTGCATGGCTGCATAGCTCTTATCATACCTTTTCTTTCAGCCTTTCATGAAATAGATGGTTGCTATTGCTGCTTAAGTTCTTGATGGTCACGCCTACTCGGTTGATTATCATTTCAATCCTCTGCTGCAGAGCATCTGGTGTAGTGGATCTTGCAGTGTTCAATGACATGAAAATGATGCCAAATGACAGGACACAGATGTAAGCTGCTTTCATCATGCGTTAAACATTCCCAATTTTAAAGAAGCTTCTCTTGACTTGGCCTTTAGCACACCAGGCAGAACACTTTACATATGCATTCAGCTTCTTTTCTTCTAGTTCATAGTCTCTCATCTGTTTTCATTCTCCGTGTAAAGAAGGACGAAACAACGCTGCACATAATAGAAGCACTTCTCTATGTCTTTTGTTCTGCTATTAATAATTCAAACGTTGAAATAGCTATCCATTATTTAACAAATAGACAAATACAATATTTAGTCAAAGCAATATGGTTATAATGTAGCCCGTTTCAGTCACCATTGGATTACAGCCTCTACTTAATTTCAAGAGAAAAACATGCTCTCATGAAAAGGAAACACTGCCTGATATTGACATTTTGTCTTGAGGAATCAAAGTGCACAAAACGGGAAGTGTGAAAGATAACAACCCAGTCAATCTAGGGAGTTATTGATATTGAGCATCTGTTATCTCCTTTTTTTGTGTGTGTTGCAAGAAGGCAGATCCTTTCAATGACACAGCATTTGCACAATATGAGTTGACGTTTCAGAAATAGTAACAGAAAGCAGAAGTCAATAGAGCAGTAGTGTAAATACATATTGCTCCACGACTACTCAGTGTCTGTGTGGACAATAGTAATGGCACCGTAGCAATAGAGGAGCCAGAGAGGATTCCCACCTATTACGGATGTTACACTGAAGAAAACATTATTTATTCAGATACAAACTGCTATTGATTTCAGGTCATAGTGGAAACTCTAAAACCCTAAATAAACCTGAAAAGATGTTCATTTTGTGTTCTGCATAATCTGCTATAATTATGTGGAGAACAATGATGGGTAAAAAGTTAAAAAGAAGTGTACTTTTCCAGACCTAAAATATACTAGTAGAGAACATTTGTACGTACTATAAACAGTATATGTCTAACAAAGAATCAAAATTAACTCAATCTTTTTTTCGTGGTCTACTATCATCCAATACCACTTAATTTATTTATTAAAACTGCACTATTTCGGACTACATTTCCCATTGTACTTACTTTTTTCCTCCAAAGTGTAATAATCTTTAAGGTTTAAATACCAGCGTTGAACCCAAACTGTATTCTACTATACGTATTAAAAAAGTGTATTAATATTGGGTAAGCTGAAGTATGCAAGAATACATGAAAAATCTAACGTTATCATATTTAGGCATATCTTGAGAGCAGTTTTTTTTATATGTATATTTATATTTAACTTAAGTGCTTATTTTGGCTAAATAAAATATACAAAATAACGTATGATAATAATACATCAATATTCTGTCTATATATATATATATATTTCTAAATTGGGTTTGTTTAATGGATGTCAGGTGCTTTTCATTATGTACAGTACTCGGGGTCAACAGAGGCAGTAATGGTTTCTAGCTCAGAAGAGATTTGGCTGCTGGGTTTTCTTCGCTGATCTCCTGCTGGGTCTATTGGAGCATACATCACCTTGGCAACTCACCCTTTTAGTGAGATCAAATTATACTGAAAGTTTTTCAGCTTTGGCTTAAAAGTTTAAATACCTCCACGAAAAGCTTCCAAACAAAACAGGAACAGTAGGAGGGTTTTTCCATTGTTTCCACAATGTTCTTAAGCTTTAGCTCAAGTCACAGAGTCAGCAAATATGAGGTGCACAAATCCAACTCATGTGCTTCTTGCAAACATGGAAATGATTCACAGAGTGTTTCTTGACCTCTCTGTCTGAAAGGTTGAACCTGTACTGCATGGCTGCAGACACGAGTGGAGGTGAAGTTGGAAACCCTCGGCATGGTGTTCATGATTGAGCATGTGTTTCCTAAGAATTAGTCATGGTGGCTTTTCCGCTGAAGAGAAGTTATTTTTAACAACAAAGGCTTTAATAACAAGCACAGGCAGAGAATAACAATTGAAAGGAAGTGTTCAGTTTTGAGCCCATAACAGGAATAAAGAAAAGGCAGAACTGAATTGATACATTGCTGATGTATATACAAAAAAACATAATCTAATCTTTATATTTTTGGTCCCTAGTAGGTTGAAACATGCCCACAACCTCTTGGCCACTGAAGTAATGCAAAACAGCTTGGTGCCTGATGTGAAAACACACTTCTTAATTCCTAATACAAATTGGTGGAGATGGTTTTCACAAAATGACAGATTGCAGCTCAAGTAAATTCTCTGCCGGCTGTATGATTGCCATGACATAATGATAACACACCCTATGCAATTCCTTCACATCAATGCAACATTTTTTTTGCACTTTGCAGGGACAACAAAGGAATCCCCAGAATTCCCTGTGTCATCTGCACGGCCTGCCTGAGAAAGAATTCAGAGAGGTCTGCGAGGTCTCACTCCCTTCATTGTTGATTCAGTGACCCTCCCTCCCCCCACGCCCCCACCCAGGACCCATAAATGGATGCGGTCCTTTGTGCGAGGGGAGTGGAGCAGATTTACTGCGGATGGTCTCCCTACAAAGGACCATGGCACTGTCACAACAGGGCCAGGATCAGCTGCTCCCTCTTTCACACAGTATGATTTAATGCCGCGCTTCACACAACCACTGATGCATACACAACTTCAGCAGTCACTCAGCATCCATGTACCTCGAATACTAGGTCTGTACTTACTTAATTTAGCTTATTATATGAATTCCAGTCTTACTTTCCATGCACATCCAATAATTACCTTTTTTTAATGTATTTCCCCCACTGGTCATATTTGAGACCATGTCATCCGTGTGTAGAGATAAGTAACACGAACCAAAGATGTTGAAAAATCTGCGGAATATGTATTACATTGTACATGTTCATTATCAGCAGGGTTGGTCATTGACTTATTTTGATCAGAAGTTATTCAGCAACAACAGCCATCTGTTTTAACTTTGCATTGCGTTCATTAGAACACCAGCCCCCACCCCCCTCACAAAATGCCTTGGCCAACTGTGCATTGTGGGCATGCTGCCTTGTCCGTTCTACAACTTTTTGGGTTTGGTTTCCTCCACCAGTCTGTTATGTTGACTTCATTACTGTGAAACAGAAGGAGTTGGCCCTTCTGTCTTACCAGGGTTTGAGTTTCAGAGCTCTTAAAACATAATCATTTCAGCATGAAGGTGGCAAACCAGTGAAATCCAACCATTGCAAATGGTACCACTCGGTTTGTGCGAGTCCTCAAGATTGCAGCAAAAATTTAAAATCCTCACAGGATTGGTAAATTAGCATGACATGTTATCAATTTGACATGCCTCTGTGTGCTGTATAAATGCAATCATCAATTAGACTGTGCCTAAATTAAGGTATTACAGACATCCTGCATTTAAACACCCATCTGCTTGCATTGCATTGAAGTCATCACTATGCTCTTCTGCCCATGACAACTGTGCATCTTGGGCATGTTTCCTGGCCTCTCTGATAACTGTGGGGTTTGGTTTCCTCAACATTCTCTGTCATGTTGACTGTGTGGCTGTTAAACTCGAGGAGTTGGCCCTTCTGTCTCACCAGATTTTGAGTTTCAGAACATCTCAAATCTAATAATTTCAGCATGATACTATCAATGATAATTGACCATTTACGTCTCAACAAAATCTGAAGAAAAACCCATGTTTACTCATGAAATCTAAAGGATCTGAAATGGTATTCATAGATGAATGGCTGTAATTTCAGTATCTCTGTTACTGATTAGCTGCCAGCTAATGGCTGCATGCTTACAAGTATTACACACACACACATATATATATATATATATATATATATATATATATATATATATATATATATATATATATATACATTTTTAAATACAATTATTTTCATAGAATGACAAACATGCCATTATTGTATCTCCCTGAATATCAGAACGCCACTTTTGTTTCTCTGATTAAGACTTATATAAGATAAGCAATATTTAGCTTCAACTATGAAATATGTGTGTGGGTGGCACTAAAAAAATAATCCACAAATAAAACTGAATATCTTCACAAAGTCAGCGTTCATTCTGCTCGTACAAAAGTGCAGCTAATCTGTGAAGAAAGGCCTCCTCACCTGCAGGAGTCCACCTGTTAAACCTGCACCAAATCTCCGGTTTCTCGATTCCCACTGACCTGAGACAATACCAGACCAGGGAGCTTCACCTCCTCTTGAAGCTCGTGTTACACAACCACCCAGGGCAAAAGTGGACATGAAAGTGCTGTTTGTGTGGTTGGGTAAAGGCAGCTACACAATTTTTGCTCACAGGGACTCACACAGACACAGTAAGCAGTTTCAGAAACCATTTCTTTGTTCTTTAGATTTATCAATTGCGCCAACAGGCATTTCAAGTTTTGCCAGCATGCATTTGTCTTTCCTCTATCTTGCATGTGTTCCTATATGCATTGCAATAGGTGATATGCCGTAGCATGCATGATATGATGTGTTTCTGTCCATTGAAAAACGTTTTTGCTCATCAATATAGCGAACTATCAAGAATAACTATGCAATCAGTGTTAATCAGAGTCTAATTCATATTTAATTACAATGAGGGGTGGAATTTCAACAGTAAACAGTTAAGTGAAATTTGATGCTTTGGTATAGAAAGCAACAGGTGAAGGAATATATATATATATATAATAATAATATATAATACACAGCACTGACAGCAGAAAGGGATGTGAACAATGTGCTTAAAGTCAAGACTGTTGTCCCCGACAGAGACAGGAAGCCTGTTTGTCTGATGAGGGGACGTATCTTTATCAATGAAAGAACTATCTTTCCTTGGTGAGAAGCCTTTAGAAAAAGGTTATTAATTGTGTTATTAATTATTTATGGTCATGGTCAGGTTGGCAGGTGTTGTGGATGAGTGCGTTAATATTTTATTAATTCATGAATGGATGATTAACCCCAAATCAGAGTATAATGATGTTCAAGTAGTCACACAGGGAATCAGGGTTTTTCCAATAAATCATCACATTGACTAAACTTCCAAAGATAGTTCAGCCTTTTAGTGACCTTTTAGTTGAATCTGGGAGGTTTATTTGTCCAGCTGAGTGAAACAACTGAAATAACAAAACAACCTTAATTAGTGTGGCCTTGGCTGCTATTTGTCTTTGTTTACATGTAAAGCCTGTACTGCATGACAGATCGTTGCCCTTATGTATATAGAACAATAGAAGCTACTCAATGTTAACATACAAATCGTATAGTTTGGTTCTAATGGCATTACTATTTAGTTTTTCACTCTTTGAGACATTTAGAAGGAAAAAAAACTGTCCATGACTTTAAATTGTAATGTGCTTTATACATGTAGATACGATTGAAGTAAAGCTGTGAAAAGTCTAGGTTGTTGAATGGTTGTCTGAGTAGGAATGTTCTTCTGTGGCATACTCATTTTGTGTGACAACTGATTATATGGAAATTATGATACATTTCATAACTGCTGCCTCAAACTGTTTAGTTCAGTTTAATTCAAAATACCTTGTTCGTATACAGGACTTTTTTTTCTATTTTTTTTACCAGAAGACATTTTGACATGTCAGTCAGGTCTAGATGATAAGATTAATGATCAGTAAATTCTATTTAGCTTCTGGTTCCGGCTCCTGGTAATGTGCATGCTGGCTCATTTTTAATACTATTTATTAACACCCGAGCTTTTCCTATTCAAGTAAAAAATATTCTGTCAAAAACGACCTATTTGAAGCAAGCTGGTTTGCAAAAATTACACATAAAATCACAAGAAACTAGCACATTCACACAAAAGGAGTTAGTGTAAAGATACAATGATAACATGTAAGCAATTCATGCAGGGCCCAATGGTGCATACACTGTCCAATATACAAAGAAGCATGCATGCATTATCCATTTATCATCTATTTGCTTCTCGACCTGGCTGTATGTAAACATAGCTCAAATATATATTATCAAAAATCCCGACTGCCCCTTTGCTTCCCTCAGCAGCACTGCTGGCTGCTGGCCGGAGGGGGCGCTGTGGAGCCGGAGCGCATAGCCCTGCGGGGGAACCAGCGGCAGCTCCAGTGAGACGACACCGGGCAGAGCGGAGAGGAGCAGCGGGGTCAGCGGCTCTCTAACTGTGGACTACTGGACTCACCTGGACGGCGCTGCAATGCTGCTGCTGCAGCGGGAGGGAAGACCGTCTGCTGTTTATGTTGCACTTTTCTTTTATTCTCACTTTCTGGAGCCAACTTTGGTGCTCGCATTCAACCTTGACACCAGTCATGTCATCAGGAAAGACGGAGAGCCGGGGAGTCTGTTCGGGTTTTCCCTCGCCATGCACCGGCAACTCAACCCGGATAAAAGAATGTGAGTGGTGTCTTTCACCGTCCGCCTTTACTGCTCTGTTGGCTTTCATCTGCCAGTGAAGTAGTTTAAACGTGCACCTGACCAGAGTCCTGTACATTACTGCCAGAAGTCAATCTTAACTTTTTAAAGATGCTATATCCTAATTTATTTGCCTAAATAAGCTTATCCGGTGCAGGACACATTGTTTATTAGAGATTCTGCCTTTTCAAGACAAACTAATTTCCTCCTATTGGTTATAATGTCCAACATTGCTGCAACCTATAAAAATACCGTAGTAATTATCTACTAAAGCCCCACAGTGTTTCTTCTTCTGTTTTTGTTCTAATTTTCAATAGCAGTCTCCCCGTGGTGCTCTGAATATGAAATGGAAAGGACTCTAAAGACAACAAGTGAATACACAATGGTTACAACTGTGATGCAAATGTGTCTGTAAGGTCAAACTGAGAGGAGCGCTGCAATGTTGCAACTGTTGGTCGATTAATCAGTTATTATACTATTTTGATAATCGATTGATTATTTTAGATGTCAGGACAAGAGGTGGTTCTCTGGATAGCATTTGAGGATGTGCTGCATGTCTATTTTTTAAAGGAGACAGCTTTTATTCTCAAAGTATTCAGTGTCTGATTTTTTTCTTCTGTAAATATCTGTAATTTCCCACTAATGAGTGGTGTTTGGGGTGGTTCTCTGTAAAACTGTAAGGACTAAGCAGGTGTATTCCCACACAACAGTTATATAAAGTCTGTTTTAAGGAAAGTATACTTAGAGGGCATGACTTCAGTGAGTGTTAATGGAAAGTTGACTAATGCACCCTGTTCTCAACCTTCAATGTTTAATTCATGCACAAATGAATCCGGGCACACATGTTTTGAAATGGTGCACAATAAGAGTTATAGCGGTTAAATTGTGAAGAAGTATTTGAAGGATTCCTGATTGTGCTCTCATCTGAGCACTAGTAAATAGTTTCCTGTGGCCGGCCCTGAGGGAGCAGAAAAGACACCAGTGAAGTGAGCCTGATCAACCTGCCACACAAGTGTAACGGGGGAGAAATGAGGAGGGGGAGGCACGTCAAAGCCTGTGACCCGCATTGGGCTGCATGCAGCAGGCCCAGGGTCCTGCAGCAGCATGTTGAGAAACAGAGAGCGCGGATAAGAAGCCCTGATAACAGGACATGGAGAGATATTACATAGATTAGGCTTAACTTGTGGAATTTTATCTAATAAGTGTTGCATTGTGCAAAGGCAGCCCATGTTGTAATGAGTTCACACAAAGCTGTCATCTCTTCTTTTTTTACAAGGATTCTTCTGTGCAAAGCCGGCATCCTGAAAAAAGGCACTTTTTACATTCGTCATGTGACAAGTCATATTTGGACAAACAGAGGCTCATAATGTGACACTGGCCTGATATTTGGTTTTCAGCCAGTAAAAGTAAGAGGAGGGTGAAGATTCACCTTGCTTACATGAGGATCTATGAGGAGGAAGCTGCTCCAGTTTTAGCAAACACACTAAACAAAATATGCAAAAGCTGATTCCAGTCTCCCTGTGGTGCTCTGAATATAAAATGGAAAGGACTCTAAAGACAACAAGTGAATACACAATGGTTACAACTGTGATGTAAATGTGCCTGCACTGAGAGGAGAGCTGTAATGTTGCAACTGCTGATCGATTAATCAGTTGTTATACTATTTTGATAATCGATTGATCATTTTAGTTGTCAGGACAAGAGGTGCTTCTTTGGATAGCATGTGAGGATGTGCTGCTTAATATTGATTGATTAATTGATCATGGTTTGTTTTAACCCAAGATAGAGGATTTTTAAATCTGTTTTTGTGGTCAGAGGTTTTATTCAGTGTCAGATTTTTTTCTAAACAAAATATGCAAAAGCTGCTTCTCGAGAACAGAAACAAACAGCATCATTGCATATATTTGCTATTTTTGGCCTATGCTTAAGTTTGCTCAAAGCTACAAGCAACTTATATTTTGTGTTGAATTTGGCCGTCCCTGGACAAAGGTGGTGGCGTTTCCGAGCATCAGATTCCTTTGAAAAACCTGCAGCAGGGTCTGACTGGGTTTCCCGTGCCTCCCTTCTCTCCAGTGACCGGCAATACGGCCTCAGCCTCTGGCAGCGTGGTGTCAGCAGCAGCGAGGCGAAACTCTGAAGCTGATGGAGTTTCTGGCGAACCTGCATTGTTTCACATCATTAGGAATAACTATACAGATATAGCCAATCTTCCTGCTGATGGTTTTGTTAACTCATTTAGAGGCATCATTATAACATTGTGATGGTTTCGTAACCAGTTAAAAGTTACTCACAGTAACTGTAAATTAAAGTGATTAAAGGCACCATTGATTATTTAATTGAAATAAAATAACACTTATGACAATATTGTTTCAAGAAACAGCTACTTCTGACCTAGCCATTGTGAAGATGTTCTTCTCATATATGATTTGATGATGATTAGAGGAGTATTTTGGAGTTTTTAACTTTTGTTAAACTTACCAAACAAAATATATAGATAATGAAGTCAATCATTAGTTGCAGGCCTATTATTGTCTGCATGGTTTTCCCTCTCACATCCTGGTAAAAAACACATGGAGTCTTCGTTATTGTATAAAAACGCTGCACGTTATTGTAACAGCGGCTCCCCCACCTCAGCTCCAGGTCCTCATGTGACCCCGAGATTTTCAAGTGAAAGCTCAGCAGAGCACACAGAAGTAGGTAATGAACAGCCCCGTCTAACTCAAAGCTGTGAGGCACATTGAAGCCAGCAATGCGTCACACACATCTGCATCTTTTGTTTTATACGAAGATGTTTCTGATGATCACTAGCAGCTGTAACACTCTACCGGCTGTCACTGCGTACATTCATGTGATCATTATACATTATGTATGAAGAGAGAAGTCCTTTCTAAATACTGAATATGTTTGGTTAGAAACATGTGTGACTAGATCGATTCAATTCCTCTAATGTGAAACCACAACTGGGCTTTCATCCCTTCAGAGCTAAAAGCTCATATTGCTTACAACCATGTGTGCCACTCTCTCTATGTTATTACTCTAATGGGTTCATTAAAAGCAAAACTTGGCTTCTCACGATGTTCATGGTGTTATTACGCCTCAAATTTGTGATTAGTGGAAGAAACCAGGAGATCCATGTTTCAACATGAGACTCAACAGAATGCTGCATTGTGCAAAGGAGCAACTGGAGGCCTCCTGCATGAGCAATGTGGATATAACATTCTCTGAATGAAACCAGAGAAAACGGACATTAGACAGGACATGCACGGCCATCTGTGCACATGTAACCTGATAGATTAAACGCATCAGCGAATCATCAGTCCAGACATTCCAGTCAAACTTCACACTGACGATCAAAAGAGATTGTGTTGTTTAAAATATGGTTAATAAACACGGCGACTTAGTCTTTGTTTTAAACTTGACTTTTTACTTAAAGTTGGTCTTTATTTGTCGTGATTATACATGATTTCTTCTGTGATGTGTACCCAGCCAATCACAGGTCAGCGCCAATCAAAGTATGTGTGTGTGAGTGTGTGAGTGTGTGTGTGTAAACTGAAACAGTTAGAACAGCTGCAGTAGTTATTGTGGCTTTGAGTGCACAGCTGTGGGAGCACTGGACCACATCTGTTAACAAAGACCAGTGAGATCACTCTGTAAACCCACACCAGTCATTGTGTATTCCCATTTACACTGCACTGAAAGACACGCTGCATGATGGGACGGTGTTTCACGCTGTCCCATGCTACTGTTACCGTTACATGCTCTGTAGTAGTTATAGTGTAAAGAGTACTGCCTGCAGCTTTGGTTAAATCCTATGCTTGTCAGGGCAGCTTGATGCTTTGAGTAGATTTCTAACTAATCTATAGCTACATCCTCAGAGTGTATATGATCATCACAAACAAACTGCTGCAGAAGGTAAAATGAAATACAGAAATGTAGTCTTTTTTTACAAACTGAAAGACCTGTGTCTTCTATTCTACGTGTTGCATGGAAACGTCAATGTTACCCCTCAGCTACTTGCTAAATTCTACAACTGTCACTTTCCAGAGTAGCTGTGCTGTTAAGAGTTCTTCGTCACCTGTGTTACTGTCTCTTCATAAATCTGGTGTTTCCTGCTTAGACACATGTGAAATCTACAGGGCTGTCCTCGACCTATAAGACATTTTTAGTCGACTCACATGATGAGTTGATTTAATCAACAGATCTGTAAAAATCTGTTTCTCCACATAAACACACAATAGCACCACTTTATATCTTGTGTTTACCAGAGATGTGCTCACACGTTTTAGCATGAAAAAGCCTAAAGAAATGACATATCGCCTCATGAAATCTTAGTTGACTGAGACCAAAACAATCGATTAATTGACTAAAAGGGGACAGCCTGAGAAATCTAAATATGGTTTTAACTAACAATAACTTTCATTCAATCTGTGGATTATCTCAATTAATCACTTTGTTGAGTAGATATCAGAAATTCAGAAAGATTCTCTACAAAATGTCCCACAGTCACAGGTCACTAATTTCTATAGCTTGTTGTATTTGACAAAAGATATTCCATTCACTGTCTTACATGACATAGAAAAGCATAACATCTTGACATTTAAGAAGGTGGAGGCAGTTTGTGCTTGAAAAAAAATCATAATTATTAATTGATTATCCAATTAATTGCTGATTAATGTCGCTGTTGATTGCCTCATCAGTTGTGGCTCTAAATCTAAAGCAAGTCAAATGTATTGGTTCAATCTGAGGTAGTTTCTGAGGCAGTAGATTGTAGGGGTGTACTTTGGTTTGTCCAATACAAAATAGCGTGTTTTGCAGTTCTTGTAAAGCTGAACTACTGTCGTTCAGAAGCTGAAGTGTCAAACTGAAGCCAACGTTGTAAAGGCTCTTGTTTGTATTTGCATTTCACTGGGTTTTGTTTGAGGAGAGGATTTGGTCTTCAGTCTCACATCAGTCAGAACCGTCCTTGTTTAACAAATGAAGAGCCACGGGGCCATCCCAAGGATCAATGGGTTACCGAGGGGACTGCAGAGACACAGGGAGGAGACAAGGGTGGAGAGGAAATCCTCTCCACCCTTTGAGAAAATTCGTACACAGTGAGTAGGCTGGTCAGCTCACACGTGATAGGGCAGCTAATCACTGTGACGTGCACTTTGCATTATTTTAAGGAGATTTTAAACAAAGAAAAAAACTATAATTTCAGTCGTTTTGACAATAATATTACACTAATTATATTATACTAAAGTGAAAAATCGAACGTATTTGGGCTAACCATTAGTGACTGATGCTGGCAGAACATTTGTAAGTCTTTTGACACAAGCCCGTGTCTCAAGTCTTTATAAGTACATTAAGAGTTACTTCATGTCTTTCAGGTCACATTTTAGAATTGTGTGTTAAAGTTTAGATATATATATTATTCAGTTGTGTCTCTTTAATTAATATGTATAATAATGAAGCAGCTCAGCAAGTTCGGCTTAGTTGTGAAAACAGAAATGTAGTCTAACGTGAGAAGATTTCATCAACAAGTGGACTTTTATCCTATCAGAGAATTGTTTCTGTTGTTTTCTCTGTCAACATATGTCAAGTGTCCAATTATGTTAATTTGAAGTAAAGGTATGTGATAATTCACAAAGAGAAATCCCAACTATTTACAAATTCACAATTCACAAATGACTTTATTTAATGTAACATCACATAATACAAGAGATATATTTTGATTGTTGTTGTCTGTGTCCTTGAATTACTGTGTAAAAGAGAAGTTGATGAGTAAATCATCCCAGTGGCTGCTGTCACCCGGCTAGAAACACATTGCTTCTGCGTGCTGGCTGAGGCTGCATGGTGATGTGGGTTTAGGGAGAAGCTGTGGCCAATGAACTGTGGTTGAAGTGAACATGCTCCAAATTGTCTGCTTCACTGCTTCTTGGACCTCAGCAGAATGACAGGACAATAGTCTACTGTCCCATTCAGAAGTTCTGTTTCTTATCATGAACTACAACAGCTTTTTGTACACAACCATTTTTAAATTATTCTTTTTGTAATTATCCTTCCTGCAAAATATAGGAATGTACAGAAACAGCTTCATGTCCATTAATATTCCCTATTAGTAAGTAATAGTAGCAGCAGATTTGAAAGGACCTGCTCGAGTTAGATTCCTCTTTTAGTTCACTTCTTAAAACATACTTTTGTTTCAAGACATTATGCTGGTTAGTATGCTAACACGCTAATATAAAATAGTGACTAGCTAAACATTGTATACCTACTAAAGGTGAGGCTGTTAGCATGCTAACACGCTAATAGAGAATAGTGACTATGGTAAACATTATACCTGCTAAAGGTGAGGCTGATAGCATGCTAACGCGCTAATATAGAATAGTTAATATGATAAACATGATACCTGCTAAAGATGAGGCTGGTAGCATGGACATTATGAGCCTGTTGATGTTGGCATTTAGCTGCCCAGAGACACTAGTGTGGCTGTATACTCTTGTTGTTGCGCTGTGTCCCAAATTCCTTCTAGAGACATGATTCATGTTTTAGCAGTTCGTATAAAACAAACAGTTTGGGGCTTTTCCTTTAGCTTTTTTCTCTTCCCTTTGGCCTTTGACCATGCCCTTGATTTGACTGGGCCTTTTCTGCCTTAACCTGTTTACCTTCGCATGTATCCAACAGATCCTTCACTGTCTCACATAGGAACTATTTGAGCAACTCCTCTTCTTAATTTATGTGGAGTAAATTCATGTTTTTGCTTTAATTTGTCACCTATTTTAACAATTATTTTGTCATTTTGCCTTCATTTGATAGTGACAGTGCAAATATTTACAGGAAACAGAGAGGGAGACATTACCTTAACCATTAGGCTCTACTGTTCTTCATTCTTACTGGCAATTATAGAGGTACTTGCAGCTAAGTGACATGTAATTTGTTAATCTGAAACAAAAAATACTTTTCTTGATAATTTTTGACAACTTTGACAGTCAGATGGAGAAATTAAGAAGTAAAACCATTCGCCATGCCAACAGCAGCCACAATATGAGCTTAACAAAATAACAGAGCCAGACGACACACATTGCTCATTTTTCTAGACAGGAAATGCCAGGTCTGTCTCCGTCATAGTCAATCTTGTAACTAAATTCAACAAGCTGCTGTCCTGGAGCTTAGAAAAGTAGAAAATGACTTACTAAAGGTGTAGCAGATAGCTACTTCAGAAAAAACATCTCAGTCCATATCAATACATCTTGGTTTTCTTCAGAAAATAATAGTTTGATAATATTGTTTTTCTTTTCTTCAGGCTATTGATTGGAGCACCCAGAGCCAGAGCTTTGGGGAAACAGACAGCCAACATCACAGGAGGCCTTTATAAATGTGAAATCACACAGTCCAACGATTGTGAGCGTATTGAATTTGATAGTGAAGGTGAGTTGTCTGTCTGTCTGTCTGTCTGTCTGTCCTGTCTGTCTGCATATACAGTACTGTTTCCAAATGTATGAATATAAATGCTTACATTTTTATCTTGTGTTACCGAACTTTGATAGAGGACATACATGTTGAGAATAAGGAAAATCAGTGGATGGGGGTGACGGTTCAGAGCCAGGGACCTGGGGGAAAGATTGTGGTGAGTCAAACTGAGCATCTGCACCAACATCCCACTAACATTCAGTCTTGGTGTGGTCTTATCAGCTATTAAGGTCTGAACTTAAACTCAATGGTGTTTGGCAATTTCAGACTTGTGCTCATCGCTATCAGAGGCGCTTGTTTGTCAACACGCCTCTGGAGTACCGGGACATCACCGGGCGCTGTTTTGTCCTGAGCCAGGACCTGACCATCGACTCATTCTCTGATGAGGATGGAGGGAACTGGAACTTCTGTAAGGGCAGACCCAGAGGCCACGAGATGTTTGGATCTTGCCAGCAGGGTTTGGCTGCCACCTTCACCAAAGACTACCATTACGTGGTGTTTGGAGCACCAGGAGCTTACAACTGGAAAGGTCACTAACCACACACACACACACACACACACACACACACACACACACACACACACACACACACATATTGAATAACATTATTTACCAAGAGAATAAAGTTCCTCATTCTGTTAAAATAATTAATGGAATATTTGTGTTTTTTTATTATGAAATAAACATTTCTGCAGGCATCGTTCGAGTGGAGCAAAAGAACAACACTCTGATAGAGATGGGAGTGTATGATGACGGCCCGTATGAAGTTGGAGATGAGCATCTCCTGAGCCCCGAGCTTGTGCCTGTACCTGCCAACAGCTACCTCGGTGGGTTTCTACACACAAATCAGAGCTATATGTATGAGCTACTTGTATCCTGTTTGGTTCACTGATGCACTGTGGCTACTTCCTCTCTAGGGCATTGCATTGCTTACACATTTGGCATAGGATGTGTTTTACTGATGCATGTTCTAGCTTTATCTCCACATTAGTGTTCATTATTGTGTGAAACTTGTGTGTTTTACTGCTGAAGACAGATGATCAGAGTGGACATTTAGAGATAAATGGACTGTTCACACAGCAGATATTTTGACTTCAATCATAGCTAACTAATACCATAATCAATTGTTGCATTGTAGTGATTGCTGGAACGGTGACATTAATAATGTCAATAGTTCCACCTGTGGTGCTGCTGCTATAGCAAGTCAATATGTTTAGTTTGTTGAGAAAAAGGTTTTTGAATCTGATCATTTGAGAATGATAAAGATACAATAATCTCTCTACTGTCTGATGTAAAAAAAAACTCACAAAAAACACCCACATTTTTAGGCACACCATGACAATCTATTGCAATTCAACACAACAGCTCTGCCATAAATTCTACCTTTAAAAAACCTTATAATTATTGAAAATGCATATTGGGCTGTTTCAAATTGTTGTCCTTCCTATTTACATTCACACCAGTAGAAGAAAATACTGTGGCAGTTTGTGGCAAAATGCTCATTTTATCTCCACATCTGAAACTAATGGCATACTTGAAGCAAACATGCAGCTCAGGTTCTTGATTATATATTTTGTAATTAAATCAATCTTCACTGTCTCTGTTAGGAGTTTCTAAAGTTTTGTTACCAGTTGATTACATTTCCGGCTGGTAAAAAGTTTTGGAAACGCTGCAGTCAACATCCTTTTCAGTGACTGACATATTGTCGTTGATGCTGCACTAGTGACTCCAAGTGGTTCGCCAGGGAAACTGCATAGAGATAGAACGACATTATTGATCTGTCTGTCGCCCCTCTGGCCTCCTCGCTGGCAGGTGAAAAGAAATGTGGTTGTCTTCACCTCCCTATTCCAAATTAGGGAGAAAAGAGGGTAAAAAAAGTAAACCTTTCTTTAGTGTAAAATAAGATACTTATGTCAGACAACATTTCTCACACAGGATTCTCCCTCGATTCGGGACACAGCATCACCAGGCATCGCGGCCTGACGGTGGTGGCTGGAGCACCCAGAGCCAATCACAGTGGAGCTGTGGTCCTGTTGAAGAAAGAGAGCGACACCTCCTCCAGACTTTTGGTGGAGCACACTCTGCACGGGCCGGGACTCGCGTCCTCGTTTGGCTACGATGTGGCTGTGGTGGACTTGAATGGGGATGGGTAGGGAACTTTTCACTGCTTCTATTCTGCTTTAGTACACAGATAATTCATGTCATCAGAGAAACTTAAAAATTACCTCCCTTCTTTGATTCAGATGGCAAGACATAGTTGTGGGAGCCCCTCAGTTCTACATGAAGGACAGAGACATTGGAGGAGCCGTTTACGTCTACATCAACCAGGCAGGAAGGTGGGAACGAATCACACCTGTTCGTCTAAATGGGACCAAAGACTCCATGTTTGGACTAGCAGTGGAAAACATTGGAGACATCAATCAAGACTCATATGAAGGTAGTTTAGCGGCCATTTTGCTGCTTATTTATGTTTCTCTATCAGTCTCTGTCACATAAAATGGTTTCTTTCTCATGCAGACATTGCCATTGGAGCTCCTTATGATGACGGGGGTGCAGGAAAAGTCTACATCTATCAAGGCTGTGTGCAAGGAATCAAAAGCAGCCCTGCACAGGTCGGCTTTGTGGAGCTTTGCTTTAAGTGGCTATAATTCATATTTTCATATTAACAAAGGAGTGTGCTGTTCACAGCATAGTTACCGCAGGTACTGCATGTTCAAGATGTTGATTTGTCTGGACCTTCCTGTGGACAGGGACTTCCCTGTGAAAATCTATTAAGAATTTCATTATTATTGATTTAAAATCCTGCTCTAGAACCCAGAGTTATTGAAGTACTTGCTGTCAAAAGTCTTAAACAAATGTTGGCTCCTGACACTAAATATTACACTTCATTGTTATGTTATTTTATAAATTAGCTGATCAAGTTTTTTTTCTCTCCGTTATTACAGATACTTTCAGGAAAAGAGCACAACATGCGACTCTTCGGATATTCTTTGGCAGGGAACATGGACTTGGACAGTAACTCTTATCCAGATGTGGCTGTGGGCTCTCTGTCGGACACAGCCCTGATCTACAGGTAATTAATACCCGTTATATGTCCATTTAAACAGCGCAGATTTGTACCACAACTTCATTTAACAATCTTTATTTCAGGGCACGGCCAGTTATCAGCATTAGGAGAGATGTCAAAATATCTCCACAGGAAATTGACCTTACAATCAAAACCTGTGGCAAGAGCATTTGGTAGGTGCTCTTACATTCTTACATTCAACAGATCTCATAGTCAACACGTTTTTGTTGAAAACAAATGTCCTGTTCTGTTCTTAGCTTCACGGTGGACGCGTGCTTCACCTGGAAAGCAAACACTGCATCTTACAACCCCAGACTAAGTAAGTGAAATGCAGAAGAAAAGAAAAAAATCTTCTTTTACAAATCAAAGATTTGTTCAGCACATTTTTTTCTGCTGCCGTCTTCACTGCAGCGATCGGCTACTTGGTCGAATCGGACGGAGATCGCAGGAAACATGGGCTGCCCTCCAGAGTGACGTTCCTCAACAAATCCCGCACTGAAACAGACCACCAGTTAAATGGCACCTTGGACCTCCGCGGCCAAAACCAGAAGTCATGCATCAAGATAACAGCCAAACTAAAAGTGAGACAGATCTCCCACTTAAATCACATGCTTGGGATAGATTCTACTCAGAGAGCAACAGTCAGGAACAATTGCAGTTAGTCTGCGCTTGTTAAGGTCAGCGAATGCTGCTTTCAACATATGTTGTTGCTCGTAAAACAGAGAGGTATATTTAGGTCTTTTTGTTTAGCAACACATCTGAGCACACCATGTACTGTGTTTCAATACATTTGATGTCACAGGAAAAAACATTTTGGGAGTTGCAAGCATTTTTCTTGCCTACAAAACAATTCTACTTTCTTGATTATTCAATTAGTTGATCAACAGAAAAAGAATTGTCCACTAATTTGACAATCAATTAATCGTCTCAGACATTTTTCAAGTTAAACATTATTTGATTAGAGCTTCTCAGTTGTGAGGATTTGCTGCTTTTTATCTTATGCGATAGTAAATAAATATATTTGAGCTTTGGGCTGTTGATTTAATGCTTTAGGAAATACAAATATGTGATCTTGCCTAATTTTCTGACACTTAGACCGAAGTAGTAATCAAATAATCAATATTAACTCTGTTTCTGCGTGTCAATAAAAGCCACATAAACAAACAAATTATATATATATGTACATATAACAATTTGAACAGTCTCAAGATGAAAGTTATGACTGTTTGAATCTTAAAATGCAGAGTTGTGATACAGACTGCAGTTAGTATTTCCCACATAGAGTTAAATATTAATGCGCCGCACTATGGTGGTTGCCTCTGATTTGCACAGGACAACATTAAGGACAAGATGCGCAGCATCCCCATTGAGGTGTCGGCAGTAATTGTGGGTACCAAGCGACAGAAGATGAGGAACGGCCTCTCTCAACTCATGCCCATATTAGACTCCTCTCAACCAAGCAAAGACGTCATTGAGGTAAACATTTGCACTACCACTTTTATTTTTAAGTTAATGACAGAAGGTCCACAGTGGAGCAAAGTTTTTACATGGTTTTGTTGTGATTTCTTGTGGCTGCAGGTCAACTTTGTAAAAGAGGGATGTGGAAGTGATCATATTTGCCGGAGTAACCTGAAGATGGAGTACAAATTATACTACAAACAAAGCAACCTAGACGTGTACTCCCCACTGCCCATGTGAGTAGAACGTGATCTAAAGATATGGTCATATTCATATTCATGAACTCTGCGTTAAACAACATCATGTGATCAACATCCTAATTATAGAACAGCTTGTACGTCCAATCCCAATGAGTCAACACCTAGTTCTTCCACGGTTAACTCCAAAACTTCTTTTGGTTTTTGGGCCGCACATACTGCGAGGCTGGATGATGGAGCTTCACTGATATGAACATTCACCAGAAAAATTACTCTAATGCCGCTCTAGTTACGTGTATGTTGCTCAGTGTCTGCTGGATGTACAAGTCTGCAATGGTTGGATAAAATGTCCGCCATAACCGCCTAGTAAGCCAATTTTAATATATGAAAAAACATCTATTTATTAGATTTTTTTTTTCATAAAAAAAACAATCAACCTGAAGTGAGAGGTTATGTCTGTGTATTTGCAGCAATAAGAACGTCCCTGTATTCCATCTGAATTACGAGAGGAAGGACTTGGCTCTGCGTGTGACGGTCAACAACATGAATGAAGATGATGCGTACGAGGCAAAGCTGGTGGCGACGTTCCCGGATACATTGTCTTATTCTGGTGTGCGCTCACATCCGACAACGGTAAACAAGAGCAGGAATGAAGAGAGACTACAATATTTTACCCAAGTAAAAGTACTGCTGCTGAAAAGACATTTTAGTCAAAAGCAAATAGAATAAGAATGGTCGATTGACAGCCATTATCTAGCGAAATAACACACAAAAAAGAGCAAGAATGTCCACTACATATACTTTCTGACTTACGACTTGTTTTTTTATTTGCACTTTTGTTCTCCAACGTGTTGTTTCCCAGCTGGAAAAGCCAATCATCTGTACAGCCAATCTGAGCGGCTCTCAAGCAGACTGTGAGCTGGGGAACCCTTTCAAGAGAGACTCAAAGGTACAGACTGGTTTCACATGTCCGTCCTGACACTTAGTTGTTGTATTTCAAATGTGAGAGATGTTTGTTTTTTCTTCCCTTTTTTGCACCAGGCTTTATTTTACATCATCCTGAGCACTGTGGGTATGACTCTCGACACCACGGAGATTAACATCGACCTGCAGCTCCAAACGTAAGTCTTGCTGCTGCATGCTTTTCCTGTTTTTTTTTCAGATAACTTCACATTAACATAAATAAAAGTATTGTACTACATTGGTGTATTTCTCTTTTTGCAGTACAAGTGTGCAAGAAAATATCGCCCCCGTTAAAGTGAAGGCTAAAGTAATCATTGAATTGCCGTTGTCGGTCAGTGGGTAAGTGTGTTAGACCAATGTTTGACTTCAGTTAAAGAGCCTCCAAAAGTATGTCAACTCATATTTGTAATATTCTTGTTTTCATCAGAGAAGCCATCCCTAATCAGGTTTCTTTTGGAGGCGTTGTGAAAGGTGAAAGTGCCATGAAGACAGAAGAGGAGATCGGAAGTTTGATTACTTATACATTCAGAGTAAGTTCATTCATCCAACCTTTGCTTTTTAAATCACTGCTGTCTTTGAAATCATAACATATTGATTTCTCCTCCAGATAAACAACTTGTGGAAGTCTTTGACATCTTCTGTCAAAGCCTCACTTCACATCCAGTGGCCCAAATGGAACAAAGACGGCAAATGGCTTCTGTACCTGGTAAAGATCACTGCTACAGGACCGGAGGACGTCCTCTGCTCTCCTGAGTCTGAAATCAACTCTCTCAAACACATCCAGGTAGTATTTCTAAACCTTTGCTTCCATGTACTCAAGGCGAAATCAGCATTTACCTGAAGTCTGTTCGGTTCCACTTTGAATTCATGAGAATAAATGTACTTTCAGGATGCCTCTGCGTCCAGGACGAGACGTGAAATTGGAGAAAGAAAAACTGTCGCCAAAATGTCATCACTGTCAGAGAAGAAAAAAGTGTTGGTGAGTCTCTTCATGGATGTTTTTTCATTTGTTCCTAAACAGTCATGGAATGTAGCTACATTTACTCAAGTACCACACTTTAAGTATACAAGTGAGGTACTTGTGCTGGATCATTTTATTTTCATTTTATTATAATTTTTCAGGAAAAAACCTACAAAGATTTGATAAGATATGATGTTGTGTTACAAATTAATCTATACCAACAGTATGGTACAGCTGAAATGCTTATCTCTATTGAAAATGTATCGACAATTACATTTTTTTTTTCTTAAATAAATTTGCTGGTTGTCCTTTGAATAATTTGTTTGACTTATTTCTATTAGTTTTGAGGTTTATTATACTATTGGGCTCCTGAGTTATTGTGATCAGCATTTATCACTATTTTCCAAATTTTTCACAAACCAACAATCAATTGAGTATTTTTTACTGTGTACTGATAGCAGTTTAAGTACAATAATGACACGGGTCATCCATCACAGTTTATAAAGGTGTTGCTAAGATGTGTAATGGACTCTCTCCTCCTCAGACATGTGACAGCCAGATCCAATGCGTGGTACTCAAGTGCCCCCTACAGGGCCTGGACGGTACATCACTGCAACTGAGGTCTCGTCTGTGGAACTCGACCTTTATTGAGGTGACGGCTTGTCTCATAATGTGCTCCATGTGTCTCATCTGTGATCCGGTAGGACTGTCTGACCTGAGCAGCTGTTTTTGTCTTCACACAGGATTACGCCTCCATCTCCAACGTGCACATTGTTGTGAAGGCCTCCCTCGTCCTCCACACTCAGGCTAAGAACATGATCCTGAGAACCCCTCACACTGACGTAAGCAGCTCAACAGCCTCCAGCGTCTCTTTAACAGTTTTGTCTTGGTCCTAACTCACCTGGTCTCCTGCTTTTCCTCCTCGTGATGTTTTATTGCAGGTGACAGTGTCAGTGTCCCCCGAGGGTGCAGTAGCACAGCTCAGTGGCGTTCCCTGGTGGATCATACTGGTGGCTGTTCTGGCAGGCATCTTGATTTTGGCTTTGCTGGTGTTTCTGCTCTGGAAGGTGAGATACAGGGATGTTACACCTTTACCCATGTTTATAATACAGGATGAAAATAGGAGGTCAAAGGTAAACGTCATTGAAGTGCTTATGTTAGATCAGAAAAGGTGGAGTCTGTGAACAGTACGAGATATGAGAGTTAATATATGAAGACTTGTACATTATTTGTATTCACTTTGTTTTGTGGGGATTTTTTTTGCTGGTTAAATATTTGTTTTATCACAATATTTTGGCTTTCTTTGGTTTCATATTAATTAATGTGAATAGCTTTATATATTTCTTAGGCTGTCAAAACAATTATTTAATTATGGCTGTGGTAATCATTATTTTTTACATTGTATACTCAACGCTAATGTGATTAATTGGGAAACAAAAAATAGGAGAATAGTCAACACTTGAAAGGGAAAAAATGCAATTGTACTTCTAATGAACATTATACTCTATAATACAAATTATAGTTCGAGCCAATATAGAATATGTGTGTGTTATAGAATAACTAAACATTGTTTATAATGCATACTGTCTTTAATCTCAAATGTATTAATTCAGTAGGTCACAATATTCTGCAGACTATCGGTAAATAAGCAAAGTCAAATAATTTTTTTGTCAGGTGTCATTTGAGCATCAACACTAAAGTATTATGTTAATAAAATGCATTGTATCTGGCGTTTTGATGGAAGAAATCATAACAGCTATTGCCTGCTATGTCACTCTAAACACTTCATCACTTGCTCCCCCTCAGTGTGGTTTCTTCAAGAGAGCATCAAAAGACCAATACGATGCTGCGTATCACAAGGCAGAGATCCATGTTCAGCCCTCTGACAAGGACAAGCTCTCTGCTGAGGCCTGATTTATGCTCTGAACAGGGGTAACGCTAGCTGTCAGCATGGAGTGTGACTACTGCAGTGACTAATGAACTCACTTTCCAGCCAATTCAGCTGACTTCATGCAGAAACATTCAATCAGACAGATATTGTAGCTGATGAAACCGTAACATTTACATTAAACAAAACCCAAATATTTGTTTTGATGTATATTGTATTAATGAAGTGCTTAAGGTTTCTGATGTTCATACAATATGTGTCTCTGAATTTTGCCACCCCAAAAATCTTTGCTTTTTCTTACCAACAGGCTTAATTTTTGCATTCTTTTGGTAGTTGTTCTGCAGGTGCCTTTGCTGACATCGCTGTTACTGCTTGGCTGTTTGAAACGTCCCCTTAAAAACTGTAACGCATGCTCAACGTTCCTGCACATCGCTTCCTCTTGCCGTTTACAGTGTGCATGGATATTTCTGACATTTACCAGGTTTTAATAATGCATCTTGTTTCTTTAAATCTCCCTTCCCAGTGTGGATTCTTTAAACGCTCCAAACAAGAGGACAGCGTGCCGAGTTACCACGCAGTGCGGATCAGGAAGGACACTCCTGAGTCTAAAGATGGAAAAGTCCAGCTGGATCCTTTTGAAAAGAAGCAGTGGATGACAAATTGGCTGGACGGTGAAAGTTACTCATGACTCATCTTACCGTTAATATTATTTTGACTAACAGCAATAACCTAATTTTATTTTTTAAGTCTCAAGCCACAAACAGGATGAACTTTGCCTTTTCTTGTTCACTTGGAGAACGTCAGTGATTTTGTCTTTTTACACTGTATGATGAAATGTTTTTTGTAAGTTTTGTATATATTTAAATACTTCTGCACACTGTATATTTATTTTTTGATAAGAAAATAATTTCATGCAGCCAAAGAGTTATTTTCAGTCTCATGTGTCCATGAGCAGGACGAAGGGCAAAGTTTACTACTGTTTCTGTGGAGTTGTCTCACTAAAAGCTGAAAATCTATGCAAGGAAAGGTCACCTAGCTCAGTATTATATGAATATAAAATCTGTATTTCTTGTGGTTTAACGTCTAGTTTCAGTACATTTCAACAAAAAAACATCTTCTGTCCTTTTGGAATGACATTTAGGTACATTATCATTTCACAATAATTAAAGGTGCATAAATGAGCACAGCCGACTCAAATAGTGTTCATTGATTCTTTACCTCGTCTCACTGGCATTCAGGTAGCATCCACTGTACTGTAGTCAACACTGAATTAAGATTGTTTTGTACTATGTAAGGAATCCAAAGGGAAGATGGTCAATAGAAACTGCAATGTTTGTTTTATAGAATAAATTCAATGTTAACGACTTGTTGAATTTTCAAGTATAATAAAATGCTTAAACACTGATTGCTGCTGTGACTTTTCATTACCATTAGAAGTATAAGCCTCCATAAAGTGAGGGCTGTACCTAATAAAGCATTTATCTGACGATTCGGTTTTCTGTTGTTGGGTCCATAAGCTTCAAGAAAATAGTGATAAGGGCCCATCACAATTCCCTTAAGCAAAATGTGACATCTTCAAATTAATTGTTTTGTTTGAACAACAGCCAAAACCCACAGATATAATCAGTTTACCGTCACGGAAGAAAAGCAACAAATAATCACAACTGAGAAGCTAGAACTAGTCAAGTTTTGCTTCTTGTTACACAAAGACTTAACTGATAATCAAAACAGTGGATGAACTTTTTGTCAATGGACTAAGTAATTGTACAAAAGCACACAAACATGACAAACATTGTTACTGACATATATGGCAGTAATTATTATATGCTATCCAATAAAACAGAGTCTTACTTTGTTGATTTATTTAATCACACCATTTAGAACAACCATATCATTTACATGAGAACAGATCATTTACTTCACTACTCTATATAAAAGCTATTGCATTGGAAATATTAATCTATATGCAGCCAAACAACGCAGCTGACAGAAAAAGCAAGTTAACAGGAAATGTGACTTTGTTGGTTTTTGCATTCAAAATATCTGAGTATCATTATGTCAATATACAGGTCAACATATTTATTCCACATTAGTCAAATGTTAGACGAAAGGTCTTCTCCTGATCCTTGCGCTGGTTGTCACACAATTTAGACACTTCTTCCACTCTTCTCTGCAGAAGAACTGAGTTTTGGTCGATCCACTGAAGCGAATCCATGTGAGTGTTGAGAATTTTACAGATCTGCTGAAGCTGAAAAAAAAAAGAGGTAAAAAGTTAATTTAACATGCAATAATATATATCAAAGCAACAGAAATGTGTCATGGAAAGTTGAACTTGAATTAGGTCTCATCTTACCGGGTCACTGGTATCTGCTGGGCCGCTGGACGTGTTCAGGTGCTCGATGATCTCTTTCAGATCCTGCGACATCCTCTTTAGCTGTGCGTCGACGTTCTCGGCAAGCTTGTACGTTCTTTCGCGTTCCTCATCAGCGTTCTGCATGTAGATGGTTCCACTCTGCTCTTTCACCGACTCCTCGAGCGGGCAGAGTAAATCCTCCAGCTCTTTCTGTTGGGAGAGGATGAAATCCAGCTCCTGGTTTAGCCTCCTCTGGTCCAGCTTCACCTTCTCCATCTCCTTGTGCAGGGCTGTGATCTTCTCTCCGTTCTCCACCAGCATGCGGTCCCAGGCGTTCACCTGAGTAGCCTGCTGTAAGAAATGTCTCTCTTGGTCCTCAAGCTCAAGACTCCACTTGTTAATAAGACCCTCTAGCTGGGCATAGGTCATCACTGGAGGAGCAGTTGTTGCAGAGATGGTTGTCAGCGTAGAAATTGGTGCGATACTTGTGCCGGTTAAAGGTTTGAGTCCCAGTGTAAAGGCTGTCGGCGCACCTGTTGTGGCGGCTGCAACAGTGGCAGTAGGGGCAGGGGCAGAGGTGATGGTAGCTGCCCCCAGAGGTTTGAGCATAAAAGCCAGACCTCCACCTGCTGCTGGAGTAGTTGTAGCAGCAGTGCTTGCTGCTAAAGTTGGAGCTACACCCAAAGTAAAGCCTGTACCTGTTGCAGCGGCAGTGACAGCAGAAGCTGTGGTGGCAGCGGCCGCAGCGGCGGCGTGTGCAGCAGCAGCAGCTGTAGAGATAGGTGAAGCAAAGAGAGAAGGGCCTGGAGCTAGGACTGCCTGGGTTGTTGCAGGCGGAGCTGGGGTTGATGAGGGTTTAATCCCAAAGGCAAATCCTCCACCCTGAGTTGTGACTGCAGCAGTGGGTGCTTGCTGGGGCTGAATGCTCATGGTGAGGTTGGATGGAGCACTGGCACCGAAGCTGAAGCCACCTCCTGGGGCAGCAATGGGGGCCGCAACAGGGGCTGCAGCGGTGGTCGCCTGAACCTTGGTTGCTCCAAAGCTGAACCCTCCAAATGAGAGGCCGCCTGCTCCTGTAGTTGCTGTTACTGCGGCCATTGATGGTGCTGCAGGTTGGAGTTGAGCTGCAGGTTGGGGTACAGCTTGAGAAGGAGCACCAAAGGCAAAGCCTCCTCCTGCAGGAGCGGCAGCGGCGGGCTGTGCTGACATGCCCATACCCATGGTGAACCCTGACCCCGGCGCTGGAGCTGCTGCGGTGCCTAAAGCCAGCCCTTGGGGTGGTGCTGCTGCTGCGGCTTGAGGAGTGACCATGCCAAATGGGGCGGTGGGGGTCCCAAAAGAGAAGCCTCCCCCGGCTGGTGTGCTCTTTGCCGGCGTGCCAAAGCTGAAAGAGCCGGTGGGGTTCGTGGTGGCCTGAGTGGGAGTGCCAAATGCGAAGCCTCCTCCAGCGGCGGCAGGCATGGCGCTAGTCATCCCAAAGCCCGTGCTGGGGGCTGCAACTGCAACTGCTGGCTTCTGCGCTCCGAAGGAGAAGCCCGTGGAGGCTTGGCCGAAGTTGAAACCGCCACTCATTTTCGTTCGCCGGAGGACAACTTAAATATAACGCTATCGAAAACAGCCAACTCACAAAATGGTCACTTCCTCGCTGAACTTCTGCGGCTTTTGGCGGGTCACAAGAACGAGCTGGTTCAACCGACGTAGCGTTAACCGAGAAAACAGTTTCTCTGCTCCGACGGCTTTCCAAACGTTAGCGGTTGATACAGTCAATCACGGATTTGGAAACGTTACATTGACCCAGACGGAAACTAAAAAATAACAAAACAGCCTCCTCACAACGTGGCCCGATGTTTCGCAGTTCTTCATGCAGGCATTTCTGTAAACTGCTAAAGGAAATGACGGCAGTTAGGACCTACATAGTGTGACAATAGCCCTGAGTCTTGTCTGCCAATGCTCAAAACCCGCCCCTCTTGGTAAGATTGACAGCTCAAGTGCCCAATAACGGTCCTGACAAAACTCCATCTGAAGTTTGATTGGTAGAGCTTGCTGCCTGAAAGACGAATCCCAGGGAAAAGATACCAATTATTTTATCCAAAGAGAACTGAGTCTACGACAAGATAGTTAATTTAGTTCAGAATACGAGCTGTGTAAGAAAACAAAAAACTAACGTGAAACTAAATGTAAAAGAAAGATACTACGAAAGGATTATTTCAATCTATATGTTTGCATTCTTAACTGTTCTTAACCAATGACTTTACTACTTAAAAAAAACAAAATCTGAAATACTGTACAAAATACACTTTCTTGTACTAGCATTTAAAAAAACAACAACATGGCATTATGCTTTCCCATTTCTTTTATATTTTCACTTTAGTTGTTTTTTATTATTGTATAATGTTTTACATCTACACAAAAGAAGCATATCTTTGTTAATATATATATTTTAAACAATGCCGAAAGGTACAAAGCCTCTTGACACCGTTTTGACTCTTTGTCTGAGTTAGCAGGACGCGTGTTGAGTATCCGCATAGCCTTCATCTTGCCGTGTTGACATGTATTCCACTTCTCTATGAACAATTGAAGTAAGGACGATTTAATAAACATTTTACGGTGACTATGGATTCACAGATTTCCCCAAATCACTCAGAACGTTAATTTCACGAGTGTGTTTGCGTGCTGCTGACGTCAGCGTGGACGCCAACGTCAACATAGATTAACTAAACTAACTGCGTGTCGAAATTGTGGATTCTCACCTGTAATTCTAATCTAACGAAGCGCCACCATCGTCTGAGCGATCACAGGAGCTGTCACAATGAGGATTTTAAGGTTTTTGCGGAGCAGCGTGTCCATAGGAAAAGACATTGATTATTACTCCAAATTTTCACCCTCTCCTCTGTCAATGAAGCAGTTTCTGGATTTCGGTAAGAGTCGGCAGGCACGCACGCGCGCGCGCGCGCGCACACACGCACACACAAAACAATTCTGTATCGTGCCTACATGTTCCCTCCCAGCTACAAGGGTCTAAGCGCAGAGGGGTTCGTATGGTGCACAGACTGTGAAGCCCCCTGAAGCAAAGCTCTGATATTGGGCTATATAAATACAAATTTACTAGAAAAAATGAACGAGAATCTCTTTCTAGTTAAAGTAACCAGACAGGTATGTGAGTCTGTGAGTGTGTTCTTGACTGATCCAACAAATAAAATACCTGACAAGTGAAGGATGTGCTTAGCATGAATGAAAACATCATCCAAATCCAATATTAGCATAAACAGAAATCTGCAACATTGCCCACAATGGCCTTTTGATAGCTGCCGCAGTATGAACTGCATGGCAAAACTACGGTTTACAAAATTAACCCGACAGTATCGGTGATTCATCAAAACGATATATGTATACACAATAACACATAAGGATTCTGATTTTTCAGTGTTTGTTTCCACCCTTCAGGCTCAGAAAATGCATGTGAGAAAACATCCTTCACCTTCCTCAGACAGGAGTTACCTGTGAGGTTGGCAAACATCATGAAAGAGATCAACTTGTTGCCCGACAACTTACTGAGGACTCCATCGGTGCGGTTGGTCCAGGGCTGGTACGCAGGCCTTTTCTTAGTTCTCTCTCAAACTACGCTCATGCCAGTACCTGCCAATAAACCGTGATGTCTCGTGCGCAGGTACATGCAAAGTCTTGAAGAGATTCTTGAGTTTAAAGACAAAAATGCAGATGATGAGAAAGTCACATATGAGTAAGTAAATGAAAACACTATGCAGTTGAGTTTTGTTTCTTCTATGAAAGACGATCTAATGCCTGGTGGTAATCGCCACGTCTTCATTTAGTTTCACAGACGCGGTAATAAAGGTCAGAAATCGGCACAATGATGTCATTCCCACCATGGCTCAGGGAGTCGTAGAGTACAAGGAGACCCACGGCACAGACCCCATCGTCAGCCAAAATGTTCAGTATTTTCTGGATCGTTTCTACATGAGCAGGATATCCATCAGGATGTTGCTCAACCAGCACAGTGAGTAGACTTTTCTGCTGCATGAGAGATCATCTCTTTTCGTCAGTCATGACCAATAGAACGTCTCAACAAGAGTTGTACTTGTGTGGAGAGCTGTCACAAAGAGCCGGGTTGCTTCATTCACAGAAACCAAGAGGCTTATCTACGCTCGTAACTTTTAACGACATTGCCACTGGAATCCACAGATAACACCCAGACGTTTTTATTTTTAAATGACCTGTACCGTATCTTGACCTTCTGAACGAGTGAATAGTTTATTGAGTGAATAGTTTATTGTTTATTATTAACGGGCAAAGACACAGTCAACCAGCCGAGACCTGAATGTTACAACTGTAACACTCGCAGTGTGCAGACAGGCGACAGGCCTTGGTACCCAGCTGGCGCCTGCCGCTTGGTCGCGGCCCTGAGAAGCAAAGTGAGGGCGCAAGGGAAGAAACAAAAGAAGAGGAATCCCAAACAATAGAAAGATACCCCTGTTATCATTCCAAGGATGGCCCGGTTCAGTCTGGGGCAAACTGAACTCACTAAATGATCTACACATTTAAGAATAATGCATTCTAGATCAAACTTCCACCACAACAACCACAGTGATAATAATACATATTGTTATTATTAAGAATAATATGCTTTGTGCATGGTAAAAACATCATAAGGAACAGGAGTAATGCAAGAAAAGAAACAATTATAATTACACTATGACGAAGGGAGGAAGAAAGAAACACGGCATGGTCATAATCAAACGACAAAAAACTTGACTTTAACAATATGCATCATGGAGTGATAAATGCTCATGATCTCAGCTTTGATTGGATACATTCAAAACAACATGTAGGGATATTATATTATGTTGTATTCGTTGGTTTTCCTCTGTCAGCTTTTTAACAATAAATCATTTGACCCTTTTCTTTTTGCTGTCTGGCTTACTGCTCATGGATACTTGTTTGGGAATTATTATGTTTCTAATGTGGATGTTGTGTCGTCTGGGAACAGTGTTGTTGTTTCTTGAGAATTGGGGGAGAAATATGTCCACAAATGTCTATTTTGTGTCTCTTTTTATTTGACCAACTAACACATTATATCCCTGTGTTTTCCTCCAGCTCTCCTCTTTGGCGGGAAGGTGAAGGTGAACCCAGCTCATCCCAAACAGATCGGCAGTATTGATCCAAACTGTCGTGTCAGCGAGATCATCAGAGGTGAGAACACAAACAATTTGATGAGGAAGTGCTCCGAAATGTCGTGTTCCTACCTGAAAAAAAAAACTTTTCCCTACAGACGCATATGAAAATGCACGAAACCTCTGCGACCGATACTACATGAACTCTCCTGAGCTGATACTGGAGGAATTCAAAGGTAACTCGTCAGAAACACGTTTAAGTATTTACAGTAGAAGCACTTGTTTATCTTAAGCCCTTTAATCTGCATTATTAATGAATAGATACATATGAATTATTGAGTCAATCAGACCTGGTCAAATGGAATCTAATCTTTGATCATCTGTTTGTCCCGACAGTCAAACCCATCACTGTGGTCTATGTTCCATCTCATTTGTATCATATGGTCTTTGAACTTTTTAAGGTAGGATTATTTTTGTTTTTAACAGCTGGTTCACATGATACAGGTTTACATTTTACCATGTTGCCTTTCTCGTTATATCAAGCTGCTGTGTGTGCTTTCATTGTTGCAGAACGCCATGCGGGCCACCATGGAGCTGTACGGCGACGCCATGGAGTATCCTCCCATCCATGCGCAGGTCGCTCTGGGAACGGAAGATCTGACGGTCAAGGTAAAGCTGTGCTGCATTCAGCAGTCTTCCCTCCCCCCGAAACAGACCAGTGTAAACTAAACAAGCCCATATGTTCTGCTCCAGGTGAGCGACCTTGGAGGAGGCGTGCCGCTGCGCAAGATTGACAGGTTGTTCACCTACACGTACTCCACAGCTCCACGCCCGAGCATCGACGGGGCCCGGGCTGCTCCTCTGGTCAGTGTTCCTGATGCGTGAGCTCATGTGGATGGACGGGAGACTTTGCGCTCAACTTTTTGTACTCAGCACCGTCAAAACACAAAAAAAGAATCACTTCTTCCTGACATTCTCCACCGTGCTTCAAAACACAAGCATCTGTGACATCACCAGGTGGAGACATCATCACATCGTCATAGAAAAGCACAAGTGGAACTAATAACACTGAGATATCATAATAACCTCATCAGGTGTTTAAGATTTGACAGTAGGACTTAACTACTGTTACTACTACTTATGTCTATAGCAAGACTGGGTGATCATTCTGGATTATTGATTATTTTATTTTTTACAACCAAAGTGAATTTTACTAAAACAAATTTTTGTTGTAATTTAAAATAATAATAAAAAACTAAATTTTGCATATATCCCTATATCATGATCTTTGTCAATAACAGCCGGCTTCTCATCAGCTGTTGTAACAGGACCAGTAATTCAAATCTTTCTTTTTACAAATCTTAGCGATCTGTCCATTGACTGAAAGGTCTGTACACTTAGATGAGGAAAACAGTCCCAACTCAATGTCCATGTATTAGCTGTTTCCAGAGCTTTCAACAGCATCAGACAGTCTTCTATGTGTGTGTTGACATGCTGTTGGGACACTTTAAGGACTTCTCACCTTCATTGGGTTAAAAGGGAAGTTTACAAGTTCTGTCTTGAACTTTCAAAGGAGTAGGTGACAAAAATGACTCACAACTGACCAACTTGCTTGCTTTTTTTCTGAAACTTTCAGTGCCATCACATGGTCTTCTTATTGAGACATTGCTTCAAAAGGAGATAACCTATGATAGCATTTCTGTAACTTCCCCTCCCACATTAATTGTGTCAAATTGTGTCAAACTACAAAGGATGCAATAATTGTAAACGAAGAAAGACAGCAAATCAAATCAGTATGTATTGTTTGTTTGTTCCAGTGCTAGACTAACTTCACAGTCCAAACTCTAACACAAAAATAAAATTAGCTTTTTCCCATAAAAACGTTTTATTTGTGTCCAGGCTGGTTACGGGCACGGTCTGCCCATCTCTCGACTGTACGCCCGGTACTTCCAAGGGGACCTGAAGCTGTACTCTCTAGAGGGCTATGGAACTGATGCTGTGATCTACATTCGGGTAATTGAACTGTGCAGAGCATGAACAGCTTTGGATAAAAGCGTCAGCTAAAATAAATGTAATGTTTTAACTTTGTCCTCTCATTCTTCTGCGTAGGCTCTCTCCACAGAGTCCATTGAGAGGCTCCCCGTGTACAACAAGTCGGCCTGGAAACACTACAAGACGATCCACGAGGCCGACGACTGGTGCGTCCCCAGCAAAGAGCCGAAGGACATGACGACGTTTCGCAGTTTCTAGAGCCAGCGAGCGGCAGTCCTGTAGCAACGTGTGCGAGAGAGGTGGTTTTGTGCCATATATTCAAAGAGGTCAATAGTTTTGTTATTATGAAGAAAACCGTGTTTCCTTCTCACTCCTACTGGTACCAGGTTTCTGGAAAGATGTTGAAAGTAAAGCCAAACTAATACTGGAGTTTTCAGGATGATACTATTGTTGATATTTAAGTTTAAAAACACATTGACCGTGTAACATAATCATAACATTAAGGATGGTTAATAAAGATTCGATGTCCTGAGCTGACCTTTGCTGGACAAGCAGTAACGTAATCAACGTTTCCAAATGGACTCAAACATATTTTTGAATTACTGAACTACAATTTGTTATTTGTTAACCAACATAATAACAAAAACATATCTGTTACAAACTAAAGTTAGCTGATGAAATCAGTTGACATGTAATTTTTAGATGCTTTGAGAACAAACTAAACTCCATTTAACGACATGTCATCTGAAACTCTCTGCATGGTTAAGGTTTGATCGGTTTGTGTCGTTTGCTCTCCTGGTTTATAGCTTTTATTTTGCTGAAAGTCGATCTCTAACTGTTACAGTCCGTCTGTTGCAGAGCGTGTTCAGCTCTGCTCATCTCCTCCGCTTCGTGGGAAGTTGTTAAGACAATTAGTTGCTGATTGTTTTAAAATGTGTTGCAAGTTTTTGCTGATGAGTCTAATCACTTGGATAAAGTCAATTATCCAGGTGATTAGACTGGATAATGAATCAGTTGGATAATGTATACAAGCAACATGTGATCAAAAACATTGATTTACCGACATTTTGCATCTGCTTTTACTTATGTATTTAAGGAAAGTGGATTATTATAATTCCACATTGCTGATGCACACATTTGAAGGCTGATTTGTTCTTCTTTAACTTTCCTCACAAGTTGTATCACATACAGTATAAGAGAAACATATTTGGATTACTGTGGTTGTATTACGACTCATCCTGTCAAATAATATCAATATTTTCCATGTGACACTGAAGCAGTTATTCTGTCATGTTCAGTGAAAAATAAATATTTCAAAACAGACAGAGGTGTATTTGAGTGAAGGGTGATGGAAGTAATGATATAAACTGTGTCCCTCGATCTGTTAGTTGTGATCACAGATTTCAGTAAATGCACATTTACTGAAAGACGAGCTAGAACAAAATACAAGCATACCATATAAAGTGAAAATTAGTTTATTGATGCTGTATGTACCAAGAAATGTTTCTCTAATTCACATGATTTTCTTGCAGTCCAACATGTCGCTTGGCGTACAGAACATGGCGTCATGCGTAAGAAGACGAAAGGAAGCACTTGGGTTTGGCGGTGAACAATCCATTGTTCAGCCTCACATTCATACACAGCGCCGTGCTCCCGACTCACACAAGTCCTTGTCATAGGCACTCTGACCGTCTGATGGACCGGCAGTGAGGTGCTCGTGTAGCAGACCTGCATGCTGTGTGTATTTACATGGAGCATCGTGTTACCGACTGGCGACACACAGCCCGAGTCGGGGACAGCAGAAGCAGCGTTCCCCTCGGCCCGACTTGATTTGTTTGCCGCTTTTCATTCAGCAAAAAAACCCGGCCTAGCTATTCTACTTAGTAGAAAAATGTATACAGTATAAAATGAACAATGGTATTTAAGTAAAAAAAAAAAAGATATGCAGTTAATAAGCACATGTATAAAACGTATTTATACATTTAAAACCTTGTCGCCCATTGAAGCTTAAAAGACAAATATAGTGCTTTCATCTGAATTGTACAACCGTTCGTGCAGAAGAGTTCATGTACATTGAAACAGGCAAGTTATACTAGCAAAAATATAAAACGCTGGAAAAGCAGTACACATTTAACTTCCATAGATAAATGTGTGTATGATCTGCAACAACTACATTAGATTATTTCATTCTGAAAACAGAGTCTTTTTTTTATAATTATAGCTTCAAGCTTTTAGTGGTAAAAAATGTTAGGATTCCATTTTGGTCACATACCCAACGTTTTTTTTTGACATTCCCCATCTTTAATTGAAAATGGTTTGAGCTGAAGTTTGTTAAAACATTCCAGAGAACCAGGAGCTACTGTATGAACGTAAATCACAACTGGCACATCAGTCAGCACACCTGGCAGTAATGTATGTGGTTGTTGGTGTTAACACATGAATGTCACGTCATGGCACCAAAAGTGTAAAGAAAAGAAAAAAGGGGGTGCTCAGGGGCCTGCTAGTGAGGAAGTTTATGGGATGCATGAAGTCAGAACATAGCTGATACCTCAGCAGACAGAGTCCGTACTGGCTGGCAGTCTCCCACTGCGTCGGCTCTCCTTCTCTCTCTTCTCTCTCTGTTTCTCCAGCTTCTCCTGGGTCTTACGCAAGTCCTTCAGCTTTTTCTTGATAGTTGAACGGTCGCTTTGACTTGACACGCCGAGCGCCTGAAGGAAAAAGAGCACAGAGTTAGGGCAAAGTAATGCTACCATGTTGTGGCCACAAGGTGGCAGTTAAAGGTTGACAATGTTTGACTAAACAATTACTGCATTATATACATCACTCTTAAACTATCCTTCCATTAATATACACGTAATTCAAAGATAATTATTATCAGAACTATCATGCTAGGTTGTATTTAAAACATTTTTACCTTCAACTTTTCACTGTCCAAGTACAGGAGCTGTTGGCCGTCCACTCCCTTAGCTGTGAATTCAGGCGTGTATTGGTCCATATTCATGCCCATCAACCAGTGACAGACCTGTTGATTGGTCCATTCAGAGACGGGCCGGTTCTGCCACTGATACTCTTTCCCTGTGGTCACTGGTTCATCATCCAAAGTCTACAGAAGACACAGATAATGCAAACAGACATGATACAAGTAAACATACTGTCACTTTAGCAAAGAAAATCACCATATATTGATGGATTGCTCATGTCTAGTGTGTGGAAGAATACCAAACTCCCCTGTGCACAGCCCTTCATACCTCATATTTAAATACACGTCACTTTAACAATACACTTCCACATACACCTTTAGTACACTTGTTTATAGTACTGTTATCTGTGCACTTTATTTTATATTCTATTGTAAATGTAATATGTTTCTATTTCTTGCACTGTGTTGATTGTTGTTGTTTTGTCCAATGTATGCATCACCCGTCAAGACAAATTCCTCGTATGTGTAACATACCTGGCAAATAAATGGTTCTGAATCAAACATATATATAGTTGGTGCTTTCTAACAATGTGCAACAGCCATTCGATGCCATGGATTGTACTTTATGTGTTTGACAGTGTTGATCAATGTTCCTAAAGCACAGTTAAGTGACGAGTGGTGAAATGCAATCATGTAATCATCTTTTCCTTACAGTACATTTTTATTCCTATAGGTGGAGAAATTCCTGAAAAGCAGTTCAACTTAGTGAGGGGGTTGAGGCTGGGGGACCAAAATAAAAAAGTGAAGCCAACTGCATTGTGTATCCAACAAACAACAAAATTGTGTTCAGTGTATACATTTCCCAAGATAGCACCAAGAAAACAAGCGTGCAATGACAGCAAAATATCAATAACATTCTCAGATACAGGTCTATGTGTCTTCATTCTGTATGTTTTACTGCGAGAGACTTGGACACTGGGAACTATAATTTCAGAGGAAACTGCTGCTGAAACACCACTGAGCAGGCAGCAGAGCAGTCAGCATCGTTCTGTGGTCTGCCAAAGCTCGTAAAGAACATGCAGCACTGGTTTGACAGCTGACTTAAGAAAAGCTCGGCAACAAGACTTTTTTCTCTCCATTATTTTAAAAGACAAAACAAAATAGCTTTAACACACACACATGCAGCTCTCTTCAATTCCCTCTGCATTCATGATTCAATATCAGCTGTGAAAGGGGGAAGGGCTCAAAGAGCATGCTTGAGAATGTCCCCTTTCAGCCGCATCAAGGCGTCCCACACAGCTTTTGTGACTGTGCAACAAGGAGAGCACTCACCTCACTGGAAGAGAAGATTAAAGTGTGTGAGCGCCCAGACAGATTGGGTTCAGCAACTAACCCAGAGATGTCTGAACTGGGGCTGGCAGGGCTAGAATCATCTATGACTGAAAAACTCTGGAACAAGTGGAAACAAGGAACGCATTTACGAAAGCAACACATCAGCAAACAACAGTTCTTGACCAAGAGAAGCAAACATATACAACACTACAGCGGTGAGGGGTAAGTGCAGTGCTGTTTCCAAGGTCTGAAATGATCATGCCAAATTACTAAAACTGAGATTTCAGAGGCAGCAATCCAAGTGAGTGACTGATCTTCAACACGATATGTAGCACAATATTAAAGGCAATTCAAACCAATCCACCACCAAAAGTACACCAACAACCTCTAAACTACAGCAACTAACTATGCTACCTCCAATGTAAACACACAAAAAAAGGTATGGGGTAATGTTTTTATTTTTTGAGTAGATGCTATGAGATTTATTATTTGATTCCTTAAGAGATTGTTTTTTTTAATGTAGTCTAAAAGCTAGTGTGGCTTGTTCTTCAGACCCAAAAGTGGGTATATTTGGAATCAGGGAATTATTACCCAGACTTGCAGGCTATTGCACCAGCTATGTGCAAGTTTATATGAAGTTTCATTTCAATGTAGCGTAGGAAATACACTCTAAAAAACATGTTGCACTATACAAGTTAGTTACAACGTAGCAGTTAGTGTTGATGTTACACACAAAACTCCAATCAAACTTCCTATTAGCTGGTGCAATAAGCCATCAAAACTACATTTGGCTCCATCTGTTTCCTCTAACACAAGCTCTGAGGCTTTCTGAGTGGATAAATGGAAAATTGGATGACATTATTTTCCTATAACACTACCACATACCCAGTTGAAAAGAAAAAGGTGAATTATTCATAGGATGTGTGGGGGTGAGGAATTACAAATAGCAGAACTCTATTTGTTAGTAAGGCTCTACCGTGGCATCTAAACTCAAAAGGTAAAACCAAAATTCGTATACTGTACCAAATCTAATGATCGACTGAATAAAGAGGACCAGGAGAGATTTGTCTGTTTAAAGGAAACACGGTTTAGTGAGATTAAATGTCCAGGCAGCAGAGCACTGACAAAAACTACCATAATGCACACAGCAACAAAGCCAAAACCTTTCTCTTAGTAATCATTTTATTTGTTCAGCCTGAGTCTTGAACTCATTAAACAGCTTCGTGGGAGCAGCAGCCTGACCACAGCCTGTGTGACAGTTAGCCACGCGTTTCACTGGATGGGTTTTATGTGTCACGATTTGGAAACTCATTGAGAAGCCACCAAATCCCTCCCTGCTAAAGCTCTCTGGCTAGCATATGGATCCAGTTATTGTTGCCTTTGCATCATATCTCTTGTGCAGAGAACTATCCAATGACGGCACATGTCTGGATACTGCCTCCCGATATGTTTCTACTCATTTTACTACTTCAATCAAGATATAAATAAATTATGATGATGGAGGACATACAAGAACAGTTCTATAGTTGGCCAAGCTCAATACTATACAACTAATATCTTATCGCTGGATGCTAATACTCTTTATGTCACTTATTTATATGCTCACATAAAGTTACGAACCTTATTCTTGCGGTCCTGGCTTTGCTCACTGCTGGTCTCATTGGCAGCGTACGGCAGACTGCTGCTGGAAGACGAGGGCTCTCTGTCTCGGTCCCTCTCTTTGTCTCCAAACCAGGAGAAGGGCATACAGGTCGGGATGGAGCTCATTGAATCAGCAGGAGACAGGTTCCCTCCAGACTCCTCCAGCAACTCTGCCGATCCCCTGGGCATTGAAATAGAAAGATTCGTTTATCCACAATCGCCTTAAACATGTGAGCTTCATGTGTTGCATACAAATGTCTCAGTAAGTGATAACTACCAGATATAAGAGAAAAAACTACATTAAGATTTGGCAACAAGAAAATAGAAAGCCGGTCTTGCGTAGCTCAATATTTACATCCACGAGGTACCATGGCTTCCAGTAATAATGCAGTAACTGTCTTCATGGAGTTTAGCTATTTAATGTAAACAGGCCTTTGTTTGTTTGAGTAACGTTGTTTCCATTAATAACCCAGTTTTAAAAAAAAAAATCTATATGTGGCACTTGCACCAACACCTACAGCAACAGATAACTCCAACAAACGTGTTACAAAACATGGAACCACAACAACTCAATAACCATTTGGAAACTTTAAATTGTTATAAATTAAATTGAGCAATTACAAACCTGCTGTCCAACGATGCTCTCATAGCCTCCTTGTCATATTTTTTTCCCTTGCCACCTGACTTCCGGAGACCTCTGTTGATGACCAGTAAAAATGTTTTTGTTAGTGCAAAAAAGATGGTATCATTAGAGATGAATGACAGTGATCACGGGTCTTACCCAAAGTCTGGAAATCGCCTTTTAGGTTTTCCCGCTGATGAGGCCTCATTTTGTTCCTCTGTAATGACACAACAGGCTCAGTAACAATGCAACCAAAAATGTTTCTTCTGCTGCAATCACATTTTGGTCTACTTGCGTACCTTTGAGCTCTTTGCTCTTCCCTTTTGACTCCCTCTTCTTGACATTGCGCATGAATCCAGAGGGGGAATGTGGTGACAAGGTGTCTTTTGGAGAGGACAACGAGGGACTTCCACTGCTCTCAATACCTTCTCCCTGTGATGGTGACAAAGACGGGCTGCTGGAGAGCGCAGCCGTACTCCTGGATACATCCCTAGTCTCTCCGGGATCATCTTTTTGTCCATTTCCAGGATAGCAGACAGGCACTGGAAGGGACAGACTCTCCTGGATGGACCTCCTCCTCCTGGGAGATTCCTGCTCCTCCTCTTCTTCGGTTTCCTGTTGGGACAAAGCTAATTATTTACAAGGACAATGCAAGGAGGACGGGATAAAAGCGTACGATGTAACAAAAAGCTCCGCTTTAGAGTTCTGATCGGCTGAATCATGTACACACACACACACATTATAAAAAGGTGCATTATTGTTTTGTACAGTCAAAAAGACACTTAAAGATGTTCCCTCTTGTGTTTTAGAGGATCTGTCAGTATCTAAAGGCGATTCCCTTTTTGTGCAGCCTCAACAGTATAACTTTGACATTGCAATAAAACAGATCAGCCACAGACAAAGTGGCAGTAAAATTGTCAGCTACCATCACTGTAAAAAATCCTACCCATTTCCCTGTTATTGGTCAGCTCATATTCACAAGGTTAAATATTACTCAAGTTAATATGTGTTCTCCTCCTTGTATAAAAAGGAGAAACGGGGTATTTTGTCATCATTAGTTTGACTTCCGAGATAGCAGTTTGAGCCTTACATGCCTTGATAAGGTTGCCATAGTTTACATCTAGCCTTTAGGTGGCTGACTGTTCAATCCAATCAAATTATCATTCACCATAACAATGTATCACTACCAGATGTTCCTGGCTGACCTGAGAGTGACTTGAAGGCACTGTGAGGCTCTCCTTCAGTTTGATCCGAGATGGAGGCTGACGTTTGGCCTTCTGAGCCAGCAGGCCTTTGGCTCTGTGTGCACTGGTGTCCAAGCGCTCAGTCTCAGGCACCAGCTCACTCCAGTCTTGCTCTACACAGGAGGAACAAAACAAACACACAAAATAAGTCATAAGACACTGCACAGTTTTAATCATTTACCAGGGTCACTGGAGTTTATGATGTGGGCTTGTGAATGTTTAACAGTGCACACAATTTAAGTGTGACGCGTATATTCCCGTTTTAAATAAAATTTCATTATAGTAACCCTTTGTACCGAGTAGTGAGTCAACAGAGTGTGTGTTGGCGACTTGATCTTGGCCGATTAATCTCTCGTCTGCTGCCGAGGCCTGACCATTCTGACGCTCCTCGTCCGAGGCCCCTCTGGACTCCAGGACAGCTATCTGTGGATAAAACAACACTCATTGCTTATTTCAGTGTCTCTAGAACAGGGGCCAGCAACCTTTCGTATCCAAAGAGCCATTTTGACCTTTTTCCACCAAAAAAAAATTGTCTGGAGCCGCAAAAATTTGATAAAAAAATTGAAAAATTTGAGCCGCAGGTTGCCGACCCCTGCTCTAGCAGGACTGCTGTGGCATACATGCATTTTCATTTCACGCTGTGCTCTTACCCTGTTCAGCAAGCTCTCCAGCTGCTCCTTATACCACTTGTCTTTTTCATCTAGAATTTTTAACAGCTCCTCTTCTTTCTTCACAAAGTCTATCTCTCTGAGGATGAAACAAGGAAATGTGGTTTCCCTTCAGCTTGTAAACACGCTCTAATTTATGTGGTTATCACGACACCAATGCATTCCAAAATGTAAAATCAGATCTTATACTTTTGTTTAACAATATTGAACTTCTATAGGAATTACTTTTTATTTTTACATTAGTCTGTTGGTTTGCATGCTCTTGTTTGTTTTTAAATGTGTTATATGGCTAAATTGACTTGAGTAAACCACTAAATTCAATAACATAACAGCTCCTACAGTAAAGCATTGCGTAACTCAAGACAAACTAACTTCTGTTGGTAGTCCTTGAGCAGTTTCTTGGCCTTGTTGTACTTCTTGTCCAGCGTCTCCTGCTGGGCCTGACTCTCAGCTAATTGCTCATTCACAGTCTTACACAGGTCCTGGGCTTCCAGCCAGTAACTCTCCAACTTCAGGATTTTGTCGTTGCCGTCCTCAATCTTTTGCTTCAGTGCAGACTCCCTTGCATCCCACAATGAGCCATCCTCCTCAGACGCCCTTAGCTGTACAGAGATGGTGACATGTTACTTGTGTGGACTAAATTGAATTTGCTGGTGAGCCACTGGCAGAGGACAGTATCTGTGTTGCTTGTAGTATTAAATAGTCGTTTAAAAAAAACTAGGTCTCTCATTGTGTCTGACCCCGTTTTCTTCAACAGCATACTGTAAATGCAACAACACATTCACATTATTTGATACAATCTAAGTATGGGAATTGTCAAGAGGCTTCCAAAACTAATTTCCAACAACTATCTGAGGAATAATCATCACTAAATGCGAGAATATAACAGTTAGAAGTTCAGAGGCAAAAAGGCTGCTCGGAAACCACCATTCTCAAAAAACAAGAGGTCCCATATTGATACAGTCTAATTACTGATGGAAGAAACAGCTAAGTGTATAAATTACTATTGTCCGTTTTGGATTATATATCTTTGATACATGGTATTTGTATTTACTGTATCATACATGTATTTGTCTTGTATGTTATGTGAATATCTTGAATGTCAATACAAAAAAGAAAATGTTAATTTCATCTTTATCCTACCTTTTCATTCAGTTGATGTATTTCTGCTGCAGCTGTGCTGTGTTTGAGCTGAAGCTAAGGAACAAAAATAGGAAAATATTTGGTTACACCCATTACTGTATGTTAATCTTTGGTTGTCCACACAGAATGCTGAAATTGTGATATATACTGTATTTTATATCATATGAGACTGAAAGTAATGGTGAGGGCGATACCTCTTTGAACTTGAAGACCAACTGAGAGCTGTCCATGGTGGTCGGCATAAACAACGCCTCTGTATCAGGCAGCTCAAACAGATCTGTGTTCCGCCCTGGAGAGAAGTTGGAGCACAAAATCCTCTCATCTACCCCGTCCTCCTCCTCATAGCGCTCCTCCTGAAATATGACGTCAGACATGGCATCACATATTGCAAACATTGACACACCCTACATGCCCATGAACATGCTCAGTGTGTGTCAACAACACTCCTAGTAGCGCAGTTCACCACAGTATGGAGGGAACATTGTAATCAACAGATCATAACCAAACATTGGAGAGTTGCTTCACGGGAGGCACTGCAAGAGTTTGGCTACACGTCTGTAGCCAACACATAAATATGAACACTGTTCTCATTGGATAACAAGACTTAACCCACCGACACACACTTTGCATAACCACAGAGTCACTTTGAAACGGTGTCCACTACCACTGAAAGTTATGCAACATTCTCTTTTTGTCTTTGTCTGATCTGGTAAATCCCTCATATATTCTCTGCCCAGTGTCTCTATAGTAAAACAGGAGATTGGCTCCTAAGACATCAGAAAACAAACATTTCTCAACTCTGCCAGACAGGCAGAGGCCGACTGCAACTTCCAACACAGCAGAATGGTGACACATGGATTGACTCAAAGCCAGCTTTTCATTTCCTGGTTGAGCTAGGTGGGATTGGAGTAGGTGTGGCTAGGGGGCTAATGTTGTGTTTATGTCATGTCAGAGTACAATTAATTATGACTGTTTAATTTGTAAATAGCATACACATCAACATCCAAGTCATAATTACAACTGGAAAACTGGAATCTTTCTGGAAGCTCCAATAAAACCAACTGGGCACTGACTCACACAGAAGTTCCTGAAAACCACACAAATATGAAAAGCTCACGTCAACCAATTAAACCCAAATTTAACAGATATGTTTATTTAAATCTCTTTCTGGATGTAATGTGGAGGGTCAACACGCATCTTTATTTACTCTTCACCCTTTCTCTAACTGGGAATGTCGATACAGGCAGTGGAAGAAGAAGGCTACTCGCAACTTTTTTGTCAGCGATAAAACTATTAACACCACAAAGTGAAAGTCCTGCATTCAAATCTTTACTTAAAGTGAAGAGTGAAAGAGGCATTATCAGAACAATACATAACATTAATTAACATATCTTCAAGGTGCAGCTTGCTGGGCAGTTTAGAAGTGTACAGTTGAGGTGCATATGTTTTACCTGCTTTGGAAGCCTTTATTTAGTTATTTTGGGGAACTGAGTTAGAATAGTAACACAATTCATACATTTTCAGATTTAAACATAGTAATAAATAATTTACATGGTTGAGTAATGATAGGGCATTTTAATGATGTCTTGTCTAGCCAACTCACCTCCTCTGTAGAGTGTTCATAGGGGTCATCCAGGTGTTGTTGCTCCTGGTTCTTCTCCTGCTCTAATGTCTCGCTTATGAGGCGGGCTACCTCGCTTTGGGTCCCTGGCTTCTCCCGTCCAATCGAGAACCTGGTTTTTAGAATGCAATGCGTTAGCGTGCCATAAAAAGGAATATTTGAAATGTTGGCTGGAAATAGCTTGTTTGTCTTAATTGCAAAAGGGAAATGAACATTTTGAGATGCAATTTAGGTCTGACCCCGTTATGTGTGGCTGTTTTGAATTCAAACCATTAACATCCCACAATACTTTGTGTTGCTCATTTCGCTTACACGCAAATACACACAAACAAACAATCATTCATGGCCTCTGGACTCTCAAGAGATAAAAAAGACACTTTTTGCTAATTATGATAACAGTGGCTCTTCTGGTAATCATTTTCAATAAGGTTGATTTTAGGGGTCGAGGAGACGGGCTTTGAGCTGACCTCACTGTGCCTTTGGTGTTCTTCAGGACTGTTGCAGCAAACAGTTGGGTGACGCCCACAAGACAGATACCATCCACCTCCACTATCTGGTCATTCACCTGTATGCTGGAGACACATGTGATAATAGTTTTAAGGAGAGGTTTTCAAAGCATTTTCACAGAAGAGTTATGCACCAGCTTCACATTGTAGCAAAGATGAAAAAACACAGTAGCCCCAATGTAGCTGGCAATAAGACAACCCTAAACATGCCTGGGAAACAGAAGTAGCAACTATTTTCTTTAGCTTCCTCGTGTGGTTATAAATACATGTGGTTGTTTGTGTGTCACTGGGCCCTGGGGGAATGAACAATTCCTAGAGTGTGATATTAAAAACTGTTGTGGTGGTGCAGTGAGTGTATACCATGTTTCCAGTTATATACAAACCACTACCAATGACTCTGTAACAAGACTTAAATGGGGGTTGTACAAAAAGGAGGCAACAGTTCTCTAACTCACCGTCCATCGTTCTCAGCTGCTCCTCCCTCAGTTATGGTTTTCACAAAAATTCCCAGCTTCTCCAGACCCTGGTCAGCTCCCACTCCCATTCCAATGATACTGATGCCAAGTCCATTGTCTCCTGAATGCAGAAACATTATGAAGATTTTAAAAAGTTGCGTAAGAAGATCTGCATACAAATAGGCTCAATACCACATGTATGCCTGTGACACAAATATATAATAAAGGGTATGGATACAGATTATATACATCACTGATCACTAAATTGTTTAAATACACAATTCAAAGTCACTACTGTTTGCCTTTGTATGGCTGTGCTTATTGTGCAGCTAGTTGAAAGCGGGTTTCCCCTCCTTATGTAATGTTTCTCACGCTTTGCTTATCATACGTAGGGATTTACCTTCAGCGTTGACTGAACTCACCTTTCTCAATTTCCACAGGGAACACATCCATCTTCTCCACTCTCTTCTCCAGCTCATACTCTGCAGAGGCTGCGACTGGATCCACGTCATCATTGCGCCGATCATAGTCCTCATTGGAGAAGGTACTGAAGACCTGTGTCGGTCAAAATATCAAGTGCATAGCGTCAGTAGACCACCTTCTGTGTCCTTACCAAGAAGACAGACACATTTATGTTTATGAGTATCCATGGAATCTGTACAGACATAGGCATATACTTTTCAATGAGTTCTTATTTGTCTTGGCAGGGTGGACAAGCACACATTTTTCATTTGAGAGAAATTGCATGGGGAGGGACAATTACACCCATAAATTGGACCGTTACTAGGAACATTAAAGTGCCAGTGCACTACAGAAGCACACTTTAACAGCTGCTGAGGGACAGCAGAGCCTTTTGATGATGATCTGGATGACTAGCATTGCAATGAATTCTTATATTAATCAAACTTTGGTTATTATTCTCACAATAGTGTCTGACAGAGACTATGATCTTCAGTTATCTAATTGTATATAGACTGCATTGTAAACTGTAGTTTATGATCTTCTGCATTTTTAATGAAAGGTATATCAATCATTTTTTTTGAACAGATGTAAATCAAGCAACACTGAGGCCTTAATCTCTCTCTCGAGGACTTTCATCACAGTTTTAAGAAGTTGTGAACTTTGCAGGCAGCTTCACAAAGCACGGGATGTGTCCCAGAGGCCATTTTCTGGTTGGAATTAAAAAACACATGCACACATACAGCAGAACATGAGCAGCGTGGAAAGTAGGGCACAGCTGGGGAGAGCTGAGCAAAGAAAAGTAGCAAAGATCAATGTTCAGAGGCGACAAGTGTTGTCAGCAGCACAGTTAAAAGACATAATAAAAAACAATATAAAGAAAAAAGTAATCCCATAACCTTCTGTCAAAGGGCATTACCCAGTACTCTACACCAGCCTTTAGGTTCATTACATCAAACACTAAGTGCTATTTACCTTGAATAAATACCTCTAAACAACACTCACAGGGTCAAGCTGAGGTGAGCACTACAATATTCAGCATAAAATGGACTGGGATGACCATTTGTTATGACTCAGTAAGTACATAGTAATAAGAGTATACAGTTAATTCAGGGTTAAGACAAGGTTAGCAACAACAGGGCTGCAACAAACAAGTCTTTTCATTATTGAATGATCTGCTGATTAATTCTTTAGAAAACACGCCACGGTGGCAAAATCCAAAGGTTGTTCAGCGTTTCCCACAGGATTTTGTGAGACTCTGGTGGGTGAACCTTGGACCCTCTAGGTGGGTCGAGGTGCATGCTCCTTCAAGAAGATTTTTTTTTGTAATATTGGTGTAATGGACCGTTGTCGATTTGTGATCCGTATAGGATCCCCCTCACGATTCGGCGTGAACCGCAGATTAATTACAGTTTAATGTGAACCACCAGTGTGAAATAAAGTTTTCCTAGCAATCGTTATCCGTGTGTTTTTTTTGCTGAAAGAAATACCCTCTTAGCAAAATACTAACACTAACACAGTCTTAACAGAACCAGAGAAGAGTTAGCTCAATTATGAATAACTAGTTTATAGACATAACGAGTTGTTGATGAAAAGTAGATTATAGTTTGGCAGACTCCATTAGGAGCTAATGCCTGATTATGAGGATGATCCCAACCGTGGGTCTGTAACATCACCCCTACATGGTCATAATTAGTCTTAATCTGGGTGGAGTCATGATGAAAATGGTGACTGGCAGCAGTGCCCAAGTGCTGCTGACTAAATTAATACCAAGCATAATTTGACTCCTTTGTGCATATGAGAGGGTAGGTTTTTTGTCTGATTAATTAGATTGAGCAAAACAGAAGAGTTGTCTTTTGAAAATAAAACAGAGGAAAGTGGGAAGGATAGGAGCCGCAGTTAGAATATAAATAAAAATAGTCTTCCGATTGAACTCTTGCTAAACTTCATTCCATTCTACTGAATATTATGAATGGCCAAAAAGAGAAATAAATAAAAAGATTTTAAAGCAACACAGGGAAAGGAATAAAAGGAAATATTTAAGGAATGAAGGTTGGATTTCTTAAAACCTTGGATCTGAATTTAGGATTTCGCTTTGAATTTTATCCTGATCTTAAAACACAAGGTTAGACTCAAGTGGCATGAGTGCTATTGCCTGAATGAATACTCAATAACCTGTAATCAACAACCGCAAATTAATGTGATTCCATCTTGTATATCATAGGTGGAGAATTTGCACAATCAAATGATTCACTAAGCATGTTATTTCCAGCCTAATAAACTCTACAGCAGAGGGCCACATGTACAGCTGTGTAAAGACTTAAGAAACACCAAAACACACAAATGTGGGCTTACTCGCAAACGTTGAGCTGTCTGTTGACATGTGTATTAGTGAGCAACCTTCAATATCTGAGAGAGAAGCACATATCGCAGTGGCAAATGTTTGAGTTGGGGTCTAATACTACTACCATGATATAGAGAGTACAACCTAGCTTGTGGTTATCACAATAAAAACAATCTAACAACCATGGATGACTAATTATTATAAAATTAAAAGGATTGATTGCAACATTTGTTATGAAGATGTGTGATGCAATCAAGTAAACATTTCCACTCTAGGCAACCGAGTCTGAGGTCTAGATCCTACAGCATGTCAAGACCTGAGGAATTAGCTACAAATGGTGGTTCGGATCAGCACAAAAGACAAAAAAGGGAGCAACTATAACTGTTTGAGTGTTGATGTATCATGATAGCACCATCAATTGTATCTATTTATTTAATTATACCTAAATGTTTGAAACTCACATGTTGATAAAGTGTGGTCTGTCTGGGTTTGTCTTAATTAAAGTCTTTTGTAGACAAACTACTGAGGAGGTGTAGCAGTTGCGTCATAAGGCTGGCTTTACCACCAGATAGTCATAGCGGGAGTATGGCGAGGCTATCATGGAAAAGGCAAGCAAAGGCCGCTAGTGCTGTGACAGAAAAGAGTTGCGTTATGAAATGCATCAGGAAAAGACTTTCAACTCCCACTAGAAAGATAAAGCTGACCATGAAACATTGGCACATGGAATACACACATTAGAAACCACACACACACACATACACCCACATGACCGGAAGAGAGAAACACCTGAGATTTCAAAGGAAAACGGAGGAAGAGCTTAAAAGGGAAAAAGCGATGTCAGCCAATGTAAATAAAACAAGAGAATGGCTCGGGTTGTATTATTTGCTTGAAGAGTAAACTCTATTGCATCACACTCTGATTCCAGTGTGTTCTTCAAAGATCATCAGACAAGTTGTGGAGCAGTGGTTTAGATTTCATCAACTGGCCCGGTCGGAAATTCTTTCCCACCACGTAACTTCTAGAGAACCCTGATCACATGTATTTGCCGCCAATACTAATTGCAGATTATTGCTGATCCATATTGTTGTTTGATTATAGCTGCTGGTCTACAAGGCTCCAGACTATTGTATTTTTCCAGTCAAAAAAAATTTCAACTTCTCTGAAGTCAGTGTAAACCATGAACAATTCTAAATGTTACCTTTTACTTTCTTATAGTTACCTGATTTTGATCTCTCTCATAAAAATACACACTTGAAATGATAAGGAAACAAAAGACTGTATGTTTATGGATTAAAACAAATATTGTAATTAGTAGTTTGTGATATATTATAAACTGCTTAGAAGTAATTCCAACAGGTCATAATTGCCTTTCTAATATATATTCATGTTGTTGTAAAAACATCTTCAAACAACTGGATTTTACAAAATGACACGTGAACACATCACGATAACGTTACAATTTACCTCCACCCAATACTCATTTTCACTAAACAGAGCCTGAACGCATCATAATGTAAGTAAACAGAACCTTTGTTTTCCTCATGTCAATTTAAATAGTTAAAAAAAAAAAAAAAAATCAGTAACATTTTTATTTCACACTGCGGTGGTTAATGTTGAACTGTAATTAATCCGTGGTTTACCTGCATGCCGAACCGTGGTCAACAGTGGTCCGTTACACCACTAACTACGAACAATCACTGCTTCTCTGTGTCCTTCTGTCTCCTCACTATGTAGGCTCTGGACATCAGCCCAAAGCAGCGAAGATACATTTCCAAAATGTCTGATGGAGCTCTTCATTTTTCTATTTGCAGGCAGCCCTTAACTATTTTCCTTTTCCAACATCTTGCTGATTTTCACATACATCCATCTATGAATCTTAGTGTTATCTTAGAAATCAAACATACGTACAAAAAAAGATTGGAAAATTGCAGATTATGCACACTACTGCAGCTCTGTGGTGCAGGCAGGAATGCTATTCATGAGCCCCGACCCTCCATCAACCCGAGGGAGCACTCCATCTGAATCCTCCTTTTTATACTCATTGCCATAGGTTTATAGAATATGTTTTAGTTTATGATTCATACATTGTGGAAGATAGGCGTCATATCTAATCACATGAAGAGCACTGAAAACCTTTTTAAATAACCAACAAGCTACTCAATACAATGTTGTCCTGCTTGCATTTTGAAGCTTATTTTGCATGTCTCTGAACAACAAGCTTGAAAGTGCCACTATAAAAAGACCGACGAAGCTTATCTAATTTCGGCAGTTAAAAATGGATTCACAGAACTAGAGCAGACAGGAATTCCATTAAGGATGAAGAAGCTTTTTTAGTTTAGACTTTGGAGACTTAAGTAATTAAGCATTGGAAATGTAGGCTAATAGAATATAGGGAGCAACACTGCATCCTTGGCATAAGCTGAGCAGTAGCGGTGGAATAGGCCTCTCTAAAGCCGGACTTTCCTGTTGCCATGGACTCACAGCCCTTTTAAAGCAATGTTCTGCTCTTTTCTGAAACCTAATCACTCAACAACTGTTTCAAACAAAAATGTCTTTATTAGCCTCTCCCTTACCAACAAGGTTCATATAACATCTCAGGCTACATCCACACTACTTTGTTTTTATTTTAAAATGCATGTTTTTTCTGAGAATCTGCACTACTCCGGAGCTTTAGAGCCCCTTAAATGGAGACGCTTGAAAACACTACCGACGCTGTTTCTATTTGAAGACTGGGTGCGTTGTATTGTGGACGAGCAGATAACCATGGCCATTGCAAACGATGACGCAGACACACGTGTTTGCTACTTGGCTGGGTCTTAGCGGTCACAACTTGTGACATCAGCCTTGATTACCGATCGACTACCAGTGAATAATTAAACATTTATAACGGAATACAGGCGTTATTAAATTTGTATTTTAGAGGAGGATCTTGAGTATAAAACACAACCTTTTATTATTAAAGACTACAATAATAGTTTGTTGTGGATGTAGCCTCGGTGAGTTTACAGTATCATTACTGTCTCCAGTTATCACAGTAAACAGACATTTTCCTTTATTGTTCAGGACATGCCCAGACCCCCATCCGCTAAATCCAAAACACTCAGGTTCAACTGTTGATCAGGCCGACTTGACTAGTCCAACAAGAATGAAACATCAAAGAAGAACTAACAATTTTTGCTAAAATGTATCCAGAATAGGGCATTTAAAATGTTCTTTTAAAGCCAATTGACGTTTTGCTGACCTTTCGCCCCCCGCTGCTTCTTAGTCAAACTCTCAGAACTACCATGAAGCCCACTTGTCACTAACTGCACTCCCTGCAAAAAATATGTTTTTGTGTGCATATCACTGATGGCATATGACAGAATGCATTCATCAACATCTAAAGAGTGGGGATTGGATTAAGTGCAGTGAACGTTGAGACGATCACCGCCCACGGCCGACCTGCCAGCCAGACCTGCCGGACCAAACGCCACCAAACTAGGACTCAAAGCTACTGCACTACCCAGCCTACTGCTGGCTTTCTGATGTTCGGTCACAGAAAAATATTATGGATGAAAGCAGCAGGAGGTCGGTGACTGTTGAGCACACAGAGACTTGGCTCCATGGTTCATCCCGGATCAAGCTGTGCTTGACGGGCGGACAGCAGAACAGAGAGCAGAAAGAGAGGAGGTGGACTCTGTGTTCACATCATGATGCTTGGTGCTCAAACACAGTCAAAGTTGATGGACAGTGTTTTCCTCATGTTGAATGTTTTTATAAAGATGCCATATTATATATATTGTCAGGATAATTGTTTTTGTTGCTGCTGTTTACATTTCTTATGATTCCTCAGCTGTTTTTGTTTTGTTTGTCATGTGTTTGCTGTGTTACAAATGGGCTACAACAGGGATTTGTTGTGCATCCCTGTGTTGCAGAATGACAATAAATGATCCTTGAATCCTTCAAGCCAACAGATCAGTAAAAAAGTGAAACTCCACATCACCTGGCCATCAGAACAAAAGACAATGAAATTACAGAACAGCACTGTTCCTGTAAAGCAGTGTTGGTCTTTATTGACTGTTAAAATATTTAAAAAGCAAAAGCAGCATGTGTATTCAGTAGTAACTTCAGTAGTTTGCGTATCATATAAGTGCTAATGTTGGTTCATGATGTGCAAGTGTTCTCTGCTAATGCTAGTTCCAAAGGCTTTTTCAAAAGAAAGGTAAAGTTTTAAAAACATATCTCCTTCCATCCTCTCCAGGTAACGAGTATCATTATTACACAACGATTAACCAGGACTAGCTCAAAATCCATAAAACAAGGCTGAAAATGAAGTAAATCTAAAACAATTGCATGAAACTTTAAGGAGCAGTATAGTATAGTATAGCCGTCGGAGGTGGACGAAGCTACGCTAGGATTGGCCAGCCTGCGTTCAAGGGGCGGGATTTAGCAATGGGTCAATTTCTCCCCCTAAAGTATTACCGCAGTCACTGAGGTTGTGATGTGGGTCAACTGGCTGCTATGCCATCTTCATATTTCCATTCCCTCCAGCAGCAGCATGTGTGGGCCTTTCATGCATCTTCAACAACTGCAGTGGTCTGTCCTCTCTGCGTGCTCACATGCACAGACGGGCACGTGCCCACACCCAAACCAAAATCCTTCCCATCTTTCACTCATTCCTCTGTGGGAAATGAGTCAGCAGCTGCGAGGAAAAGCAAATCCCTTGCCAGTGCAAAACGAGGGCTGACCACTGGATTGGGGAGCTTGTAATGTAAGCAGGCCTACAAAATGACAACAAATCCAAACAGGCTGCGAGAGCGAGCTGGGGCAGGGGTGGCGACCTGGCGCAGATCATGGAGTAATTAGGGAAGAAGACATGTGACCCGGTTTTTAGATCCTGTCTAAACACACCAGGAAAAATAATGAAAAATAGTACTTCCTGTGTGCACGCCCTTGGAATTATTAACACTTTGTTAACTTCACAATGATTGACTGTAACTGAAATGACGTTTGTGTTTGAGGGGTTAATGTATGACCTACAGCAGGAAGAGGTGGAGTCATGGAATGCCATAATGGAAATATATTTCCAAAGGAGTGTGAACAAGAACAGGTTAAGCAGGTTTGTATATAAATGGAACACAAAAGCTACTCTTGTCCTGCAAGGCTAGCTGATAACTCTAACACACAATTACTGCTAATGTTCAGTATAAACACACCACATCTTCTAATTTGTTTGTCTTTAATCACATAATGAAAGCATTTAAGGCAATCACAATCAGCCCCAGACGTATCCCATGCCAAGTTGTTTAATGAACAGCATTGAGCTGACAGCATTAGTATTCCGCCCAGGTTTGTCAGATAGTCACCCACTTGCCCAGGTGGCGAGAGGGAACTCAGATCCCACAAGGGGAGGGCCTGTGTGCTGGTTGGATGAGGGTGGAGACTTGTCAGACACATTCCTCTGCCCAGCAGAAGACATATCTCAGATAGGAAATGGAAAGCATAACACTATGGGATGGGTTGGTTACAGGGCCCGGAGTCCAAATGTAGAGTCCACCCCTTTTGCCTTTTACTAATCAAATGAAACACAGATAGAAGATTCTGTCATGCTGTAATTACACCTAAACTTTACAGATCATGTAAAGAATAGGGGTCGAAGAAAAGACTAGTTTAAATAAGGATCGTGATTCTTACCCTCCATGATTCTGAATAAATTCACAATTGCCAAGAAGAGATTTTGTTGACGGAACGAAAAAAGATTAACTCAACCGCATGAGCACAGTACAGCACCCGGAAGATGTTGTTGTTGACGATAACATGGTAGATTTATCTTGTAGTTACATAGCGTTTAATAACTTAATAATTAGATTTCCATCATGAAAGATACTTTATACCCTTCCACGCAGAGACTTGCTTATATGAGGTAGAGTGGAGCAAAGAACTCCAACACGAACCAACAAGATCAGCTGACCAACGCTCACTACAGCACTTTACACAACGCTGGTTGGGTAAAGAAAATAACGCCTTGCATGCAAATGCCCATAAGCTCCCGTTCAAGACTTCTGCAGAAACACCACTGGGCACCCATAAAACGCTTGTTATCTGGCTCCACATTAACGTCTACAAACTGTGTTCTACCTGACAACGGTGAAATGCCCACAGATACTAAACAAAAGTATTATTGCTGGCACGTGGGAAGCCAAACTGATATATACTTAAACATTGACCAATGTGGACAGTAATCATCTACAGCGCAAACAAAGAATGCTGAATTCTTTCATTTAAAATGAACTCACTTTGAATCTTTTACCACGCCCTGTGTGTTTGAGGAGGAACAATGTGTTCTGTTGACCAAAAACTGCCGCTGGTACTTCCTGTGACTCTGCGAGGGCGGGGCAAAGAAGTAGGTGTAGATCCTTTTTTCGGACATTTTCTTTTTAGTAATAATGGTGAACTGGTTTTGGACTCCTGTTCCAAATATCCTCATGTGCGACGTGGAACACAAAACCCAAGACAACCTATCTAGCGATCCCACATAACTACTCAGAAAATGACTGTGCAGTTTTTATCCCCAAGCAGATAACACGCCTACGGTAGATAGCGTTAATCATTCAATAACTCTTGTCTCTCTCCCAAATGGTTCAGAGTGAATATAAATTTCAGTAGATGCAAACCTGTTAACTGCAAAAACTTTCTCTGAATAAAGTATAGCCTTGACACACCAATATTACAGGCCTGGTTTTTATTTGCAGTAACAGAGGAAACAGCCTCCTCACTAACACCAAAGATATGATCAGTATAAGCAGTAGTGCAATATTTATACTGCTCATACAGCCAGAGGGTATAGCAAACTTACCTACTGACACAGCAGCAAAGGGATTGCAGCAACTTAATGCCCTACTAAAGTACGAGTCTGTGTTACTATATATGCACAAGAATCTTCTCAACAAACACATTCTAGCTATTTTCTTTCCAACATTACACATTTTGAGTATTTTTTTTAAATCACAAAGCAACTACATCCTAAATGCATTGAATTAATTTTGCAACAATGAACATCCATTATTTGGCTCGACAGAAAACTTTCACTTTTAGGATTTATTGAGAATGTGTGCACTAATCCTCACTGCTTTAGAAAGCCCTCTTCAACCACGTTTGTTTTTAAGGGGGATAAAGGGGATACATACTGAACATCTCCTTTACTTCAAGAAGAGGACCTTTCTTCCACACAAGACACCTCCTCTTGTCAAGAAGATTTGGGTTACATTGGGACCTAATCCCGTTGTGAGGTAGAGGCACAAAGCACTTCCTCTCTCCTTGTGAGCTACAACTCAAAGTGTGCTCAATCCCAGTGCCAGCTCCGACTAGCAGACTGTGGAGAATGATGCAGTGCCGGCAGGAGGCCTTTGTTAGCCAGGCCTCAGGTAGAAAGGTTTGCTAAAGGACATTTGTGTGACTTAATTGGCTAAAATGCATACCACGTAGCCTTGACCCCATGGTTTTAATCCAAGCACATGCCATTGTTTTGACAAATCTCTCTGTGCTCTTTCCAGTCTGTCAATTGCATGTACCCGTTCATGCAAATACATAAAAAGCTCATTTTAAGCTAAACTTAAAATAATTCTTTGATTTACTACTTAGCTTCATTTTACACTTATTAATTTGTTGTTTCATACCTTTGCATCCTTTACTTTCCCCTGCGGATCATTTAGGTGCTCTCACAGCAACCTAGTGAGTAGAATAGGGACTGGGGGGGAAAGATTGTCTGAATTCTTTGTACACTGTACATACTAAATAATATTAAGTATTTACTGATTACTTACTACATGCTATTAGTCCATACAATTCAATGACTACTGAACTGAAATTTACATCTAGATGTACTCAGATGACAACTAAACCTTACATCAGCTCTATGTGTTTTGCATCAAGTCTCCCTCTCATGGTTGTTATGAGCAGTATTTGCCAAACAGACACAGTCGACCATATTGTTGTAAGCTATAAAGCTGTGTTTATCTATGTCATAGCTTCACTTTAGGCACACTGTTGTTTGTGTCCACTCTAGGGTCAGCTTCTGGTCCCCTCTCCCAGGACCCCCCAGCCAGGATGACTGGGATGGGGTGGGGGGGTCCACACCCTGAGATAACAGTGCATTTTAAGGCCTGGATAAACACTGAGCTGTCCACAAGCTATGTGGAATTTGTTTCTCCCTGCTCTAGCAAAATGCGGTTTAGATTTGGTGATTGTGGAATAGCTATGGTCAAATATATTACCTCCAGTTCCACCACAAATATTTAACAGTTTGATGTGTTGATGCTAACTGTATATAAACTATTTGGAACATCCCCAGCTGAGATTAGACAGAGGATGAAAGCACCAACAGTCACATTTGAAAATTGTTAGTCTCAAAATATTTAATAATATACGTTATTCTGTCAACCACCCAACTCTACAAACCTAAATGTAGAACTTCATCAATGAAGAGACATTACAGCTCTTACTAAACTCAAACATGAGGACATTTAGAGAAAAGAAACTGCTCTGCTTTTCAAAAAAGGTTTATATCCTTGTACATTAATGGATCGTAACAATTCCCCAGCTGTAATAAGATAAGTTAGCCATGTCTGTAAAAGAGATCGTAAGAGTGAATACAATCCCTACATTTCTTATATCCATGTTGGAGAGAAGTGAAAAGTCCCTTATGATTCACCAACAGAGGGGAACTACTCTAAATGAGTAAAAATACCCATGCAGTGAAGTGACTCAGAGGTACCCATGATTTGTGTTACTGTACCGACTCAAATTTCACAGGTCTCTACCTCACAGCTCCGGCTTCCACAAGGTCTTATGCAATGGCAACAACATTTTCAGAAACTCCACAAACAATGTTGCCAGCTTAAGTCCTCAAATGTCTCCCGTCTCTCTCCTGATCTCTTGTCGGGTTAATGCACCAGGTGTTGAGGCTGTAAAACTACCTGCCTCCCTGCTCACTAAGATTAAACAAACCATAGCTTACTCTTTTTTTTTTAACTGGGATGATAATACAGTGCAGCAGCTGTGACGTAAACTTGCCAAACAAAAGCATTCATTCTCAGCCATGACTAATTTGTCTGCAGAGAAACACCTAGGTCAGACATTTGCTGAATCAGTACCGACGGTGGTGTATAATGACAGTGCTGTGCAATATGTTTGTAGGTGCTTGAGTTGAGCGGCAATAGCTCAGATGTAAACAACACAACACATAATACTGACCTGAATGGGGTTTGTGGAGAACTTGATTTTTCTTTTTGGGAGAGGCTCCTCCTCATCCGACAGACCGGTGGTCTCATAACAGTCGTCATAATCCCTGTACATGTGATCTTCCTCCTCTTCGTCTTCTTCATCCTCCTCTTCTCTGAGGACCTGGTCTACATCTCTGTCATCCACAAATGCTGCATTCTCAATACCGTACGCTACTGGCGAGGCTCTATCCAGGAGGATTTGGCCCACCTGCTCCTCCAGCTCACTCTCCTCCTCTGCAACCTCCTCATCTTCCTCACAATCATCGTCACCATCTTGATTCACAACTGAAATGTCTTCCTGTCTTACCCTTTTCAACCCCAAACGCTCATTGTCCTCTAAGACTCTACCTTCACCCACGGCCTCTGCTATCCTTTGTGTCTCTTTTGAGACATCTCTTGTTAAGACATGATGAGCAGGGTTACAGCTCTGTTTTTCTGTTGGAGAGGTTTTTTTCAGGTTTGTTATTAGGTCATCTTTGGGGCTTTTCACCTTCTGTTCCTCAAACACATTATCTTCAATGTTCTCATCCTCATTGTCTTCACTCTCAGAGGACTCATTCTGAACCACTACTAGTTCTGCCCGTACCACGCCCACCCCCCTGGAGTCCAGTGATGAGGTCTGGCTGGAGGGCTTGTCCGTTGTAGGACTCCTGGCCTTTTCAGGGTACTTAGCCCTGTTGGTGTTCTGAAACCCACCAGCTGATGGAAGAGGCTGCTTCACATCCCTTGGGGGCGGACTATGTGGCTTTCCTTCATCCCCACCAACAGATGTCCTAGTAAATCCATCACTGGATGATGAGGAGTGTTTGTAGCCATGGCTGACTGGGCTTGATTTGTCTGGTGAGAGGGGTTTGTGAGTGACATCAGTTGTTGAAGAATTAGATTTGTGTGCTGCATTGGTAACTGAGCTGGTTGGTTTAACATTAGACATTGGTCTGTTAATGGCACAAGCTGTCTGGGCTGTATTCTTGTTAGTGGCATCTTTAACAGGAGAAGAAGATTTGTGTACGCTGTCTTTTGTTGGAGAAAAAGACATTTGTTCAGTGGCACTGTGTTGTTTAGCAGACGCCATTCCTCCCTTTGCAGACGCTGTGTTGTTGTCTTCGGAGTCATTCTCTGCCCCATAACTCTCCAACCTTTTGGACACGGGTCCTGCATTGGATGACACTCTGGACACAGGCTTTTTCTCACCATCCGCCTTCTCATCCGGTTGACATTTAGCTGCCGATGAAGGACTTTGCTCTGATTTGATAGTGGTCTCAGAGGATCCTGATACCCTCCTTGTGCTTTTCCCCTCATCAGAGGAACTTCCGAGGGACAAGCGATTTACTCCTCTGTTTGGAGACTGTTTTTCAGCAGCAGGCTGCTCTTTGAGGCCCCTTTCAAAGAGTTTTCTGGTCACAGAAAACTTCTCTGCCAAAGCCACTTTGTCAATCTCAACATCTTCCCCCTTGGGTGTTTTCTCTACATTTTGTGATTCTGGGCTTGTGGCACTGTTGAGGTTGACTCTTTGAGTGTTGGCTGGAAATTGCTGCTTCGTTGGGGATACAGGTGACACTTCAGGCTTTAAAGTCACTTTACTCTCTTGGGACTCCTGTTGTTGACCATCCATCTGTAGGAATATGTTCTTTATCTTGTTCACTCTGGTCCCAAAAGGCCTCCCCCTCGAGTCCTCCCGGGTGTCACTGGAGCCATTTGCATATGATCTGGCATCACCCTCGGATTTTGACCCATCAAAAGTACACTTAATGGCGTGGAAGTCAGACTTGTATGCATTTCTGTGAGGGGATGCACTCCTCAGGGTCCTCTCGCCTCCTTTGCTTTCCGCTTTGAGCATTTTTGCTTTTTGTGACTGGCAGCCCTATTAGAAAAGCCGGGTTTGGAGCGACTGATGCTTTCTGCTGGTGAACTATTATCCCTCAACTTTAAAGCGGTGCCATGGGGTCCGGTGGAGCTTCTCTGGAGCTGTTGTCAGAGCTACACACTCACAGGGAGGGCATCTAAAGAGAGAAATGGCTCCCGTTATTGGAATAATACATTAAATATGTTAATACAGAGACCGGATACCCTTATTGCACTAAGCATAACGTCGGTATTTAATACGAGACAAAAACAAAACTCTCTCTTTTTGAATGCAAATCAAAACACGAAGCACGAAGGTGAAGTTAAATTGAAACATTAAACGGTTTAAAATAAGACGGTTAACGCTAGTATTGTGTGCATCTCGGTGGTTGTCTGTCTGACTAACGTTAACATGCGTTAGCTCGCGTTTGATCAAATGGCTCCGACTTGAAAGTAAAGTTAACTTTAACCAGCTACAAACTTTAAGCTAAATGTACTGAAGTCAACCAGTGAAACGTGGAGAGTAACGCGGACGTTATATCAGTTTAAAAAGGCGAAACAAAGTTAAACTCGCTGGGCCAGCAGCTCAACACAGAGCCTCAGTCTGAACAATTCATTGTGGCGTTTCAAGTCCGACCCGTTGGAAACGTTCACTCCGGCTCTACACACACAACACCAAAGACAAACAACTTTGAAAAGCTCGCACCTCCTACTTGCTTCATCGTGTTAGGTACCGAAAGATTGGCCCACGGGGTTCCAGTTTTACAGTATCAAGCTTGTCCCTTCTTCTTGCTCACCGCCATCATTCCCCGCTCCAGCAGCGTTTTTCCTGCGTCCTCCTTGCACTTCCAGACCTGTCGCGGGCTGCGCGCGCACGCGAGCCTGTCTGTGCTGCGCGCCGTGGCCGACGAGAACAGAGAGACCGCGGGAACGCGCACACATTCCTGGACTGTAACCCACCACCCCGCTCCGCCCTCCTCTCCCGTCTTTCTCCACAGAGACACGAGGAGTTGCAGGAGAAAGGCGTGGGAAAGAGCTCACTTTGTATTTGAGCTCACCTAGACCTCCGCATGAGCAACAGTCCACATCCAGACTACAAAAACAACTCGCTTCACTGCGCATGTATGGATTGCAACCAAAAAGTTGTACAGTAGACATGGAGTGGGACTTTTAAACTTTACCCCTTATACTAAGCACTGTTTTTCACTGAGAGATTGCTATCATTATATATATATATGTATATGTATATATATATATATATATATATATATATATATATATATATATATATATATATATATATACATATACATATATACATATATATATGTATATGTATATATATATATATATATATATATATATATATATATATATATATATATATATATATATACATATACATATATATACAAAACTTTAAGTTGCATAATGTCTTGGCTCTGAAGGGAGTCCTGGTGATGTCGTCATGGTTATCGTGGTTTAGACTTGACACAGAACATCTATTTAATAAACTGAAGGGGTTTACATTGAGGAGGCACATACGAAAAGATGTATGGGAAACAGACTAGATTACCAACCAGGCAGGGCAGACAACTGCCTCAGTGCCACCAACTCCCAGGGGCCCCAAAGCCCTGGGTCAATGGCTTTTGGTTCTCTGATTAATAGACCCTTTTCAATGAAGATATTTTTTACACTCATTGTAGAGAAAGCACAGTTGGAAATGTTTAAATGACTGACCAGTCTTGGTTTCAGTCTAATTTATCTTATGGTTGAATGCACTTATTGTAAATTGCTTTGGGTAAAAGCGTCATAAATTAATATACAAATAAATGTAATCTATGCTGGCTCACAGTCACACTGTCATGACTAACTGGGACACTTGAATAGAACACAGCCATTGTTAACACCTCTACTGTAAAAATGTCCTTAATGCAAATCTTCTGAACGCCCCATAAGAGTTAATCCAGGTTATGATGGCTCACTTCACAGATGTGTCATGTATATGATATGTATTCCTTTATATTACATAGAGTGGGTCTGGTTAATCCCTAATTGTGCTCTCAATTAAAGTAGGCCATCAACAGAGTTCCTATATCCTGCATACATTTGTGTCTTGGGAAATTTCTTCTTTTCTTCTTTTATTATATCTTTTTTCATATGCAAAACATATCTGTTAAAGTGATTTCTCAGGACAGAAGTAGAATGGATAAAAACTCTTAAAGTGTAATAATGCATTTAGTTTTTTACTGGCCAGGCATGTTTAAAATCAGGTCCCCTCTCCAGAGAGCAACACTTTGCAAGGTGGCTCTTTTCTTTTACATAACTGGCATTAACAATACGCACGCGCCTGCTTGATTCACAAAATATAGAGATTCTGTTTTCATTGAGCTCGGCAGAGATATATGAATGAAAGTTAGATTTTCTTAGCTGAGAACCTATATTGCAAACATATCCTCCAGTCAAACTGAAATAGAAGCCAGATCGAAGATATTCTTTGATCTTGACTGAATATTTGAATATGTTAATGTGTTTTATATATTTTATTTATGCATATATAAAATGATGATGAAAAATACAAGAAAATCCAGTTTGACAAAAGAGTATAAAGTTAAGTTTGTTCAAATCATCATACATTCTGAATCTAAACTCTTTAGTGTCTATGTTAGGAAATAAACATGAGGATAATTACGTAACAAAATGCAAAGAGCAATGTAATTATTGATACATATATGAACCAAACTGCAGCAAGAGGCCTGAACAGATGGTGATCTATTTCAAAAGCATTTTTCAGTTGCCTAAAGTGTAATCCTACATTTTTAATTCCATAAAACATAAAATATTGAATCCTCAACACTTTGGAGATATTTTTCTTCCAGCATTGCCTTTTCCCTAAATTATTAGTTTACAAATATTAATATTAATAAAATGAATGAGCAAATTATAAAATAATTATATATTTGTGTCTATTTCAGCCCATAATATCAGAGTTATACTTTCTGTGGAAAAGGTCTGGTCATCAGGCATTTCCCCTGAGTTATCTGCCCTCACATTCCATTTGAGACATAGTTATGTGATAAATGACGGTTATATATAGCTCTGTATAAGCACACATGTACATCATTTAAGTAAGTGTTTGTTTGTTTGTTTACACTGTTTGTAATGGCTTTATAATGTGTTCTGTATACATGAGTATTATTTAAATCTCTTGACATTTGGCTCTGGGCTCTGGGTGAGCTGTGAGAGAAAAGTCTAAACAGTGTCAAATTGTTGACTCAGGAATTTGGACTTTGCTCATTCAAGTAAGACCCATGTCTATTACAACAAATGCAACATCTCAACATTTTCATCTGGCAAGAAGAAACAAATACATTTTAATGGAAGTTTGACCCTGAACGTTCACAGTTAAGAGTTCTACAAACCAGCGGTAACAGATAAGTTTCCAAACACTCATTGGAATCTTAAATTATGCTGCGTGTGCACATAAGGGCTGCATGTGTCTGTGTGTTTACCATTTCCAGCTTGCTAGATCATCTTCTAGCAACTGTGGGTCTGAAAAGCCATATATGCACAGTCAGTGTGCTTTCTCCCAGGGGTAGTAACATGCAAGCCACAGCCAAGGCAGTGCTCCCTATAGCAACCCTTCAAACAACATATAACGAGCACGTCCAAGCAAATGGAAACATGGAGCAGGTGAAGAGCAGGTCAGAGAAGCCAGTGTAACCTTTGAGACAATGTCTCAAACTCAATCCAGCAAGGCACACATAAAAGAAAAAAACTGGAGAGGGTGTCATGTTTAAATATTGCTGTTCTCAGTGGGGTGCTTTTCAGTGTGAATAGCAATTCTGTAGCCTTTTCAGAAAACAGGATTGCTTGCACAATTGCTTGCAATGGATAAAGATATGAATTACCCATGAACCCTTGAAAAAATTTGTGATTTCAAGGTTTCTCTGAGAGAACAGTGTTTTGCAGTGGTTTGTGCGCTGGCTGCTCACGAGAACTAATAGCAGGTTGTGGCAAAGTACTACAGTGCATGGCATCTTCACACATTGTTATGTGTTGGTCGGTTGCAGCTCTGAGTTGGTGATATGCAGCATTAGGAATGTGTGTTTTGTGTTGTGCATGCCCTGGCCTGAGCTCAGTCCTGCATCCTCACTGTTCATCTTAACAAGAGAGGGGGCAACAAAGTGATGGGAAGGAGAACGATAAAGAGTTGCACTGTGTGCTCATTCTTGATTATTGGAACATTTTACTAAATAATCTTGATTACGGTTCACTTACTAAAAATTGAAAACTAGTTATTTTAACTTTTGTCAAGGTATTTCGTCAAAAACTCTCTCAAGATACATAACAGAGTACTCAGGCAGACAATAATACAAATGTATAAAATGTCCACCACACTAATGGTCTAAAATGCAAAACAGTTTTGGGAAAACCCACAGTGGACATTTTTTCTCATGCTAATGAACTCTAAATATTTCAGTGTCAGATTGAGGCCTTGGTTACATTCCCAAACAAGTTTTAAATCAGCGTTAAGACAGAATGATCCTCCCTTTTTACTCTGAATGGGGAGTTGAATCCCATTCTGCTCTGATACGTTCATCTTCTTTTCTATCATAGAGGGTATTCTACCATCTAGTGGTAGATAGAAGTTCAGGATTTTAAATATTGGTTGAAAAAAATGTGATGAAGATCAAAAGATCAAAAGCATCTTAATCACCTTCTCCCTAAAAAACCAGTTATGATTTATACGTGCCCTGTCCAAGCCATGGAAAGAGCAGTACATAATCTTCAATTTTCATAATCATCACAAAACATTTGAAACCCTTGGAGCATTATAATATTTTGGATGCACTTTGGTTGAGTATAAGGTCTTTGAATAGAGAACTGACACTACAGCCACTGATGATTGCAGTTACAGATTTGTGCATATCAGTAATGCTCATCATTAGAGAGGATTGGCCCATATTTTTAAATTATCATCGGGGAAGACAAGTTGATTATTTTTCTTGGTTGAATATTTTCTTTCTAGTAGCCCCCAAACTCAGCTCTTCGTTTAAAGTGATGACAAAGAAAGCAGCACAGACAGTTTTCTTCACACATTTGTCAGCACAGCCTTGTGGAGCTGCAGCACTGAGTCTTGTTACTTCTGTCTCTGTGGCAGTTTGTTGCCAAGGTAACTGGGAGAGACCGATGACCCTTTCATTATGTGGCCCCTAATCACAAAGCATCTTTTTCTCAGGGCCATTATGACCATGCTCCCACTTTGATAGAAGGCAAGCCATCAGTCCCATTGAAAGAGCTGCAGGAGGCAGTTGCAGTCAGATTTATGTCTTGAGTTTTTGCATATTCCCGATGAGCTGGATACTCATGATGATAATGTGGATGTTCGGCTACCCATATGGTCACCCTTTTGCAACAGTATGCTAATATCCACATAGAAGTCACTCATTGTGCTGACTGTCCACTTTATTCAAGGGACATGTACCCATGTCCTCGACCTGCAAACTCCTGCCAATTCATTCATGGTCAATATATGCAGTCATGCTCATGCTAATATTATATTTATATGACAATCACAAGGCAGAGACATAAGTCGGTATGAGCAGCTATTCAATGTGTGCTACACTTTGCAATTATTTACAATGTATGTTGTATTAGTTCACAAACCAGACAATTATACATCAGGATGGGACTCTTTAACTCAGAAATAATATTGAATTTAGAAAACCATTCATACATATTCTTTTTATTATTATTTACACTCAGTTGTATATTTATTAGGTCAACAAAGAAAACACTAAGACAATCTAATACAACAGCCCTGTAATAAATGCTAACTTCATGACGATTTGTAGAAGTGTATTTGGTTATGCTAAAAGCATTTATTTTTTTGTATAGCAAAACAAGTAGTGTGAGCAACATATTAGACACACCTCCCAGTATATAGTCCAACAGCACTGCAAACTAAAGCCTCCAGAAGGACCCTGAAGTGAAGTGAACACCAAACAACACGTGGACAACTTCAGTGAAGGCATGATCTCTTGTTGTATTTGAAAAACGAGTCACGTTTTTTCATCACAACAAACGGAGCTTCATTAGCCTCCTGCTTTAAGGCTTCACGCGCACTACAGCTGAGCCCTATTGCATTTCCTGTTGGTCAGGTAAGCCCGAGCAGCAGCAGCAGCAGCACGGACCGCGCACCGACTGTCAGCAGTGGATGAGTGAAGGCACATGAAGTGTTGTGGTCCAGCCCTCTCCACCTCCGCAGCAGCAGCAGGATCTCAAGATGGTAGCAGCGCACACTTCTTCACATTCGTCAGAATCTGTCGAGTGGATTATTTGTCTGGATAAGAGGTATTTATAAAACGTCACTGCAACTCATTTTGGGCCACCGTGCGAGCGACGGAATAATAAAGCGATGTTGCCCCCCCCCCCGCCTATAGAGCTGGGCGTTGTGTTTCAGTAGCTGAATTTAAACATTGTCGCCTCTGTATTTTTTAATTTCCCAACGGAATAAAGATGCTCCGGAGTTTTAATTGGGGCCTCTTTGAACGCGCCATGTGTAGCATCCATATCAGGACACGCGTTCATTTGGGCTTCAAACAACGTGCAACTGTAGCTCTGGTCAAAGGATCGATCGGTGAAATATTGGAACAAAGCTATAAGAACAACTGTAGACATGCGTTTGAAATGCTGTGAAAATATATTTTGCACCTCTGACTACATTAATCACCAAACAGCTGTTTCAGTTATCACTAAAATGTGTTCTATTGATTCTATAAGAGCAAGTAAAAGTTTCCCAAAGACAAAAAAGGTCCCTTGGCTTTATCTTCTCTGTAATAAGCAGAAAATGAACCACATGCTATTGCTTAATCCGCACACCCTGGGCTACCTGATTATTTGGCATATTATGTTTAATATATAATACAATTGAGCATAATGGTCCAGCAGATTTGTGTGTTATAATACGACACGATTAGTCGTGAGACCAAAATTACCGTCAATAAGCCATTAGAATATTTAACATACAATCTGGATAGCTCTGATCGTGATTATGCAATTTTGTGGTACCTTAGCTTCACATTCTGTCCCAAATCACTGCAGAGCACTTGACCAGAAGCTGAAACTGCTGCATGAACACCTGCCAGAGGACTTATTAAACCACCAAGCAGCTGCAAAGGTCTTGCTTTAAAAAGTCATCCAATAACAACCTGATTTTTAAAGCTATAAAACAGAATTGCCTTTCATATATTTACGAGTCATCATCACTGACAGGTGCAGTGTTGCTCAAATGAAATGCATATGCCTATCATCTACAAATGCACTGCACAAAAATGTAATATGTGTGACGGTGTTCTTGATATGCACTTTAATTTATTAATTCCATTGTGGGGGTTTCTGACAGCACCTCCTTGAGCTTACATTTTACACCTTGAACTTCCACACTCGGATGCAAAATAGTGGAAAGTGAACAAATAACAGGCAGGGATGTTGGACACTTGGCTCAGGTGTAAATGAAGAGGGGCGGTGACAAAGAAGAGGTCCAAAGTGCATCAGCTAAAACAACAAAGTGACGCAGTCTGCCAGATGTGTTTACACAGTGATTTCCTCCGGTTAGTCCTAGAAGCCACATGTGTCGCACAAATCCAACGGTAATTGTATGAGTCACCTTTTCCGAGCACATACCTGTGGCATGTTTGCTTCACTTTATTGTTCTGTTGCTAATTTTGAAATTCAAGTCAGGCGATGAACACAAATATTTTCTTGCGTTTCCTCACTCCATCTGAAAAGTCATTGGACTGCGTGGTTGACAAAGTACGCAGTGCTGCAATAATGTGGGCTCAGGTGTGATTATACAGTCCAATCACGATTAGGGTAGTAAAGAGATACTTTAACGTGAGTACTGTGGGTTGAAAGGTTGCCAGGGAATACATGATGAAGCTGGGTGATAACACTTTTATTGTGCTGATAATATAACACAACACATTATTTTCAGAGCTACATTAAGTCAGAGGATTTCTGCAGCTGTGAAATCAGCACTGAATTATTTTGTTTCATTTTTTAAAGGATGAATATGGATTCAAAGGTGATATAAGCTACAGTACAACCACCCACATGTTACATCAGAGGCTCCAGATTCAGTGTAACACATTTGGGGCCGTGTGATACAGACAATAGAGGATTGAGATGGATAAATCACACACTGATCTGTGGTGATATGAATGTGATCAGCATTTTCTGCCATCATTTAGGTCCCACATTGATTTAGTTCAATGGGATGAACAACAATGTGTAGAGTTACTTTAAGCAATTATATCCGTATGTAAATATATGTATCTACTGGAAACAAATGATCAGTGAGCAGCTTGGTTTCACAAACATGTGCAAAGCTCTGTGCAACTTTCCATAGAGAAATATAGACTTTACTGTGAACACTTAAACAAAGCTGTTATCGTTACCTAAGACCCTACATAATGACCTATTCTGAACTTTAGTCCTCAACTGGGAAGGAAACCATTTATAGGAACAAAGCTGAAGACTTCTGGAAGTCTACTTTGTAATATTACATATGAGCAGAGTTTACCCACAAAGACAACATCACCATTGTCCAAAAGACAGTGTTTTTCTGGCTAACATGTAAATCATAGTTTGAAAATATATAAACAGCTTCTTCACAAGATTTTCAATGTATACTTTGCATCGAGAATGTTACTAAATATATCTTTATTAGATTAGATTTGACAACGAGATTATTGGCTCTCACAAGTTGTGGCGAAATCTGATCGGTTGAAATGAAAAGTGTGAGTGTCCTCTGAGTTGAAAAAGAAAGGAAAGGAAAGATAGCACAGCGTGCAGAAAGATGCTCTTCTTAACTGAAGCTTAATTACTACTACTACTAAGTATTACCATGCCATGAAACAGGAAGTGATACATATATTGTAATTGTAAAAATAATGTTGTTACACTTTTACATGTGTTTACACTTGTTTGTTGTCTAAATTCATGATGACAGAGTTCTGTTGTGAATTCTGCCCTTCTGTCCAGGCTGCTGCTGTTGTGCCAGTTTAAGTTATGACATAAGAGCTGAAACAGGAAACCAGAGGACAGTGTTCCTCAGGGATACATTGGTGTCACATCTCTCCTACAGAGCTACAGGTGTTTTCAGAATCCAGGCCAAGACGCACTTATACTCTAACTCTGCAGCCTTTTTAGGTGCCTTATGTACATTTATTTTTCCCATTACCTGTACATTGCCCCTTTTTTCTTTTTCTTTCTCCAGGCCAGCAGAGCGCTCTGGAGAAGATGTTGACATAATCCTGGCACGTCTGAAAAGTGTGAAGGCCTTTGAAAGATTTCACCCCAGTTTGCTGCAGCAGATTTGCCTGTGTGGATTATATGAGTGCTTGGAGAAAGGCATCACCTGTAGGTCAAAATACATGCTCTAAAAGGCTCATATTGTATAAAGTAATAAATAAAACAAAATAGAAGGATGTTTTTTTTTACAAGCATGTTGATTTTTTTTTAGAAACTGTTCTGTTTTTTTTAGTGTATCGCCAAGGAGATATTGGCACCAGCTGGTATGCCGTCCTTTCTGGTTCACTGGATGTCAAAGTATCAGAGACATCAAGTTATCAGGTACGACTATAATACGTTTATGGTAATTTGATATGCTAATTTACAAAATTTGGGATTAAAGCTGCAGAATGTTCTAGATTTTATAATCTTTCTGTGAATATTTGAATGATTTTGTCAGTTCAGGTGCACTTTAAATTCATCACATATGCAAAATAATTTACATTCAACCTCCAGTTTATATGGAGTGTAAGCTGTTAAGAACATTTTGCTTATTACATTAGGGGACATTACTGATTAGTTTTTAATACCGCTGCTTCATGCACCTCAGTCAGTTTGTTTGGGTGCTGATTGAAGTAATTTCTCTACAGATTGGAGAGCGTCCATCTATCTAACACAAGTGTTCAGGTGATTGCCTGTTGCCGTTGGAAGTGATCTGATCAGTGCTCCGCAAGTGCCTCAAAAAGGGCCATTCATCCAGCAGAATAAGGACAGCATTAGCATTTCAGAGGTTCTTTGTCTGGGTGGATTTTGTATCCTTATAGAGCAATGCACCCTCTGTGTTTCTTTTACAGGATGCTGTTACTATATGCACGTTGGGCACTGGCAGAGCATTTGGGGAGTCGATTTTGGATAACACCCCCCGGCACGCCACTATTGTCACACAGGAATTCAGTGAGCTCCTACGCATTGAGCAAAGGGAGTTCAGGTCTCTGTGGGAGGTGAGTACCTCAATCTGCTCCATCTGTACTTGAATCACACTACAGGCATTCTGCGCGTACATTGCAGCTTGTTACACATCTCCGAGATTAACTCCCGGTCGATGCTTGTATCAAGAGGTCTGAAAGAGCTGCTACCAAAATATGTGCAAGCATGTCTTTTTTCAAAGTTCAAAATATCTTCAATGTTTCTAACAGGAGAATTAGTTTGCAGCCAAGCTACGTACAGACGCACAAACCCCTAAACACTGATGGACAGCAAAACAAACAACAGGACATATTTAACACGGTAGTTCAGCAGCAGGTTCTGAAATACAAGTAAAAGTTTGTCATTTTCTTTTGTCTGACTCTGTTTCCCTTTAGTCACAGGACTAAAATTAGAGAGATTACATAAAGTATTCACATTTCATAAAATTAAAATGACAAGGATTCATTTAAAGTCCTTTTCTAGAATAAAACTAGCCGGGTCCCAGATCTCTGGGTCTCTGTTGACTCTGTTGATTCAGCCTGATTATGAGGCTGTAAAAAAAATGAAGAATCCCCCACTAACAGGTAAATGCGGCTATTGTTTAAATATATTTTCAGTGAAAATTTGACTCATTGTTAATATCAACACTTTCAGACTTAACAGCTAGGTGGGAAGCTTAAAGGCAGCTTGCGTCTCGTTCCATTCATCCTTTAATTTCTGACCTGGCTGAGGGGGCTGCTGAACGCCAGGGAACAGCCACCTGTCTGAATTTGTTCTTATTGCAATTGAAATGTCGAATTAGAAAACTGTGACGAATTGAGCCAAGCACAAGCCAAAGCGTAGCTGGCGATCCGTGCCGTATCTTGTAGATCAATGGATTGTTAATTTATTGTTCTCCCGCCACCCCCCGTGCAGGAATATCGTGAGCTGTCCACTTCAGCTTCTGCTCCCACGTTTGTGTGTTAGCACTCCACAACATAAATGGTCTCATCAGGGAGTAGAAGGTTTACAGTTCCTGACCACTAGATGGAAGTGCAGTGCTGAAAAGGAAAAGGGTCATTCTGGTTCGGCTGTGTGCACTAATTCAGTCACTCAACACAAGTATAACACAGACCAACTACTCAGATAATCTACCATAATAGTATAGAAGCATATCTCACGGTGTCAGGACAAACCTGAAATTCAACATACTATAAATATGAGATTGATCGTAACAAGATACTTAAGAGAAGCAGCATTGTGTATGGTTGGTCAGTGTGCACCACCCATCCCTCCATCTCCTGCCTGTTAGTTGTTTGATGTCATGCTGCGTAAAGCATGACATCAAAGGGACCCTCGTCCCTCTCAGCTCCCCCTCTGCTGGAGCCGCTGCAATGGGCTGGTTCACTGAGAGAGACAGCCCATTTCCTCTGGGACCAAAGGGCATACGGGGCTGTTAGATTATGGTCTGTGTCTGTGTTAGCGTACTGGCCAGCAGCAGTGTGACCAGATCCTTAACGTGGAAGTAAGGCTACACGTTTCACCTCTGCCCTCAGACGACCTCTTCAGCAAGGTGTGTTTCAGATGAGATTTTATGGCTTCTGGTTCTGATGGCCACATTGTCATATCTTGTCCTTAGGATAAGATCTCTCTGGTCTTGGTTGTTTTGTGATGTATCGAGACACTGTGAAGCAACTGTGTTTAAATGTAGTTCAGGCACAGAATGGTTCACAGATATTATGGAACTGCTTTTCTTTGGAAAGTATCTGGCATGGTTGCGTTGTTAGGTCTATAATGTAGTTATGAATAAGCAAACACCCACTTCATATCACACATTTCAACTATATTGCAGCTGCAGTTTTGTTGATTGTATGTTGGTTTAACCCTTATATAGCAACATATTTAACATACAAGGAATACTGACTGGGCTCCCTGAAGACCCCAAGAATACTATTTTCAAGATTACATTTTCTCAACGTCATTAGTTATGCAATTCATTTCATAAAACGCATTCTTATTTTACTTTCTTTTTTCTTTTCGGAAAGTTACAGTTTGCATATTGTGCTGCATTTGTGTCTGTCTCCTGAAATTGACAGACAAAGTGCTGCAACCGCCCTGATAATGTGTGATACTTTAAATTAGGAGCCATAGCAAACATGAACTCAATCAATAGTTCCATCCGTTAGAACTGCACGGTACTCTGACAACGACTATACCTCTGGGATCTGCAGGGATTAAGCTTAATATAGTCCATCCATCCATCCATCCATTTTCAACCGCTTATCCGGGGTTGGGTCGCGGTGGCAGCAGGTTCAGCAGGCCGACCCAGGCTTCTCTCTCACCTGCAACACTTTCCAGCTCATTCTGGGGGACCCCGAGGCGTTCCAAGGCCAGCCGGGAGAGTCTTCCCTGGGGACTCCTACCAGTTGGACGTGCCTGGAAAACCTCTAATGGGAGGCGTCCAGGAGGCATCCTGACTAGATGCCCGAACCACCTCAGCTGACTCCTTTCGACACGAAGGAGCAGCGGCTCGACTCCAAGCTCCCTCCTGATGTCCGATCTCCTTACCCTATCTCTAAGGCTGAGCCCGGCCACCCTACGGAAGAAGCTCATTTCGACAGCTTGTATCCGAGACCTCGTTCTTTCGGTCACGACCCAGAGTTTGTGGCCATAGGTGAGGGTTGGAACGTAGACCGACCAGTAAATGGAGAGCTTTGCCTTCCGGCTCAGCTCCCTCTTCACCAAGACGGACCGGTACAGCGCCTGTTTTACAGCTGCAGCCGCACCGATCTGCCTGTCGATCTCCCGCTCCACCTTACCCTCACTCGTGAACAAGACGCCAAGATACTTGAAGTCCTTCGCTTGGGGTAGGCAGTTTGTCCCCACCTGGAGGGAGCAATCCACCGGTTTCCGGCAGAGCACCATGGCCTCAGATTTGGAGGTGCTAACTCTCATCCCTGCCGCTTCACACTCGGCTGCAAAACGCCCCAGTGAATGCTGGAGGTCACGGTCCGAGGAGGCAAACAGGACCACATCATCCGCGAACAGCAGAGAGGCGATCCCGAGACTCCCAAACCGGATCCTCTCCGCCCCCTGGCTGCGCCTAGATATCCTGTCTGTGAAAGTCACGAACAGGACCGGTGATAAAGGGCAGCCCTGGCGGAGGCCAACACCCACAGCGAACGTGTCTGACTTATTACCGAGGATACGAACACAGCTTCTACTGCAGGCGTACAGAGACCGGATAGCCCGTGCCAACATGTCCGGCACCCCATACTCCCGCAGCACCCCCCACAAAAACCCCCGAGGGACCCGGTCAAAAGCCTTCTCCAGGTCTACAAAGCACATGTAGACTGGCCAACCGAAAGTCCTTCTCCATGACCTCCCCAAACTCCTCCCATGCCCGGGTTTTAGCATCCGCGACAACCACAGCTGCAGCCCTTCTGGCCTGCCGGTACCTGTCAGCTGCTTCAGGAGATCCCTGGGCCAACTATTGCCCGAAAGGCCTCCTTTTTCAGCTTGACGGCTTCCCTCACCCCCGGTGTCCACCACCGGGTTCTCGGGTTGCCGCCACGACAGGCACCAATGACCTTCCAGCTCCTAGCGGCCTCATCCACAATAGAGGCTTTGAACATGGTCCACTCGGATTCCATGTCCCCAGCCTCCCTGGGGATGTGTGAGAGGCTCTTCCGGAGGTGGGAGTTGAGGACCTCCCGGACAGGATCCTATGCCAGACGTTCCCAGTTCACCCTCACTACACATTTGGGCTTGCTAGGTCTCTCTAGCTGACTCCCCCGCCATCTGATCCAGCTCACCACCAGGTGGTGATCAGTTGACAGCTCTGCTCCTCTCTTCACCCGAGTGTCCAAGACATATGGCCGCAGATCAGATGATACGACTACAAAGTTGATCATTGATCTCCGGTCTAAGGTGTTCTGGTACCAGGTACACTTATGAGCCACCTTATGCTCGAACATGGTGTTCGTTTTGGACAAACCGTGGCTAGCACAGAAGTCCAACAACAAAACACTGTTCGGGTTCAGATCGGGCAAGTCGTTCCTCCCAATCACGCCCCGCCAGGTTTCTCTGTCATTGCCCACGTGAGCATTGAAGTCTCCCAGGAGAACTATGGAAGCGGCAGCCGTGCCCTTTCCAGGACCCCTCCCACCGACTCCAAGAAGGCCGGATACTCTGAACTGCTGTTCGGTGCATAAGCACAAACAACAGTCAGAGCCTTACTCCCGCAACCCGTAGGCGCAGGGAGGCGACCCTCTCGTTCTCCGGGGAAAACTCCAACACAGCGACGCTCAGCCGGGGACTCGTGAGTATCCCCACTCCCGCCCGGCGCCTCTTACCCAGGGCAACTTCAGAAAAGGACAAAGACCAACCCTTCTCCAGGAGCTTGGTTCCAGAGCCCATGCTGTGCGTGGAGGTGAGCCCAACTATATCTAGCTGGTACCGCTCCACCTCCTGCACCAGCTCCGGCTCATTCCCCGTTAGCGAGGTGACGTTCCACGTCCCTAGAGCTAGTCTATGCTGCAGGCGTCCGGCTCGCCCAGGTCTCCTGCCTGGTCCGCCGCCCGGTCTGCATAGCACCCGACCCCGATGCTTCCCTCTGCGGGTGGTGAGTCCACAGGGTTGCTGGTCCATGATCTTTTTTCGGGCTGAGCCTGACCGGGCCCCATGGGTGAAAGCCCGGCCACCAGACGCTCGCCGTCGAGCTCCCCTCCCGGGTCTGGTTCCGGGAGGGTGCCCCGGTTTCCCTTGTCCGGGCGAGGTAGCTTCGTTCCGTGGGCCGTAAATCTTCAGGGTTTTTTTAACTGCTCTTAGTCTGGGCTCTCCCTCGAGACCTGTTTGCCTTGGGAGGCCCCGGACAACATAGCTCCCAGGATCACTCAAACTCCTCCACCACATTAAGGTGGCGATTCAGCAGAGGAGGCATAATAATAATAATAATAATAATAATAATAATAATAATAATATAGTATTTTTTTTATAGTTTGGTTCACACCATTGGGAAAATCATATATAATCTTGTGTCATCTTTTCGATCTCTTAAGGGACTAATGTTTGACACATTCATCTGCTGAGGAGGGAAACTTTCTCTGCATGTACACACCTTAAATCTGAGTCTTACACTGAATTTAATGACATCACAATTTATCTATGAGCCAATCATGATCCAATATGCAACTAACACAAGTGTGATGTGTTAAATGTTAAAAACATCCTGCGCTCAAAAATATTTTTTTCAAGCAGTTGAACAATTTACAACAACAATTTACATTGTTTGAGACTGTGATTGCTCATAGAAATAGAAAAATATGGAAAATTCACTTCTGCAATGCTTTTTGATTATTTCATCAAGACCATGAAGAATTGTGGTACACTTAAACATACACCCATTCACAGTACAGAGGTGAATGAAGAGGGATCTTTATTTGCTTTTATGGGATTGTGGATGTTTCAGATCAATTTGAGGAGTGTCTATGATTTGCATGTCTCACATGTTAATATCACGTGTCATGCAGTGAGGGACCTTTGGTCTTGATCATGACTTGGTCTCAGTTCATGGTCTGGACTACAACACTGATTTGAAGATTTTTTTAACAAGGTAATGAAACCTTTATCATTATACCAAGTCTTAAAACTTGTGGATGTTTGTTTCAGTTTCAGTCCAGGTTCTCTAAATGAGAAATGCACTCTATTTGTCCTCAGTATTGTTTCTAGATATAATTCACCCAAAAACAATTGACCATGTACAGCATCAGCATCAATACATGGATCCTTTGTTGTTAGATGTGCTGAGCTGGCTTTACCTTGCAAGTTGGCCAAGCTGTGACTGAAGGGCTATCGAGTCAACATTCACATAATCAGCTTGTTGACAGATAATCTATACTTTAGCTCCCAGTATTTTACAATTTGTTGTTTGTGCAACAGTTTTACCAAATGATTCTACCTGGCACTGGTGCTCATTTATTCCTCCCAGTATTGTCGCAATGCAGTACAATTGCTTATGTAGTATCATCTTGTTGCTGGTGGGAACACACATCAGACTTTATCTGCTTGTCCTGATGCACCGTGGGCCCAAACTGCCTTCAATTATTCCCTAGATGTCTTTCTGGCTGTTTTAAATAAATGTCTATATACATCACACTGGCTTTATTAAAGTTGAAATATATTTGATGGTGCATGATAAACCTTGAGCTGCATGAGATCAGTATTTTAATTGTGTACATTCTTGAACACCATAGTGAACAGAGAAATACTCCATTTATTGATGCCAGGAGGAAGCCCTGAAACAAAGTTACACACCTCCTCCTCCTCCTCCCTCCTCCCACACAGATATGTCCTCCTGTGGTCGAGTACTCTAAAAACTATGCCAGACTGAGCCCAGCATTGCCCTAATAAACCCGTGGATAATTGTTTTTGTTCATGCTTGTCCAAGTCAATTATTCAGTGTAAATCTGTCCAGTTTTGTCTCCTATTCCTAAAATATGTAATTGTTCCGTAAATTTGAGGTTATGTATTTATGTTTGTTTCCATGTTTCTTGCGCGTGACTATAGTGCATGACAAGTGCATGCATTAGTGTCTATGGGTACCACTCATGCATGCAACTCGTGCAGCGTGCTGTTTGTTTAACAGAGCAGACATGAGCCGAGCTCAGCACACTCGGGCACGCTAACCAAAGCTCGGCCTGATCATCAATTTGCTTTCCCTTTTGTTTCCTGCTTCCGATGGGCACTGGGATTGAAACAACATAGTTGTGATTTTTGTTTGAAGGGTCATAAAACAGCCCTTGTCCAGTTACGTCATCTTGCATGTGGCCTGAGTAGCCCTGCTTTCATTATCTGGAAGGTCTGATATATTGGATTAGATGTGACAAATTACACATCTTAGGAGGACAGTTTGATACGCACTGCACATGCTTTGAGTTACATTGTGTGTAAATGCTTTTGGCTATAAGTATTTTGCAGGCATGATTAGGCTCCAATATCTGTTGGGTGCTGAGCAGAGAGAGTGGGTGGGTGTGGGATTGGTGTGTCATCAGTCCATAGAAGCAGCCTGGTTAGCAGCCAGTGGGGAAGGCTGATGAACAGGAAGTGGCAGGGACGCTGCGTGCCCTCTGGTGTCTCCATTGGGTGGAGAGGTGTTGGAAAAGCAAGGCCACATGGATCCTCTGGTGATTCAGCATCCAAGTTGTATGCCACATGCAGGTTTGGAGTCCCAGCGGATATGTGTACAGAAAGGGCAGGAAGATTATATCAACACATTTCTGTTGTATACCCTTATCTCGGCTTACACAGTCATTACATCATCAAAAGATGACATAACGAACTCCAACCTGGAAAGTAAAACACAACTAGTCATGCAGATTTTGTTATCAGCTCAAATTTTGCTTCCATATTCAGTCCACAAAGTAATATTTGTTGTTGTAAAGGCTTTTACAGGATTTCTGTAAGACTTTATGATTTAGATCAAAATAGATGAAGGAGATAGAACGATCTAGGATGAAGGTTAAGAGTTACAGCAAATGTAAACTCACAAAAGCCAACACATTTCTGTTGTGCAGAATAATGTTTGCAGTAGAAAGAACAATGCTGGATTAAAATCATTCAGCTGGCACACAAGCTAGATCTCTCTTAGCTTTCATCTTCCATATCATCACCTTGTTTAAGCGTTTGCACATGTGACAAATATGTTTTGCTTAGTTGGTCGGTCTCTACAAGTTGAACCACAGCATGGAGGGGAGCAGATGAAATTGATGTCAAACAAAAAAACAACAGTAAATCAAGTTCAATGCCAAATCAAATTTGTTGCTGTCATGGGAAGTGAAGATGGAAAATGAAATATATTCTTTCTCCAGTGACTCAGTCCATCATATTGACATCTAAAATACATTTTAGAAAATTGCCTTGTCTTAAATATGTTCCTGTTCAATAAAAAGCGTTATTCCATCAAATTCAGAATGACCATGATGCCACACCCAAAATAAGACATCATTGTCCATCACATGGTTTTACTGAAAGTGTATCTAAGCTGTGTCTTTTCAGTCGAGAGTGTAAAGTGACTGAGTCAGATTTGACACGGTGAGTTAGTGAACCACATCCACACCTGCTCAGCCCCATCTCTCTGTTTTCTAGTTACATCCATTACCCGTCTTTGTCTCTTGACTCAAAATCAGTTTGATGGCAATGTATGTCTGAACTTCTGTTTGACATTCAGAGCATTAATAAGCAAACAACTATTTGCTATGTAAAGATATAGTGGAGTAATGTCTAACTGAGCAGAGAATGTAGTCACTCCCCCTCTGCGTGTTTTGTAAGCTGAGCACTTTTAAATAAAAGTAAACACTAAATGTGTTAATGTATATACAGTTGTTTTATGCTTGTAATTTTGCTCAATGAGCATTTTATGACCCATCACTGACTGTTTTACTTCATTAAATTAACTGTTACAGCCTGTTACATGCAGTCTAGAATTGATAATATAAAACAAGCTACACAATGCAAACGCTTGAGATATACTATTAATGAAAGTATCCTTAAAATGAGACACAATATATGTGTATATATATATGTATGTATGCATTCAGTAAATACAAGTTAATGTTGGGGAGGAATACATATTATTAAGCTCTTGATGGTGTGATTCATTTCTTGGTTTGAAAATTCTCAGGCAGTTCAATGCATCTTGTGGATCGAAGTCTTAAAGGTCAAAGATAAGATGCCATCTGGTCTGTGTCCTTGAGAGGAAGAAGCTCGGGGAGAGGAACACCATACTGGATGGTAGACTAATGTATTTACATTTTAGAGTTGGATTGGAGGCACAAAGGACAATCCACACGCTTAACTAAATTCTGCCGGTGTGTTCACAGAAGAAATGTCTCCCTGAGGAGTTATATGTTGATGAAAGCAGCAGAGACATTTTTTAAGTATTTATTTTATATATATCTGATTTTCCGGACCCTGCGAGACTTGAACTCTTCTTTTGTGAAGGTGGCCAAGCCGAAAATTAGTAACTACTTCTGTATTATGTGTGAAGTTTAGGAGGCTTGAGAGAGAGCGAGAGGGAGAAAGAGGGAGGGGGGGGTGGGGGGGGGAGTGAGAGGAAGGGAGAGAGAGAGAGGGAGTGAGAGAGGGAGTGAGAGAGGGAGGGAGAGAGGGAGAATACTGTATGCTCTCCAGTGTGCTCAGTGACTGGAGTTGAGTAATCACCTAGCAACTGCTGCTCAGAAGACTGACTGGCACTCCGCTGGTCTGACACTCTGCTCACTCTGCTCTCAGAGTGGCGTCCAGGCTGCGGTGACAGAGCTGCTGGATCATGCTGGACCATGCTCGATGTGACCCATGACTCTTAGGACTGGATTTACATGCTTGGAGTGTTTGTTAACACCTGGATTAAGAAGGTGTGGAGGACCTTCCAGTCATTAACAACAATAATAGGCTGTATGGGACGCTGGTAGCAGCTTTAGGTAATCTTTGCCAAACCTTTGAACAATCCAATGCATTTGTTTCATGAGAAGCACTGTGTTATATATGGGGAAAGTGAAAGAAATGCTGGTTAGACATTTGTCCAGAGTGGTTTTTCCTGGGGTTGCAGAACTATCAGTAAATTCAATCCAAATGTCAAAAGTAGAATTCAGTATTTTTTTAGACATTTTGAAGTTATATTCTGTTTTAGCTTGGGAGGAAAGTGAAAGTGAAACTCTTGGAAGGAGTTTTCCTCCCAATTGTTTCCCTTAAGTGGCCTGAAGTGTGCCTCTCAGAGTTCACAATAATCAGTGACTGCTTTGAGAACATGTGAGTTATGTAATCTGGGGTGAATTATTGAAAGTACAGCAGTGCATTCATGCATATTGATGCGCATAATGCAATAAGGTGATCAAGCGTGAACAACAGAGGAGGAGCACTGAGATGACTTGGTTTATATCTTCATTGGTGTGTTGTTCTGACACAGATAAGACTAAACTCATCTGTGAACTCTTGAAGGCAGAGCAAGAATATGCATCAGATAGAGATATGGACTCACTCCAAGGTGACAATCTTTACTTTTTTATACACAAGGTGTACGGGGGAAAACATGCACATTATTAGTAGAATATGGGGTTAAGATATATGTAAGAGTCAGTGTATGAGAGCATATTAGTGTAAACAGTTGACCTAGCTTCACTGGAGGAATACAGAATGGCACATCTGTTCTTGAGAGACGTTTGTAAACTTCCTTTTCATGTAAGGATAAAAGCTGTGTGATGATGAAATTACTCTGAGATGTCTGTATACTTTACATGCTTATTAGTCTAGTACATCAAATGTTAGTTATTTAAACTGTTTGAACTTCATAAGTTTCAGAAAATATCACTTTCAGAGACAGATTTAAATTGCATTTGCTTTTCTATTGGAATTTATGATAAAAAATATGACTATTTTTGACAGTGTTTGTATGCTCAAAATACCAGCGTAATACAATGGGTATTGCTAACAATGGCTAACAATTGCTAACCTTGCTGGAGCAAAGTTTTCCTACATGTTGGACTGGAATGGAGTCATCTCGGATGTGACTTTATTCCTAGCTCCAATTTACGATTTCTGAGCTAAATGGAACGCAGCATCACTCCCAGTTATCTTGACAATGACTGTTGTCTTTCAGTTTTGAGCACTTTTTGGAAATTAATAATACAAATAATCTGGATATTTGATAAAGGGTTTAAAGTACAATACTGAGTCCTCAAAAGAAGTAAAGTAAGAAACATCCCGTCATCAAGCTTCAAATTGTGGGTCGTGAGATTAGAAGCCACCAAGTCAATACACTGTCGGATTCTGGGTCAATAATGGAATAATTAAGCTAATTTGACTATGATGCAGCGGTGACTTGTTATTGATTATAATTATTCTGAATTTGCCTCAGGTCTGACTCGCATGTCTGATTGACCCACTAGTCATGCTTGCCTTGTTTCGGCACTTGCTAATAATGTACCACATTCACCGCAATTCTGTAGTTCTGTAATTGTGTATCTGATCGTTTAAAATTATAATTTTTTTATGGCCAAATGTTTTTGTATCACTCTGTCATATTCTTTGAGTTACATGAGATGCTAAAAAACTAAAACGATTTATTGGTTCTCCAACTAAGATATGCTTTCTCTACTAGAATTAAGGAATATATTGATGTTTCAGCGTACTAATTGTGATGGATTTTATGTCGGGTTGAAATCTGTCAAAAGGGATTTTTAAGGAGCCTTTGGGGATCAAAGACCTTCTATTGTAAGTCATGAATGTGACTTCTTTATTATCATGCAAGTGGTTGTAACACCTGCCAGTTGCTCAGAGTAAATCAATGAAAAAGATGGTCAATTATTATGTTTATTCTATATACACAGATTGACACTATACATTGTGTGACTACACCATTGTGCTTGCTGTCTGGATGTCGTGACAGATTATTTCACACAGTTGAACACGCCTAAAGGTTTATCCGTGCTTTACACAGGGTGCAGTCAAACACATTTGTACCGCTAATACAAAAAGGACATTCTTTTCAGAGCTGTCTGTGAGTCCCATTGTGGCTTTTTTGTGCCTTATGACTATTGACTGTCCAAATGTTGGTTATTGTTGATATGTACAGTGAAAGACTACGGGGAGGCACAGCTGCACATGACACATTTAGTAAATTTATGTAAACAAGGCGTATACATCTTTGAGTCTTAGGGCCTTTTATGTATTCAATATAACATTGTATCACAATTGTAGTATATTTACTGTGTAAATCTCTCTACTTGGTGTATGACATGATTCCATCCATCCATGCTACTATTAGCTTCCGCTTATCTGAGGTCGGGTCGCGGGAGCAGCAGGTTTAGGAGGGTGTTCCAGATGGCCATGAGCAGTGAGATACCCAAATAATTGGCGCACACTCTCCGGTCCCCACTCCACAGGCCGCACTGAAGAGACATGTCAGCCAAGACAGCCCAACAATGTCCAGAGCCTTCAGCATCTCAGGGTGAATCTCTTTGACTACCTCAACAACCTCCGCCGTCTTCCCTCGAGTCTTCAAACTCTGCCTCCTCCATGGAGGACGTGTTGGTATTGTTCAGGAGTTCCTCAAAGGATTTGTTCTACCGCTCGATAATATCCCCAGTCTGGGTCCTCGGTTCTCTACCCCTGCTGAACACAGCATGAGACACACCCTACTTTTCCTTTCTGAGTCGTCTCACGTTTTGCCAGAACTTCCTTGAGGCCCACAGAAAGTCCTTCTCCATGGTCTTTCCGAACTCCTCCCACACTCTGGGTTTTTGCCTCTGCAGCCCCGGTATCTGTCTGCTGTTTCCAGAGACCGTTGGGCCAGCCATGCTTGAAATGCCTCCTTCTTCACCTTCACGGCCTTCTTCACCGCTGGTATCCAGCAGGTTCTCGGGTGGCCGCCACAACAGGCACCGATTACCTTCCAACCACAGCTCCTGGCAGCCGCTTCCACAATGGAGGCTTTGAACATGGCCCACTTGGTTTCCATGTCCCCAGGCTCTTCCGGCATACACAAGAAATTCTTCCGAAAGTGGAAGTTGAAGACCCCTTCTGGGAACTGGGAACGTCAGCCAGACGTTCCCAGTTCACCACACGCATGGTTTTAACAGGTCTGTCCGGCAGCCTCCCGGCCATCTGATCCAACTCACCACCAGGTGGTGATCAGCTGACAGCTCTGCTCCTCTCTTCCCCCGAGTGTCCAAGCCAAGATGATAAAATGGGATTAAAATGATAAAGTCTAATGTGAAAATAATCATACTGATTCATTTAAGGATAGTTAGCCATATTGTGGAAATAGACATATCCACTTTCTTGCCAAGTATTACATTAGAAGATCAATACCACTCTCTTGACTTTATGGTAAATATGAAGCCACTGCCAGCAGCTGGTTAGCTTTGCGTAAAGACTGGAAACAGGGGGAAACAGCTAGGCTGGCTCTGTCCGAAGATATATGTTAGACGAGACATAAAGTTTAAAATTTCACAGTGCACAGACAGAGCAGAACTGCAATTAATAATTATTTGGATTAATTTGGTAATCTGCTGATTACTTTCTCAATTCATTGACTAAACATTTAGCCCATAAAAGTCTGGGGAAAAACTCCTTTCCAGTAAAGACAGTAAACATTACTTAAATGATGAATTGATCATCAACATAGTTGCTGATGAATTGTCTAATGATTTAATCTTAAATAGAATACGCTTCTACAAAATGAAAATCAAAACAACACTGAAAAGTCTATGACTCTGTCAAGCTGGAGAATGTAAAATAATCAAATGCATGGTGTGTCATTAGAGTCAGAGACATCAATACTAATATAATAGAAATTGAGTGCTTTTTACACACCTGACAATGTAAGCCTCTTTTTAAACAACACCCCCACCCTCCGTACTGGATTCAACCCCTCAGGGAACCCGGCTCTGAGGGGTTGAGTTAATTTGTTAATGTTTAAGTACTCCTCCCTAATCCTAAATCCTTTAATTGACAACAAAGATACACAGATAGACTTGTTGAGGTGACTCTTTGAATATGTAAATCTGTTGTTTGCATGTGTACAAAATCCCCTCCACAAAAGTTACATTTTAATAATCTGAGTGTGGTGTTAGACATCAATCTGTATCTTTTAGTGTATTATTGAGCAGCATATCAATCCCTGTTTTGGAGTAGATACATGGTTTGAAGACTGAGGTCACTGAGCGATTCTAAACTGCTTCTTAATTGAGGAGTAAAGCTGTGCGTCCCTGAAGGGTTGCTAAAGTGATTAACTGACTTCAGGGAGTAGAATTGAATTTAAAACATGACCTCTGAGAGTACATTACACATGCAGGAACAAATGGCTCTGTGGTTCTAGCTTTCGTTCAGTCTCCTCTGACCAGTTGATAGCGAGGTAGAGAGAACTAAGTGGTCCTCAATCAGCTTTTAATCGACTCAGAACGTAGTTGCTTCGGCACATAATACGTTTTTGTGTGTCTTTCGCCGCAAATTAATCTTTAATCTTGATCAGTCAGTCTGCTTGACAAATTGTTGAAAAACATTTTAAGAATCAGCACATGTCTATTAAAGTACATACTAAATGTAGTGAAGATGCTTGTATATGATCAAATGTTTCTTCAGTACTTTCTGTTAGAGAAAAAACACTCATGGCAGAATAGAAAGCCCCATTACATAATAATTATTAAGCAACCTCTGTTTTGCAAAATCCAAATATCTCATGATATTTTGTTAGTTAATGTATGGTAATGATAAAAGCAAAACAATTTAAGTTTGCCAAAGGGCCATTAATACTATTGTATAAGGCTATATATTTGTATAACTCATTGTTTATGGTTGTTCGGCATCTTTGTACAACAGTGTCACGAAAAAAACATTTACACGAGTGCATGCATGCAGTATGATGTTTATTACATAACATCTGATGCTGCAGGGTACTGTGATGTAAGGAATGTACAGTTTTTATCATCATGCTCTGTTTGTTTGTGACTCTCTGCGCGGCTGTAGCTCAGTGGGTTGAGCGGGTGTTCCCATTTCGGTTCTTTATCCGGCACTGAGAGACACTGAACCCTAAGTTGCTCCGGGTGCTTTACAGCAGTGTTCCTAAATGGTTCGAGTGGATTAAATGGAGTGGTTCATGAAAATAAGTTTTCAGTTTCACCTTGCACAACATTAAGGATCTGATTATGACTGTCTTCACTGATGGTGATCCTGTGCTGTAGAGCTGTGTGCGAGCGGTTCAATAACAAATGCAAGATCTCAGATCAACATTTTTAAAATGTCCCCTGAAGCGCCAGCTGTGAATGTCAGCTGTTGAGTTACAGCATGTGCCTTACACCATTGTCCATGGTGAGAAACTGATGAGACATAAGGACAAAGTTTTCTTCACCAAATACACAATGTGCTGCAGGCATATTACCACTGTTTCACACATTTCTGTCAATAAGAAAAATATCTTGTCATATGACTGATGACTGATCAGACTGTTTTTTCTTTATTTTCATAGAAATATCATCAGTGCATGGCTGGACTGCTCGCCCCACCATATGGTGTGATGGAAAGTGATTGTAGTGGTGACAGTAAGTATTACTGTTGTGAGGGGTTGTTGAGTGGTGTAGGCTCTACAGTCACACATTGTGTCACAATGTTACTTTTAATTCAATTTGATTGGGATCTTCATAACAACATTAGACTTTAAAATATTACAGCGCAGACGCTTCCAAATGTTCAAATGTTGCAGTTGCTGTGGTGCATCATCAGAAACAGGTAGAGCAGTGCATTTGGTTTACTTTCATATTAGTTACTCAAGATTTAAAGATAAGAAGAAAAAAAAACTAAATCGTAGTGATGACGTCATAAAGTAAATTTGAATGCAGATTTTTATCAAGATGAAGAAATTGTTTCCAGTAAATGCCGTCACTTTACTATGTAATATTTCCAGAAGTAACTGTGATTTTGTTTGTATAATGAGATCTGACAGTCTTTAGGTGGTGTAATAACACATATAATAATATGATCTTATTTTGTACAATATGTAAAAATATGTTTACTGTCTGTCCCTCCTTCATCCTATCCCAATGTGATAAAGGCCTATACTTTTATTTATGCTTTTCCGTTGCAAGTTAATTTAATATTTACTTCACTTTGCTCAAACAGAGCACTTAACGTCAAAAGTAATTTACCATAAAAATGACGAACAGCAGTGAGAAAGTCCAGGGAGTTTGTCGTCTTACTGGAAGCTTGTTTACTGTATGTTGCAACTTATCTTTTGAAAGGGTTTGTAAATGATGGATAATTTTAAAGAAAATGTTATCCTGGTTTATGTTCCAATCAAAGAGGATTTGATTGTCTGCTGCAGCCTCATGGGCTGCTTTTAAAAGTGGATGTGTCTGCTTTAGTATTCATCCCTGTTTCGTGCTGTGGAGCAACACTGTACGAGCAGAGCTCTGGGCGTCTTTTGCAGTATACAGTACAATACTTAGGAGATTTACAGTATGTACTCTATGCATGAATACACCAAGACAGAAACCACATAAGCATCAAGCGGCTGTAAGCTGATGCACTTTCATGTACAGTACATCCACAGCAGCGTAGGGGTTCTGTAACTGTAGTGGTGAATGAATTAAACATATGTTTAAATAGTTAGTTACAACGCTGTGCTTCTACAGCACTTTGGTGCTTTTAAAGTCAGCATTGTTTTATTCAGTCATGCATTAAGTACCGCTCTTCCTGAGCACCTTTTTAAAGCACACTTATCTTACCATTAATGTTCAATAAAACAAAACACTTCCCTCTCAACTCTGACATACTCCAACTGAATCTGATCTTTTGCCAACAAATTCAATTTTAGATTTGTAATTCATATTTACTATTGTATTCATCGCTCCCATGTGATGATGTGACTAAATTGATATGACACTTGAATGAGTTGCCTGATATCACTTGGATGATATGGCAGCATCACAAATAAAATGATGGACAGCTGTATTAACTTCTAGAAAAACAAAACAGTAAACTGGCACAGATTATGATCAGACCCGCAGCATATAAATAGAAATGCAGTCCCAGAGTGTGTAGGAAGATGACCTTTATGTACTCTATCGACAATTTATTTCCAATAATACTTTATTAAATGACAATGTGAAATAAATGTAATAACCTTCAGCAGCAAACAGATATAATTAGTCATTAGTTGGTGAACAAATTTCCCTCAGGAGTTGGTGGAGACCAAAAACGGAGCTTAAAGAGAATATTAGAATTAATTCAGCAGATGCTTGAGTTTCCTGGATGTTTAGCCAGATGCACAATATTACACTCCTGTGTTCCGCTTTCTGGGGATTGTGTGGATTCTTTATCTGATTTTGTTTTACAGCAGTCTGAGAAGCATGTCTAAGAATAGCTGAGTTTCCCCTGCAGATACAGTTATGACTGGGCATCTCTGACTGATTATGCTCTTTGTCCTGGAGGGGAACTGTACAAGCTTAAAGCTCCAAACACTGAGAAATAACCACACCCGATAAACTTTGCACAACTGTCTCATTTCCTCATTGATTTGATTTCATAGAATTTTTTTAAACATAATTTTGCTGCCCATGTACAGTTGCCACCAGAATGATAACGTGTAATAGCTTGTTTATTCAAGGAGAAATGTAAATTAGAAAGCATTTTCACTATAGATTTGTTAGGAAATGTCAATTGTCTCCCAAAGGGAAGCGCACATGGAAGCCTAAATTATTTATCATGCCAGATCAATAATTGAAAATGAAATAAGATAGTCATTGAGTGGAGACACAAATTAGATTAAATGTGCTACTGTTATGGGTCTATTTTCTTTTTTATAATGGTGACATAAATGTCATATTTGTTTGTTTGATCAAAAGTGGAATAAAATATAATTGGATGATCTGCCATTATATTTAAACCAGACATTTCAAGTTCATTATGATATGTCGCATCTATTTCATTGTTTCAAAAGTCATACTAAATATGTTTATATGAACAGTATGTTGTTGTTCTTGTGAATATACTCCCATACTTCCCCAACAGGAATGCCGGACAAAGAGAACATAAGCAACAACTCATTTGTTTCTGTCTCCAAACATCAGAATAAGGTATTTTTCCTGACACACATGAATTATTTATCTGATTTATTGCGACCACAAGTTATGAAAGAGAGCGAGAGATGGAGATAAAATGAGAGGGTGAGACAATGCTGGTTCATTGGCCTTGTTCCTGTCTCGCAGAGTGTTACTGTACGTGAACATTTTGGAGACTATCCCTCATTCTGTGCCTGAGATAACGGCATCCGTTACCGTTACTTGCCTCTCCAAGACAGGACGGAAAAAAAGCGTGGAATGTGAAGTTTGTTTAAAGTTGATCTAAATATAAACAAGATGACTGAAGTTTTTGTCTCCATCCATAACAGTTCCTGTCCCACCTTTCTCCTGTTGTCGTTTCCTGCATTGAGAGCGTGGCACTGCAGCAGATTGATGATGCCCTTTGCTTTAGTCCTACATAGAGTTTAGTCCCAACACGGCCACAGAGTTGGACTGTTATGTAATAGAAAAAGTATTTGTATTCCTTTTATGTAACAAACAAACTGCTTTGATTTACTACATACTGTATTTGAATAATGCTTATGAAAGACCAGCTTCTTTTTGTACCAAGTGGATACATTTGACTTGTAAATAAATAATGAACTTAAAAGCCTTTACACAAATGCACGAGTTGAGCTGCTCTCTGAAGCATGCAGAATGCACTTTAAATGTCAAAGCCCCGCAGCCCACCCCATGGCCCCAGTGGGGAACAAAATTGACATTATCTGTGTCCCATTTAAGCAATTGAATTCAGCAGTCAAGATTCTGATAACAGACAATTATTTTAACTGAGAAGCAATATAGAAAGACATAAGTTCAATTAAAGTTGACAGCTAATGTCAACTGTGAGTCATACGGTAGCAGTGAGGAAGACATCCTGTGGCCCGCCGTGAGAGGAAAAACACTTGACTTGTCAGACATGCTGCTGTTTCCTTAATGCATTTTATTGCCAATTACTGCATTGGTGTTTCTTACAACAACTAACCTTTAATTTCACCCAATTTCTGTGATGTTGAACCCCAGTTTTATCGTCATGCATGTTTTATTTCAATTCTTCTCATATTTTTCTTTTGCAGAAGTCATTCATTGAAAGTCCAGCCAAATCCCACCTTAAATGCTTTTCTCAGGTAGTAAACACAATCATCCTTCTGTATGTAGGGGCCAGCCATTACCTGTTAATGTGGCAGGTAGTCAGTAGACGTCTACTGTGCTGAGATTTAACTTGAGTCCGACTGTGCAGGTCCCTTCTGAGAAGATACTGCAGGCGGGGAAGATTCTCCGTAACGCCATCCTCTCCAAGGCGCCTCACATGATCAGAGACAGGAAGTACCATTTGAAGACGTACAGGTTAGATGGCATCTTAATTCTTTGATATTTGTGAAAGAAGGAGCTCTTGTGCTCGTAAGCACTCTAGCTTTTGTCCACAGGGACTGCCAAAATCAACACAAAATTAAAGTTACTTGTTGTAGCTTTAACTTTCTGACTGAACATACAGGCTCCTTTATGGCAACACCCTGTTAACAGTTTAGTAAAACAACAGAAACAAACTAAAACAAACAAGAACAGGCAGGTTCAAATAATGAAAACAGACAAAACTGCTTTGCCTTGTATAAGATCTTATACAGACTGCTTCTGTCTTTTCTATAGGCAGTGTTGCGTGGGGACAGAGTTGGTTGACTGGCAAATACAGCAGAGCTCATGCATCCACTCTCGTATTCAGGCTGTGGGCATGTGGCAGGTGCTGCTGGAAGAAGGTGTTCTCAACCACGGTGAGACTCTGTGTGAGGTCTGTGTCTGCAGCACGTGTACGTGCAAAGCAGTGATTATTAAATTCATTTGAGTCCTGCTGTCTGTGCCTGTGTTGTTGTGACGCAGTGGACCAGGAGCTGAGCTTCCAGGACAAGTACCTTTTCTACCGCTTCCTAGATGACGAGCAGGAGGACGCTCCTTTACCGGATGAGGAGGAGAGGAAGGAGAGTCAAGAGGAGCTGCAGGACACCTTGCTCCTCCTCTCGCAGATTGGACCTGATGCTCACATGAGGATGATTCTGAGGAAACAGTACGACTATAAAACAATACTCTCTGAAGCAATTCAAAACAAAGTGAACTGGTGTTTTGGTGTAATGCTTTTCTTTACATACTTCCTGTTTTGCAGTCCGTCTGAAAGAACACCAGATGATTTAGAGATCATTTATGAAGAGCTACTCCATATAAAGGCCTTATCTCACCTGTCCACCACTGTGAGTTCTCTGTCTTATGTGGCAATATGAATTATGTTGTCACTGGGCAGACTTTAAGATTCATGCTTCTGTCTCTTGTGGCAGTGAAACACTTGTTCAACTTCTCAGACTCTTGTTACATTTAAAGGCAGAGTGAAGGACAAGATGCAAGCATGCAAATTACACACCCTCCTGTACTTATGTAGTCATTTCAGTACTAATCATCACATATTTTGATTGCTGTTCCGTAAGTAAAATTGTTAATTTGCATTGCTGCTGGGTTTCACTCAAAATTGGGTGAGAACTGCTGGACACTGCCTACCTTTTTGATAGAGAATAACACTTTGCATGCTGTACTCTTTCTGGTTGCTCGACATTGCACTAGTAAGTAAACTTAATTTCTGTCCATATTGATCCTCCTGAGCAATACATCTGTCTACTCTGCAGGTAAAGAGAGAACTGGCAGGAGTGCTGATCTTTGAGTCTCATGCCAAGGCAGGGACAGTGTGTAAGTAATGCGGGGAAATAAGTAGTGTCACGGTCACGAGTCAGAATGAATCCAACAAATCCCAGGCTAGGGAATATCAGATCACCAAAACCTTTCTTTGTTTCTTTTCTCTCTCAGTGTTCAATCAGGGCGAGGAGGGAACATCATGGTACATTATTTTGAAGGGCTCAGTCAACGTTGTTATCTATGGAAAAGTAGGTATTTCTCCAGATGAGATCAAATTACTTCTAAAATCTCAAAAATTATTATATTGCTCTGACCAGGACATTAACTTATTGGTAAGTAACTGATCGGTACGGTGTGTGTTGCAGGGTGTTGTTTGCACTCAACATGAGGGAGACGACTTTGGAAAGCTCGCTCTTGTCAATGACGCCCCCCGCGCTGCCTCAATCATCCTGAGAGAGGACAACTGTCACTTCCTGACAGTCGACAAAGAAGACTTCAACAGGATTTTGAGGGTGAGTTTCTTTTGATGCTGTTACAGTAATATTTAATATAGTTATATTGCCCTCTGTTGGCAAAACCTCAGCATTGCAGCCATACAAGTTATGTAATGTATCCTTGGAGCTAGTACTCCAGCCCTCTGCACCCATTGGCCATCTAAATATGAATTATGTTGGTAATGACTTGTGTTACTTCAAGAAAGAGATAAAAGGCAGCTTTGGATACCAACTTCTGTGGAAAACTTCCATCTAAGAGTCCAAAAGCCGTCACTGTTCTGTCTGAAATAAAGCAGCAGTGATTTGAGAGTCTGCACCTGGATGTGAATGCATGTGGTGCTCCAGCAGGTCTGTAATGTAAATAATGTGAACATCTAGTAACAATGAGGTAAATCCATTTAAATGGCTTGAATATGTAAACACTCTCTGCTAACCTCTGAGCAAAAGACCCATAATATACAGTTTCCCCTTAAGTAGCTAAAGGTTAAAAATCACATTCCTTGCACCATTCCACCAAATATAAACTACACAGAATGAGTTTGTAAAGACTGACCCCCGACACGCCGCTCCTTGTTCAGGGGGTTAACCAACCTTCTCCCTAATTAGGGGTAAAATACTTTTTTTTTGCAACAATAACACTGAGAAGTAATTTGGTTTCTTGGGTAAATAAAATAAAAAATATATGTTTTATAATATATATAATATATTTTGTATTATGTTAGTTTCTATTTGAAATACATTCACATTTCTTATGAAGTAGCAACCACCACAGTAGACTCTAGACTGTGTTAAGACTTTATTGCGTTGTCATGAACTCTATTTAAGCCTTCTGCCTGCTGCTGTTAGCGTGGTTGTGACTGTTTGCCGGACAAGCCAACTAATCCACTGCTCGGTGACCAAAGCCAAGTGTTGTGGCACTTTCTCTGCAGCAGGGAACATGACGGCTGGCACTGATGCCGAGAGCAGAGAGGAGTCAAACCTCTCTGTAATTTTGAGAAGGTGGTGTCAACATTGTGTTCGGTTTATAACGCGCTAGTGTTAGAAGGGACACCTCACGTTCACTAAAACAGTAATAAGCTCAGATAGAATTACATGCACACAACCTTCCAGTGTGTTGTTAAAATTATTATATCTGTTTAACTGTCAGCTCGAACAGCTTCTCACTCACTCTGTGTATTAAAATGCATAATTTATGTGTATGCACTGTGTGTGTGTATTTGTGTGAAGGATGTGGAGGCCAACACGGTACGCCTGAAGGAGCACGGCCAGGATGTTCTGGTGTTGGAGAAGAGTCTCGGCAGCTGTCAAACCTCCAGCCACGGAGCCTCGTCCTCCCATTACAAGTAAATGTACCCACAATCCACTGCACTGGTTAGAAGCTCAAATGCAGTACTAGTTTACTTGTTATAATATCTATTCAGTCGGACAGCAAGACATAGTAAACTGCTGTTGAATATAATTACAATACTTTACACTTTGTTACGAGTTCAGTCAATGGTGAAACGTGCTTTTAAAAATGTTGATGATGATTTAACACAGCCTTCCTTTTTAAGTTAATTGCGATATTTTGAGATATCTTTGCAGTCTGATGTAATGTAAAAAATCTTGTGTGGTGTTACCTATATTGTGATGATATTGTTATTGCAGGATATGTTATTGCAGGTGTGTTAGTACTTTGAAGATCGGGTCTGTTGCATTAGCTCTGCCTCCCTTTTCAAATTCTGTATTTGTAGGAGACTATTTTCAGCTGTGGATTAATACACGTTTGGTGCTTTAGTGATATTTTAATGATATATTATTGATATGCATGTAGGATCGACTCAGAATCAACTCAACACGTCACCCAGTGAAACAATGTGGCTTTTCAATGTTAGTTTTTTCAATAGTTTGTCGAGTAGAGATGAGACATAGAAATCTTTGGCTAAACATTATTTCATTATTTGTTTTGGTCTGTCAATATGAAAAATATAGAATATCACCAGCTTTATCCTTAAAACCGTTTAATGTACCTTGTGGATACTGACTCCATCAGTCAGTGTGACAGCAGATGAAAAGGCTTCCTGGCCATGTCTGAGGCACAGGCACAGAGCAATCCTGTGCATTTCAGCAGCCAACACGAGTTATCTTCATAGAAGCATCTGTCACTGCACCACTGTGGCTGTAATATAGAGGGACACATTAATGGTTATGATGGCCCTCACTCCTTGGGGGGAAAATAAGGCCTGGCAAGTCACAATTACTTGTTTGGGGTTGCCCTCTAATCAACTCGGCTACTCACACATGAGAGTGTCAAGACTATGAGGAAAACACAACATGTTTTGTGCGGCTCCCACTTGTGATAATGAAAACAACTGAGGCTGGATTGCGTTGATTCTCCTTCACTGACAAGATGCCCCTACATTTTTACTTTGGCTTCTCTGACAGCTCTTAGCCCAGACTCCCCTTAATCTTCAACCGGGCCAAGAACCCTGTGATTGTAAATAGGATTGTTATCAAATGAAGCAATCACAGACACACGTTCAAGTAAGACAAATCAGTCGAGGGCCACGGAGGTGTCACAGATAATTTAGAGCCAGTGCTTCTTGATTAGTAAAGGGTGTGTTTTATCCTGTGTTGCTCCAGATACAAGGTAATGTTGGGGACCCCGGAGAAGATTTTGGAGCACCTCCTGGAAATGATGCGATTGGATTCTCAATTCACAGAGTCAGGTACTACTCGGCATGCAATGCCTAGCATGTCAGATTAGAGCCATCGAATACAATCTATCAGTATGGTGATCATTTACTGTGAAGGGTTTTCCTTTATGCTGTATATTCTCTCTGCCTTAGAGTTTCTCTCTTCTGTCCTCTGCCTGCTGCTCTGCACTGACCTGTTTGTTGTCATCTATAATTAGCCACTTCTCACAGAGCTGATCTAATTACTCTCGCTAGTGTGGATACAATATGGTCTTCATTTGCCTGCAGAGGTGACAGAGAAAGCACCATGCAGGATCAAGGCATGGTGGCTCTAGTGGCCCTTTGATCTGCTCTAACACAGGTGTCTGACGTAACCTTTTTTTTTTTTTTTTAACAGACTCAGCCTTAGAGGACTTTGTGCTCACGCACTGTGTCTTCATCCCAAACAGTAAACTTTGTCCGGTGTTGATGGCCCAATATCCTTTGAGCACAATGCTACCTAATGTCGTTGGATGTAAAACTGACCTGAAAAAAAAACCTTCCTACTCTGCTCTACTTACACTGTTTTCATCTTTAACTGCTGTGCACCTACCATGCTCAGGCTCTGCAGGGCTCTGAACAGGAAAAGCTGGACTACACACTTAACAACAAGCGCAGGGTGATCCGCCTGGTGATGCAGTGGGCTGCTGTACATGGAGATCACCTGCAGGAGGAGGACGCCTCTGGGGCCTTCCTAGAGGTCAGCATAGAGATACAGTTAACGTTAAAACCACTGGTATAACTACTGCTATAGGTGCAGCAATGTGATTTAATAATCAATAATCATCAGTAAAGACAGATTCACACAAAAAGTGTCATTTTCGTGGATATTGGTTGCACAAATAACACTGCCTCTAAACTCTAAACTAAGTCTCACTGTTTTTACCTGGAATGTACTACTGGCACCTTATTTAGAACAGCAAGCAAATACTTGCATCAAAGGTGTGTAGTCATAAGTGGATACCTGCCAACCAATATGAGTAGATAATTTTCCCTTGGTGATCATGGTATAAAACAGATTTATGATTCTTAATAAATGTTTACAACATAGTTTATACTTGCCCTGAGCTATAAGGCTCGGGATGAATATTGCCTGCATTTACATGTTTGTTCTTTGATTTGTGTCTATGATATAACTCCAGATGTTACTCAGAATTAAATATGTTTTTGTTTACTAAATGCTTCTTTTTATTCTTGTTGTCTTTTGCAGGAGTTTCTCGTGGCAGTATCTAATGATGCCAAAGCAGTTCCAGCCCTCAGGGACCACCTCACAGAACTAGAGAGAAGTCTAAAACGAAAGTAAGTGAATGGATGAATCTTAATCCTGAAGCTGGCTATGTGTATTTATCATCGTGTACCCACCATGATCCTACAGTGCACATCATTAAAGCAATGGGCAGGTTTTATTGGTATATGAAAAAATATGCAAAACATTAACTTAAAAGTTGCTTATTGTTTAATGTTTTAGCACTGAAGATGCCAGAGTCTCACAGAAAAAGGTATGGAACTGACTGTTCTTTTCAAATTAAAGTTAATGTGCAAAAATGTCATGATAACTGAACCTGTTCAACATTACAGCACAAAGTCCTACTGCGACAATTTAGTATGGGAGATGAGAAGCTTCAGAAACGTCAGCCCATCAAGAGTAATGATGAAAGTGAGTAAAGGATGTGGCTCCACATGCTTAGCTCAATGTATGATGCAACATTGGTCTCATACTAAAGAGGATCATATCAGTACGCTATTGCTACACTCTGCTGCCAGTCACTATTACATTATATCCACTATTTGAAACGTTTATTCAGCAATGTGCTACCCTCATTAGGTCTTAATTAGACACACCTGTTTGTTTGATACCGGCCCTCTACCTGCTTACCATGTAAAAACACATGACCACTTCTGTTAGCAGAATGCATTTACTTGTTAATGAGGATATTATTTCTGAGGAAATGAGTCATTGGTGTTCTTTGCCTCTTTTGCCTGCACACATCACACATGGAAATTGAATGTTTGCAAATATGCGTGATCAATTTCAGTTTTCATTGGCATTCTGGACAAGGTAGCTTAAGAATTGTCAATCTTATCCTCTTAAAATAAAGCAATTTCTGTTGCTTCACTTTGGTAAATCTTTCCAGAATTTCACAAGAAAAGAAAAGATTAGAGAAATTGTATGTGTAATAGATGAGGCTGTGAATCACCTCACGCAGATTTGGAACTATTGCTCTAATCTGACTGTCTCCATCGCTCCAGCACTGCTTTACCACTCCTTCCTTCCTTCTTGCTGACAGTCGCATATTTGCTCTGATTCACGCCTCCAGTTCTGCTCAAGGTCTACTGCTGTGACCACACCTACACAACGATTCGTGTACCTGTGGCCGCCTCCGTCAGGGAGGTCATCAGTGCTGTGGCCGACAAGCTGGGGTCAGCGGAGGACCTGCTCCTGGTCAACCTCAGTTCAGCAGGAGGTGAGAGCAGTGGCAGCTACATGTTAATCAAATGTGCGAAGGTGGCACAAGGGAGAGCCCAAGCAGGGTGACGTACTAATGAATCCCCAGTTGATTTAGTGAAAAAGTATGATGGCTGCTACAGTAGGTGCTAAATAATGGCTTTTGAAGCAGCTTGAGAAAAGCTTGAGCTCAGTTTTTGTCATGGCATTCAGTATGAGGCTGTTGGGTGGAGTTAGTGTCTGCTCCTTACTGTTGTGATATTCCATTGTCTCTGCCAGAAAACTCTAATGCAGCTCTTACTTGTCCACACTTAACCTTGCATTCTCCTTATTGAAGGCAAGTAAACGGATAAAGAGCTGTAGCTGCTGTCTTGCTTGGAGGTCATTATCATGCAGCTCATATTATATGGACAAGTGTCTACAGAAACACTAGCGGGTCTGTAAGGCTGCACTTTGAGCTGAATGCTAACATGCTAACAGCTAAATACTAACACGCTGTTAAGTCGATGGGTTTAACGGGTATAATGTTTACATGTTCACCATCTTAGTTTAGTGTGTTAGCACGCTAACATTTGGTGATTAGCCCTCAACACAAAATTGTGTGTGTCGGGGTTTTGCGAATAATTGAGCAAATGGACAATAAAAAGTAGAACCTTTTTTCACATTATGATGGTGCTATAAAGTTACATGGATGTATGTACCCTATGGTCTGTACCCAATTCCATGGTATGATCCTATTGTCCATTTGAAGAATGATCTATCGTTACATTAAACTGACTGTGTGCAACAATCTCCATAAAATAACTCACAAATGTATATCTTTTTAAACCCTTTTGTGTTATGTTTGTTCTCCAGAGAAAGTCATCTTTAAGCCCAATGATGTTTCAGTGTTCTCCACTCTCAGCATAAATGGACGGCTGTTTGCCTGCCGGAGGGATCAGTTGGATTCTTTGGTGGGTTAATCTCTAATTACACAGCACATTCTTATCATATAAAAGAGGGCTGACTGAAACCCTATGCAGAACTAGTAATATGTGTAATCTGTTGCTCTAAATTTTAGGATTTTATTTTACATGCTTTTAGAATCTAGCTTGCTTCTACGTAACCTAGTAAATGTGTAGATTTATTTTTATATATGAATGTATTTATTCCAAACTGCAGTATTTACTCTTGTAAGCAATCATCTTGTCTCCTTTTTAACATTTGAATATATTTTGTAAATTTATGTTTATTGTTTTTTATTGTTTTCTAGACGCCTTTACCGGAGCAGGAGGGGTCCTCTACTGGGCTATTGGCCAGCTTTGAGTTAATGAGCTCCAAAGATGTGGCGTACCACATGACTTCCTATGACTGGGAGCTTTTTCACTGTGTACATGAGGTATGACTGTGATATGAGACCAGGTGACATGAGCAAAACTGATTCGTTACTAGTACACTCGCATCAATTAAAGTTGATTTGTTTAAATGATTTCAGTTGATCCACTATTTTGTTCACAATAACTGTTTTTCTTTGGTGTCCAACAGCTTGAACTCATCTACCACACATTGGGAAGGAAAAACTTCAAGAAAACCACAGTGAACCTGGACCTGTTCCTGAGGAGGTTTAATGAAATTCAGTTCTGGGTGATCACCGAGATGTGTCTGTGTTCTCAGTTCAGCAAGAGGGTGCAGCTTCTCAAGAAGTTTATCAAGATTGCTGCTCAGTAAGTGGACTGTGTTTCACTGTCTATTCTGCTTTGACTCAGCTTGCAGTTGTGTTTATTCACTACTCTAACCTTTTCATGTTTTCTGTCAAAGCTGCAAGGAGTACAGAAACCTGAACGGCTTCTTTGCTATCATTATGGGACTAAGTAACCCAGCGGTGTGCAGATTGAGTCAGACCTGGGAGGTGGGTACCTGGCTGTTTCAAAAATGATTATTATCCTACCTGCAAGTTAACCCTCAGTGTCTTCTGTTTTCACAGAAACTTCCCAGCAAATTCAAGAGGTTTTATGGGGAATTTGAAAACTTGATGGTAAGTTAAAACAAGACATGCTCAAACCGTCTCCATGAGTTGTCGGTCCAGCATTTCTTGCACAGTCAGCTGGTCAAATGTGGGTTCAGAAGCATCATCCTGGAGCAGCAGTGTGATGGATCTGTTTAACACGGTGACAGCAGATCTCAGAACAGTGTGATTGTTTCCACAGGACCCGTCCAGGAACCACCGGGCGTACCGACTGACAGTTGCCAAGCTGGAACCTCCCATTATTCCCTTCATGCCGCTGCTGATCAAAGGTCAGATTTGTTGATTTGATGAGCATTTATTTTCAATGTAACATCAGTTTGATCTGTACAACAGCTTTAACCATCTAAACAATTCGTCTTTTACAGACATAACATTCACTCATGAGGGCAACAAGACATTTATTGACTATTTGGTCAATTTTGAGAAAATGGTGAGGCTCTGAAAGTGCAGATTATTGTCTAACAGTTGGTGTAAATCATTTGTTTTAGCGATTCACTTAATTGCTAATATCTGTTGCTGATTATAGCTCTTTGTCTTTCAGCGGATGATTGCTAACACGTTGAAAATAGTGAGATACTGTCGGAGCCAACCATTCAGTGAGTGTGCAACCCAAAAGGTTTATTTCATAGTGATGGAAATTGGGAGGAAATATCAAATGGTTTGATTACAGATAATGTATTTAAATTATGCTCCAGTTCCCTGTTAATTAAATAATTAATTTAACCATGTTTTACTTTCCAATTGAATCAGGCCCAGATTCACCTCTGGCCAGCAAGAACCACCCAGAAGTTCGGACGTACGTACGTCAGCTCAAGGTGATCGACAATCAAAGGACGCTCATGCAGCTCTCTCATGGACTTGAGCCCCGCAGGTCTTGAAACCACTCAGGGACAGAAATGTTACACTGATGCTGCTTCACTAAATGCCATGCGCTTGCATTTAGATGCATTTACTCCAACACAGGCAATCACACGAGGTGTCAGATAATGGGATATTGTTTCAGATGCCTGACTTGTTAAGCCCTTTATTACAGTAATTTGTGATACTTTAACAGCAGTAATTGTTGGTGGGTGAAGAACCTCTCATATCACAGCGCTGCAAGTCAAACAAGAGCGACAATTGAGGGAATTAACAAGCTTTTGAGGGGATCTCATTCATCAGATTAACATTTCAGACGTAAACACTATGTGACTGATGCTTTAAAAATGCAAAGTCTTGATATTCCTGATATTCAGTTATTTCGTATATTTTGTATCAAACAATATTTATACATATTTAAGTTTGTGAGAATTGTATGTGATGTAAACTGTATGCACATATTTATTTTGACATCAGCATGCAAATAGTTATTATGATTGTTTGCCTTTTCATTCATGTGAGCACATTTCTCTTTGAGATACAGTAAATGTCTAAAAGCCTTTTGTGTGCTGAAAGTATTCAATATTTTAGATGTATTTGTGTGCTGTATTGCCATTTCATTAATACATTGTTAAAAACCATGGCATGTTAAAATAACTTTTGTAGTTTGCAATCTGTTTCCCCATACAATAAAATAGGTGATGTGTTGTGAATCAGTATACTGGAGTATGATGTTGCTGGTTGCTTAATGTCTTAGACTGATTTGTTAAGAAGGACAGTTTCATTCAGATGTTGTCATCAGAGAGGATTGAGGAGGAGCACAATATTTGGGGCAATAGAAGGTAAAAAACCTCCAATCAAAAGTCAGTATCATGATCTTCTGGACTCAGTTGTGAAGGAACTGAATAATAGTTAGTCAAATCTAAGTGACCGTTGAATCTAAAGTTTTGCCAACTACACTTACACACATGGGGTAGGGGGATTTTAAACACATTTTAATATAATGCAGTCTTGTACAACATCACAACTAACTATGACACAACAATAATCATAATGGTGTATTTAATATAATCTGTTAGATCTGTTTGATTGCATTATATTGCAGTGATGAAGTCCTCTGACATGTTGCTTAAATTAAGAAAAATACCACTGTGTGAAAATACTTTGGTTACAATAATAAATCCTGCATTCAAAATTGTATTTGAAGTAAAACAACAAAAGTATTAGCACGCATATACTTGTAGTACCAAAAGTAAAAGTACGCATCAAACAGGATGGCCCATTTCAGGATAATGCTTATTATATCACAGAATTATAATTATTGATGCATTGATAAATCACTGTAAATGTTCCAGCTGCAACTACTAGCTTAATTAATTATTATTATTAATAATAATAATAATAATACATCATGATGTATTAGTTGATTTATATTTTGTATTAATAACCTCAATCTGCAAAGTAACCAGTAACTGATATTGTCAAATAAATAAAGCAAAAAGCGAAAAGTATTGGCTTCTAAAATGTAGTTTATAGAACTTGTACTTTATAGAAATATAAAGTAGTACAGGATGGAAATACTTATGTAAAGTGCCAGTACCTCAATTTTTTACTTGAGTACAGTACTTGAGTAAATATATACGTTGTGTCTATATAGTAGTATAGTAACATAAGATTTACTTACTGGCAAACCTAGGAAAGGTAAAAGCTCACTTGTGCATACAATGCATACAAATACAATGTTTAAACCACAGTGAGTGGAACATTATGACAACATAACATTGACACAGTGACATTTGACAGAAGAATACAATCTATAGAGCAGTCCCAGCGTTATTACAACATTTTAGGGGCCCGAAGCAAAATTCTAACGAGGACCTCGGCTAGTCCGCGGACCACACATTGAGCACCACCGTCCCGGGACGGTGTGGAAAAAAAACAAGTTTGGAGAAACCCCGTAATCTGTCCCACTTTGGTCCTGCAGGAGGAGCTGTTGTCATTGGGATCGCGAGTGTAAAAGAGTGCAGTCCAGTCGGTGTTGGCTGTTGCTGCTGGTAGAAGTTGTGCAACTAGTAAAACCACCGCGCAGTGAGGGCAGACATTGGGAAAACGTCACATGAGATTTACCGGAACTCTTAACTTTTCCGCTTTTCTTACTGAACGTCTGCAACGTGCACCTCCGACGAGCAGCTCAGGAGACGAAAGCTTCCCACTTAATGTCGGTATGTATGTTAATAATGTCAGAGTGTCACAGTTAGAGCGCATTCATATGGTGGCGCATTGGGATCCATGTGAGTATGAGCAGAAGTCTTGTAGTAGGCTGGTTCATAATCTATAGTCGACTACACGTCATATTTGTATAGGTTTACTTTTGGTTTTAATTATTGAGCGTGAGACCTAAATCAGTGTTTGTAAAGGGATACTGTAGAAGTGTAATTGTAACACGTAGAGTTGTGATAATACTGATACTGATAGTTATGTACGCTATGTTCCACTCCCACTTGTTGATGCAGTAAACTATGCCCTTGGCTTTTTCAAGTTTGAATACTGAGAAATATGTCCATTGCATAATGCCTTTACAGAGCCATGTAGTCATGCAAATTACCACAATGATCTAAGCCACGCAGATCATGATCAATACCATGCACTGTAAGATCATTAATAACTATTTAGGATTGTGATATCAATATTTGGATGTGTCTGTGATTAGATGTCATCGCTGCAGACTGTTTTGGATGTAAAATATAAAAGTTTGACAGGTCGCCTAACTATCTGCAAGCTTTGTGTGATTTATTTTTCATTCATTTTCGATTAGAGGAACTACCTGTGCTTTGACATATGGCTATCAGGCCGTTATTGTTGCAGTGTTTGCTTTTAAGTGAGAACAGGCAGGAAGAAGATCAGGAGTGCTACCATATCCCAGTAACCCTGGCTTCTTGAGTGGACCACAATACTGTGGGCTGACCCACTGAACAGATTGCTGTGAGGCTAAGTATAGCATGCATACAAGTAAATCAGCTGAGAGCATTGGCCCCCCTGTGTGACAATGGAGGCATTTCCCACTGGGATGGATAGCAATCCCAATGAATACCCAGGTAACAGCCTTTTAAAAGCCATAATTGCTCAGCTTGAAATGGGAAGCCTATGAACAATAACAGAACTACAATTTCCTGTAATGATGGAATTATGTCTTTCATAAGATGCTTTTATGCTTTTACAGTCAAACAAAAGGATGTGATAATCAATCTGTGTGGATTCCACTTTGGGAGCGTCACATTTCTAACCCTGACACTTATACTGAATGTTTTTATCTCGAAACAGTCGGAGACAGTCCATATTCTCGCTCGCTGTACTTATGGCCTTACTTGTACCGAACGTCGTAGACCGTGCTGGAATAGTGTGTGACTTTGGCTGCATGATCACAGCATACCAGGCATGCCATCGGCCTTATACAAGCAGAGTCTGGACCCTGAGCTCATTGCTTACTGGTACTGATGATGAGGAGTGTGTGTGGAGCAGAGAAAGGAATGGCCAGTGAATGACAGAGCTAAAACCAGGCATATCACGCTGTCACACCATGCAGAATCAGCCACAGTGGGCCCTTTCCAGGTCATGTTGGAGTCTCATCTAATCTGCGTATTTCAGAGTGAAACTAATCTTTGAAGCGTCTTACACAGCAGGAATTCTTTTGTCTTACCGTACAGGACTCTGTTGAGTGAACCAGACTTCCTTCCTTTACTGTGTCCCCTCCACAGAAGCCCTCTTGGTGCTGAGTGTCATTATGAGATGTCGTCTCCAAGCGCCTCCTTCGTGCAAATCAAGTTCGATGACGTCCTCTTCTATGAGAACTGTGGCGGCGGCAGCTTCGGGAGTGTGTACCGAGCCAGGTGGATCTCTCAGGATAAAGAGGTGGCGGTAAAGAAACTGCTCAAGATTGAAAACGAGGTAGGAGTCATAATTGCCCGGGCTTTTCATATACTTTTTAATTGTCAGTATAATACTCTTTTTAATTGCTACCCCATGTAGAGGGATGTGGTTACTTCGGTACCCATCACTCATGGTCATTATACACCCCCACTCTCAGAAATATGCAGGGAAAGAAACAGTATTGCCACATGAAAGAATGTATTTGGCCCAATTACAGCAGGGACTGTTCCTGAGATCGCTTTGAAAGCTCGGGCTCATTGTCTTACAGACAAAAAAGAACTATCTTTGAAATCTTGTCAGGGAAATTGTATTATATTTGGCCTGTGATAGGATGTTCAGAAAGCGATTCATGGTTTCTTTTTTTGAAATTGTAAAAGATCACAGACATCCATTCAACTTCACTCAAGTGTTGGAAAGATGATTGTTCAGTGAAAAGTATAATGTAATCCTTTCACGTTGAACCAATTGTTCATTTAATTATAGTGTTTGGCTACAATTAAATACATTGGTTTTGTCAAGTTTCTGTTCATTCAAGCAATAGTTTCACAGACATCTTTCTGGATTTCCATGTAATTTTTCACAAACACTCATGGTCCCACGTTACTGACTTTGGTGATACCCTGACTTTTTCTATAGCGCCACCAAGAGGTTGACATTTGTGTTTTTTAGTGAAATGACCCAACTTTGTAAAAACATTAATCTCCTTCATGATGCCAATCCTTAAACTTCTTATCCAGCGCCATCACCAGGTCTGCATTTCACTTTGTCCAGTCCTTTGGTTTATGACAAATACCTGCCAAAATAATGACATTCCCATCAGCCTTCTTTGTGTTTGGTTTAGTGCTGATTACCAAACGCTAACACGCCAAACTAAGACGGTAAATTTGATGAACAAAAAGCTATGTTTTCCTATGTTTATTGTTTAGGCTGAAATTCTCAGCGTCCTCAGCCACCGTAACATCATCCAGTTTTATGGCGCGATCGTTGAGGCTCCCAACTATGGAATCGTCACAGGTGAGATTTTTTTAAAGCCTTCATGTTGACCGTGTCATAAAGTATACAATATGTCTCAATGATAATCAGTGTTCACCAGAGCTGCCTGGCTACATCATGATAGGAAATGCAGCAGCTGAATCTGTTTGCATCAGTTGCAGTTTGCTCATCGCTGAATGGGGCGGAGGTTTCTATAGAAACATTAGTGAATGCCAGAGGGTTCGGGAAGTGCACACATTGATACAGTAGTTGTGTGCCCCTTTTTTGTGTTTAGGTTATAGGCTGAGAAGAATAAACCTCATATACCAAGGGGCCCACAATGCCTCTGCATACACCTTCTCTTTACTGTGGAGATGTCGTTGTATAGTTGTATTGTATTTTAAACCATGTCTTCTCAGAATCAGAATCAGCTTTAATAAGAGTACATACAATGTGTAGCGGATGTCCAACAAGAGTTTCTAAAACAGAAATGTCTATGATACAATCTGAACTAATAAACTTATTTCAGGAACTGCTCTCACACTTAATGGTTGAACTAAATGTACCATGTGTCTGGACACTCAAATCGTTAAGGCTGAGTCTACTCTAATTCTGTTTTCAATTCTTGTAGTCTCCTGCCATATAAACAGGATGTACTCGGCCCCCCTCCCCCTGTCCTTTGTGATTATGACTCAACACTTCTAATTCATTCAATCTTTAATTGATCAGGTTTTATTCAGTGAATCCTCTCAAACTATTCTGTATCATTCTGTAGCTGAGATAGCACAGAGTTAAAATACGGAAGAATTAAAACAAATCTGTAAGTAACTAGTATTAATTTGGTAAAATAGGATGAAATAAAACAATCAAGATAGTCATTATCTTGATTGTCGAGTGGTTTCCTGTTCCGGTCATAAAACTGCACCCTCTTTCTCGAGAAGATAAAGCAAGGAGACGTCAGCTCTTCCTCTCTCTTCGACTCTGGACTTTGACTCCCGTCTTCAAAGCTGAAATGGAGAAGTACCTTCCTTCACCTGCTTCTGAAAGACTACAAATACGATTGATAACTTTGAATCCTGCACGCCAGTTCTGTCCTTCGTGGCTCTGCCGGTTCTTCTCTGGCCTCGTGTTTCTGAACTGTCCACATTGGCAAACCCGTGATGTCTAATGTGACTCAGCATCTTGCTGAGAGAGATTAAGACACAAGGAAGAACAGTTACAAGCTGAACCTCAACGAAGAAGACGACCAGGTTCTGAAGATATCAGAGAAAGCCAAATCTAGCTAAAGATGGAGAGTGCGATTCAACAAACTACAATCATGCAACAATATGCAGATTAACAAAGAGGGACAGCAGCCACTGCCTGCAGCTCAAGCTCCAACCTGCCCATCAGAGAGAGGGTAAACAACAGCATTCACAGATGTAAATTAGTTTGATGTTCCTTAATTGATGTCACATATTTTTTTTAATCTTAGATAGAATTGTTTTTATTAAATTAAATTAAAAACTAATATAAAGGTGCTTCACATTCTTCCCTGGTGTTCTCAAACTCTCAGCTGCTGAACGTTGCATAAATCCTTTGAACTAAATAAAATATAAAACGTCAATTGACGAATTTAATTAATAAGTCAATGATAAGAGTCACTGATTCTACCTGGTCACATGTAATCCTTTTCATATAGTTATTGTCCACCATTGTACAGCACATCATATTATTTAATTATTCTATTCATTTTGTTTATTTTATTGTTCATTCATTTATTTTCTATTTAGTAGTTTAGTTATGCAGTCTAATAAATATTTCATTTATTGATAATTTGATTTGTGTGTATATGAAATAGTAGGTCCTTGTACACCTTGAGAAGAACTCCGTAGCAACCCTGAGATTAAGATTCAATTGGTTAATATCACAAAGTTTTTTCAATTTTTTGGTGACATCATAATTTTAATCTGGCACTCGGTGTAAACTGAGTGCCATCATTCTTTTGTACTATTCTATGGGTTTATAAGTCATAATTGAATTAGTTATAATCATTACATATCTTGATATTAATTCATTATTAATTATGAAATGTATAGGCAAAAGTGCAAGGTGCTCACTTAGTTATCTAGTGGTGATTAAAACAAGAACATGTAACTGTTTTCTACAGCAAAACTTTCCTGTCATTTACATCATAATATCATTTATATCATCAACGTTAGGCAACTGCTGCCTCGAGAGAGTTTCCCATCTTACGTTCACAAAGCTCCATGTCCTGCAGGAGAATATTGTGATTATTGTGAGCAGAAGTCTCTCATGTGAAATATTGCACTCAGTGTCTGCACTTGAGTTAAATGTTATGCAGACCATGCTTTCTATGTAATAACGGTGTGTGGGAGAACTGTATAAAAAGAACATTAACAGAAACGAAGGACTCATGGCACCTCAACAGTCTCTATAGTATTTTGCAGCTGAAAGAGAGAGGGTTTCTTGTCAAGTAGCTTATTGGTGTCTCTATTTGTCAAAGCACAATCTAATTAGCAGCAGATACAGGAACAATGTTTATTGCCATCCTGTCCATGTCCACATTCATCGGCTCTGTTATAAAGGTGCTCTGTCTGTTGACATACAGCATCAAGCCGGGCAGTTTCCTGTTTCTGCAGCCAATATCTACAACCTATTTGAGAAACCTGTTTGTCTCTGTTCAAATAACCTCATAAACCTAGTTATTGTTTTGGGGTAAAGGTACATTTACCTGTGAGAAACGCTGCAGGGTTGTTTGTTGTTGCACATAAACTATGTTTATTGATCAAATCAAAGTGCTGTTTACAACAGAGCCTCAGCTAGTCATATTATTCGTGGCTAGAATGTGGATGGAATGTGGATGAACGTATTACAGTAAAGTGCAGAAGCAGACAAGTCTTCACCTGCACACACAGGTGAAGTCAGGTGAGCGTAGTTATACATCTGCAGTTTTTGCCACAATGCAAATGTGAAAAAAGCAATGCAAAATTCAGACTCATAAAAAAGAAAGTATAATTGGTCTATTTTATGATTGTTGATTAGACTCCTGCCTTGGCGCCTATGTATGTTTACACTGTGTTGTAACAGAAGTGGGTTATTATGCACAAACAAAGGTGTCCTGCTGTTTCATCTGGTATGATGCTGCTTGTTTATCTTTATTAAGGCAGTGCACCTCACCAGATTTGTGTCTACAGATATATGTATGTCTTTGAGAGTTTTGTGATGGAGATTTATGGTTGTCAAAGCTCATAAGAAGTGCCACACTGGAGTTTAGAAAACAGAACAGAAAGTATGTTTATTTGTGTTTTAGAGAGTTGATAACATGTGGGCTTCGAAGCGAGCAGTGTGATAAATTGAGCTCATATACAGAGACAGGTCAGTGGCAGGAGCAATCTGTAAACACGACACAGTCAGCAGCTTCCAGGAGTCCTCTGGCAAACATTCCATCACAATTGTTTCTACATCCTGCACTTATATGTACAATTCAACGAGAACAGTTTTTCACAATAAGACATTTCGTCATTACTAGTCAGTCACTTCCAATAATACAAACTCAAACATGATCACATTTCTCCACAGAGTATGCGAGTGGTGGATCGTTGTACGACTACCTGTCCAGTACTGAGAGTGAGGAAATGGATATGGGGCAGATCATGACCTGGTCTGCAGAGATCGCCAGAGGTAAATGTGACAATTATTTGATCTCCTTGATTATATTAGTAAATGATAAATGTATTAATCAATTAATTGAAAACCTTGATTTTTGCAGGGGAAAGTTATTGAGGGCAAGCGTTTGCCTATTGACAGGGTTTTACAAAATAACAATATGTTTCACACATTGTCGATGATGATGAAATCAAAGTAAATTGTAAGTTAGAGCTGCAACAATTAATTGATTAATCAGTTTATTGTCACCTATCAAATTAATTGCCAACAGTTTTTGATTTATTGATTGGCTTGAATATGTTTTGAAGAAAAAAAGTAAAATGTTCTGCTGCTTAAAATGTGAATAATTACTGTTTTTTATACTATGTGACAGTAAACTCAATATCTTCGAGTTGTTAAACAAAACAAATAAAAAAACAAAAATAATTTTAGAACTGAAGGAGGCTGGTAAAACCTTTTTTCTTTTTCATAGAAAGCTGTAATGCAACTGTGATATGTGCAAATGAACCATGTCACCAATGTGGGAGAGATTAAACCCTGAGGAACATCTGGATTGATGTTAGGAGTATTTCACTACACAAGTAATAACAATAATGATAATAATTAACTTTATTCATATAGCACTTTTCAAAACACAGTTACAAGGTGCCTTAAAGTAAAGACAGGACAAGTTGTTTGTAAAATACAAAGAGAATTAAATTGACTGAAAGTCAAATACTAACAACATAAACATATTCAGTAAAACTAACAACCTTTTTTTTAAAACATAAATAAAATCACAGAAAATAAATTCTATAAAATCAATTTTAAAAGTAATTAACTCGGACACTAAGACCGAAAACAGAGAATTAAACAGCAGCGCAATGCTGATTAATCTCGTTAAAACCCAGCTGAAGTCTGAAAAGAAGATTGTCAGCAGGTTAAATCTGAAATCAAGTCAAGAAAAAATACTTTGTTGCAGTCATGATTTATGTTCACACTGATAACCAATGTGTGTGTGCTTAAGTGTGTGCTGGCACTGTGGGTGTACTTCTACACAGCAATGTAAATAGAAGATACAAGTCCTGATTTAGCTCATAATTCCTAATAGTATACATTTCTACTCACAGCATCAGGTCTCCCTCATGCTACTCTACACATACAGTGTTTCAAACCGGATAAAACAAGCATGATTTTCTCCTGTGATTAATAAAAGCCACCAGAGTATATAATGCTTCCAGTGACCTGCCTCTAAAAAAACCTCTCTTTATTTCCACTTTAGGAATGCACTATTTACATTCAGAGGCCCCCGTTAAGGTGATCCACAGAGACCTGAAGTCCAGGAATGGTAAAGGATTTGATTTCTAGAATATTTTTGTGTCCAAAGCAATATTAATTTGTATACATACATGAATGCTACATATGATTTCTAGTGAATACATTGTTTTATTGCCTTTGTTTCTCTCTTGCAGTTGTTGTGTCAGCAGACAAGTTTCTCAAGGTGGGTTTTCATTATGACTCATACTCTGTTGAGTTTCATCTCAGAGACCTTTCGCAGCACAATAAGAATGCTCTGATGAGGTGATACTGTCTGGTGGTTAACTGCATTTTTCAACTTTTATCTCAGAATGAAAAAGGAATATCAGCATTAAATGGTATTTACCTACAGTATGTGGACACAAGAGGGCAGTGACTAACTTAGCATTTACAAGAACCAGCATTGCTGGTGTGCTTTACTGTAGATTAGTAGAAAGGAGATTAAATACAACTCATGAAAGAGAGGTAGTATATTATGGAAACTATTCAGTAACTCCAAAAAATGTTGAAGCCTCTTTTAATTCTCATTCATCATGACACAAGAGCATAGTGGGCCAAAATGCAGTGATGAAAATAGCATTTGTGTCCAGGCCTTGGATGTGATTACAGTTAAAATACCCACGTTGCAGTATTTACTGCAATGTGGCAAGTGTATGCACACTTGCAGATTATTACAGACACTGATGATCTTAATTTTGTTTCTCGTCACTTCAGATCTGTGATTTTGGGGCATCCAAGTTCCTGACCCACACAACACACATGTCCTTGGTGGGCACGTTTCCCTGGATGGCTCCGGAGGTGATCCAGAGCCTTCCTGTGTCTGAGACGTGTGACACGTTCTCCTACGGTGTGGTAAGTGACAAACATTAAGTAAGCATTCAATTACGACATAGTACTACTTCCTCATAACTGCACAGAGACTTGTGGGTCAGAATATCCAGAAAAGCATGCTGGCTCGCTACTGCAAAATGCAACCAGATAAAGTGCAATATCCTGGTATTTTTGGCATACAGCATTTTACATACTTTTTATTGAGGACATACTAAATCGCTTTCCTCCATATTAAATCGTATGGTACTACACAGTTGGCCATGTTCTGTGCACAAAAGTGTTACCACTTTGTTTCAGCTGCAGAGGTCTGCTGAGTCTGCTCAGAGTCTACTCTCCGACCATCCGTCGAGCAGTTTTGATGGAGTATTCTGGCACCTTTAGTCTGCAAAAAGTTGCTTCCAGCTTCTTAATACAAAGTTTTCTTTGAACTACTTTTTTTTTGACTCAGGACTCCACTTCTTTAAATCATAATTTTATGTCAGTTTCCCTACAAATGGTATCATCAAATCCAATTAAATGTATTCATTATGGCACATCAAAGATCAAACAACAAATGATTGACAAGAATCAGAATCAGAAGCGGAAGTTTCAAAATGTTCCTATCATGCAAAAATATGTTTCCTCAGATATATACTAGGCAGGATTTTACGAGCTAAACAGTCAATGTTTATGATTGCAATGAGTGCGTTCTGTCAGAGGTAAAGGAAAATAATTGCAGATTTACAGTAAGTATGCAGTCTTCCCGCACTGACACACTTTTGATGAGATGATTTCTATAGCAAAATACATACATGTAATGAGAGGCAGCTGGCAAGTGCAGAAATGTGGAAATGTAGAGTACAGTAGAGCCCTTGGGTGTTTGAAAAATGGCTCTCCTCTACCTTTTCATGATCTCCTTTTTTAAAGACGTCAACTCAGGTTGAATACCTGACACTGCTGAATACCACCTGAGATGCACGAAGATCAAGGGAGTGCTGTTATTGCACTTCAGAAGTCATGGTAGTCTTTAGTAGCTGTTGGAAATCTAAGAATCATTTGTTTGTCTATTTTGTGTGTTGCATTTGGTCTCCAACAGAGAAAAGTGTTTTAAATGTTTATTTGCATATAAATACACAACAGGAATAGATCAAAGCTACTAATTTGCTCTACAATATTGATTATTTATGCAATATTTATGTATTTATACCTTTTTTCTGTGAAACCCGGCAGAGCAAAACAGAAGATCCATAGATGTGTGTATATTCTTAGAGCATACACATGCATCTATGCATATAATAATACAGCGTTATAACTGTTTGTTTCCTGACCTTGGTTCTTGACTTCTGTGACAGGTGCTTTGGGAAATGCTCACTCGTGAGATACCCTTCAAAGGTCTGGAAGGTTTACAAGTGGCCTGGCTCGTGGTCGAGAAAAATGAGGTATGCGATTATGTGTATGTACCGTATACAGTATTGATCCTCGGAACTGGGAAATCATTATCGTCAAGCCGTTGAAGTGTATGAAGTCACTGCCCGCAGATGGTTAGTTTAGCTTAGCTTTAACTCCCAGCAGGAAACTGAATGAGTGTGAATTCCAAAATGTCCAACAATTACTTCACATCAGCCCTTCGGCTCATCCTACACCTGACTGTGTGTGTTTCAGAGGCTAACCATCCCGAGTGGCTGTCCTGCCAGCTTTGCTGAGCTCATGAGTAACTGCTGGGCAGCAGAACCTAAAGTGAGTGATCCGCTAAGTCACATTAGCATGCAAATTGACAACATATGTGTGCGTTCAGTTGAATCATACAAAGCAAATGTTTGTATGTCGTTTCAGGAAAGGCCAATGTTCAAGCAGATCCTCTCTACTTTGGAGTCCATGTCTAACGACAGCCAACTTCCTCAACAGTGCAACTCTTTCCTTCACAACAAGGCTGAATGGAGGTAATGTGATCAGCCATTCTCCCAGGCCCAGTAAATGTATTTATAACTCTCTTTTTCACCAATATACTGCCTCAGCCTAAGGAAATGTGCAACTGTTTTCAAAGAGTGATGTGGAAATGTAGCTGATGGGGGCCGTGAAATACAAAAAAGGACTTGAGATCGTGCATATAGATCTTTAATAATTACACTGATAGCTTCATAAAGGCATGAAAACCTCCACAGAATCATCCATCTGGATATACTTCCTCTCTTTACCCATAAGGCCCTAAAAATAATCACCATCTTTTTCAAGTAGAAGTGTTTAATTGGGTTGTATGAGCAGCTGGAGGTTTGGTGATGTTCATCACAGCCTGAGTCTCAGCTGTTACTTTATTCTCTGTCTGCCTCTCTGCGGGGCTTGTCTGTGCTCAGAGGTTTTTCCTCAGAAGTTGTGCTGGTGGCATCATGTCCAGGCAGCCATCTGCAGGTGCAGCAGGTTGGAGTGAAACTCACTGCTGAAAAACAGAAATGACACAGAAAGATGCATTTGTTGTAGCTCAAGAGGTTTGATACTGTAAGCTTAGCTGGCTTGTGGGTGATCAGAGCTGGAGGTAGCTTCACCAGATAAGGCAGGAATATGTTATGTTGGGCATATTTGTGTTATGTACGATATAACAAGACTAAGAGTCGACTGCCTGATAGCAGCACTGTGAGGCTGCACTTATGCACACAGCGGTGCTTTGAGATAAATACTATCAGCATGCTAATATGTTCATGATTATAAAACATGCTGATGTGCAGCATCCAAGTTCAGCATAAGCATGCTTTAGCTGCTAATATAGACAATGAAAACACCTTCCGATTAAAGAGAGTCCCTACTGCCACTCATTGTTTCATGTCAGATCCACTTCCCTGCCTTGTATTGTATTATATTGCATTGTTTGTACAGACAAACATTACATGTTGAACACAGAGAGTGTAATGGTCAAAAGCAGCTGATTTAATTCAACAATTGCTATGTTTTATGACATCTAACATTTTTAGAACTTTAATTTTGTGTCACCTTAGTTAAATCTCATGTGAAACTAAACACTCTGTATCAGCCTTGTTTGGACAGAATAAGAACAGAGTAATTTCTGTCTGGATGAGACATTCTGCAGTGTACAGGACGATGTGAAATGCCAAATAGTTAGTCAGGAAAGTGGTAGGCAAGAGAACAAACCATTTGGGAAGTTGAGCTAGAACGGAAATTGTTTGAAGTGGGAAGCGTCGGGGTGCAGGAACCAGAGGACTGGGAGGAGTAAGGGTGGGCTTTCCTGCTACATGTGTTTATGAGTGAGAGTGTGAGAACCAAGTTTTTGTTGGGCTGGAGCTCAGCGTGGATTTCCACGACACACTGTGCAGCCCCACCTGCTGGGCAAAACCAACTTCCCCCACATGAGACCTTGTCCCGTACTTGGCATCCAACATTTTAGACACAGACTAAACACCTTCTGACTGCAGGGCATCACTGGTGTTTTTTTTTTTACAGTTTTACTTTATTCTGTGTTAGTATGTCCCACTGATCACTGCCGTCGTACTCTAACTGGTATTCATTTCACTATTCTTCACACTCGGTTGTTGAAAGGATAAGACTGGTGATATTTAATATGTTCCTATTGTCAACAAATCCAACAAAATGACCAAAACTTAAGCTGAGAGCTCCTTCACCTTTAAGCCACACTGAACTGCCAATGAGTTTCTCATTAAATACAACTGCTATGTGCCAAACCTACATAACTTAATTTCAAATTTGAGTGGAAATTGTTCCAAAGGTTTCCAGAGATACCAAATATATACATTAATTGGAATAATGCATCAATAAAAACATGGAGCCTTACAAATATAATATGTCAGTTAACCTCAAGGCTAATTAAGTGTTTAGGGGTGGAGACTCGTCAATGAGCCACAGCATTGCACTGGATTACACATTCCTTCATTTCAATGAACAACAAGCACTAAGGTTTACTGAATCAATCCCACATGTAACACAGCCTGCTGAAAATTGTCTCTAGGGCACCAATTGTTTATTAATCCATGGCTAAAAATAATCGATAACAAATTCTCTATTTAGTCTTGACAAAAAGAAACATATGAAATCATGCAAGTCTTTAACATTAGTTTTTCCCGATATTCAATGTGGCGATATTTGGTGAATTCTTGACATTGTTCTGTTACTGTGTACTGCAGGTGTGAGATTGAAGCTACACTTGAGAGACTTAAGAAGCTGGAGAGAGACCTGAGTACCAAAGAGCAGGAGCTGAAGGAGCGAGAACGCCGGCTAAAGATGTGGGAACACAAACTCATCGAACAGTCCAACAGCCCGGTGAGTTCCTCATTATGTGCTCTCCACCTTGGTCCACCGGCACCCGCAGGACAGCCGGCACCAGCTGTCAAGTGTCCACAGCAGCAGCACCTAATGTTGACACTGCTGTTCACACGCTAGTTTCCTCAATCATATTGCGACAGGGACAGAATCCCTCTGACCTTCCTCTGGGGTGACATGAAAATGGGAAAACAGTGCAATGAGGTACATCATGGGCAGTGTGTATTATTGGCAGTATTTCATTTATGTGCAGTGTAGAGCATAGTTGCCCAACAAGTACATTTGCATCATGATGCACAGAGTGAATGCTTCATTTCTTACCAGAATTGCTATTGAATTGTGAGCGTTGCAGAACTGCAGTGCACGGCGTTGCTGTTTTGCTGTTTGTTTCCTTGCATTGTAGTATTTGCATGCAAAAGACACAACAGATTGCGTTGCGTTTTTTCTTGTTTGTACTTTGTGTTTCTGTGACAAAAACATGCTTGCTTTCTCAAAACCGTGTGTGACAGAATGCCACAGTAGTGTCCATCTTAGATTATTTGAACACCTTTGGATCAAGTACACTGAAATCTCTTCCTGTGTTTCCAATCTTTTCCTGTCCGCCCCTTATTCTTTTGTTGTGCTAACTTTCTTTTACCATCTAGTTCTCTTCTTGGGTTGAGGTTACGATTGTCCACTTTTCTTATTTACACTTGTGTTGTGTTTTGAAAACTGATTACTTACTTCCTTTTCTATTCTCTCTTCTTTTCTTTCACCCCTGTGTCCCTCCTTTCTCTACCCGTGTCTGCCTCTCAGCTCCTCTTGCCTGTGGCTAAAAAGATAAGCGCTAAGTCGTTCTATCAGTCAAAGACGGAGGAATCAAACAGTTCACAGATGTCATGTCAGATCACAACCTCTAGTAACAAGGAGGTGAATCTGCAGTCCATGATGAAGGGCTTTGAGGACATGTTTTCCTTGGACTTTGGCCGGCCTATCCTGCACTCGGGCATGCAAGTCAACATGCAGGCCAGGCAGAACTCCTCCGTGTCGAGCTGTGTCCGAGAAGGACACAAAATCAACATGACTCTGGGAAGGGGACGCTTCACTCGGTCTGACGACAGTGAATAAAGCTCTCCGACGCTCTGCGTTTCCACAGCTGCATCTGACACATACTGTAATCTCACTTGATGCATTATTGGTTTTGTGGAAGCAATATTTCATAATGATTTACTTGTGAAGTCATGATTATTTTGATAATTTCAATAATCATGAGAAACGCCAGAAAACATATATTGGCTTAATATTTCTTCTGCTTTGTTCAAGTTGTGTTCAGAAATCGCTCAATGTAGCACAGAAAGATATTGCAGAATATATTTGGAGCCCTCCACCTATGTATAATATGGATGTAATTTACCGTATGTCTAATGTACTGGATGTATAGTGCCATGCTGTGAAGAAAAAGCCACATGAGGCAGTTGCTTAGAGCGGGCCAGGCTTTTATGATGAAGTGACATTTTGCTGACATTAAGATTGGCCAATTTGTTCTGGATGTGTTGGAGTGCAGTTGTTGAGATGCAGTCTCTTACCAGGATAAGAAAGTACATGTTTTTTCCTCTGTCTGACCCGGGTTCAAAACAGCAGGAGAAGGATGTGGCTGCAATTGTCAACTTCAGTGCTCATTTCACATTTTATTTTTCAAGACAGGCTTCTTCTTAAGGCCTTACAAGATTGACAAACATTAAGAATTATAATTAACACCATATCTGTGCTAAAAGGCCTGAATTCAGAATTCACACATTTTACCAAACGTAGATTTTAATAGAATACTTTCCTTCTGTAGACACCTTTTTATATACAGAATCACACCATACGGCCTAACTGAATATTTGCCTCAATACCTGCACTTTAGAGTAGAGAAAATCGTATTAGCATTAGTGTTCAAGTAGGTATTAGGCTTCATCTGGGGGAAGGACATGCTTCCTTGAGCATAGCACATTAAATTGTCCCATTCACTTGTTATCATCAGTCAGTCTCGTGAGGATGTAATCCTCTGCATTCCTGTGTTGTTGCTTGTTAGCATCCTGCCATGAGCTTATATTCAAACATCGCCCATACTCTTGTGCCTTCAAGCCCTATTCACACTAGACTACCGTATACATCACAATTAACACAGACTCTCACCAACATTTACATTTCCCTGTGTGAAATCCAGACACTTCAGAAACATTCAGCCTCCACACTTGTTAGTAATCTCCCTGAGCTTTCACCAAAATCAGCTTCTTGATATGACTTATTTTCCTGCATCCTTCACTCTTCTGTCAATAAATCAGTTTATTTCAACTCTCTGCTGATCTGTTTCATGAGAATGATGTTGTATTACTACTATTATGACCAAACCCTTTATGATAGGAGACAGAACAGAGCGTGACTGATACCATTTTTAATAAGATTGTAAAATATATTGCTTCACTGGGCATTCATGTTGAGCTGTTTCTTGTGATATTAACTTCATGCCACTTTGTAACTCCCGGTGTTCATGGTCTGGTTGCTCATCATCCTCTTAGTCCACATGGGGGCAGAATTGTGTGAAATAAACCAAAGTCTTTCTATTTCCCCGCCTGCAGATTCCACACTCATGCCACAAACACAAAAACTGTGCTCCTCATTTTGAATTTGAGATAGTGCTTAGAGAAAGAATCATGGCAGCACATTTGTGAAACACAATATGCTGCTTGAAAAGTAATGTTAAGTCACTCCAATGAGACTTTGGCAGCGGCAGAGTGTTTCTGAATCTGTTTACTTCCGAACCGCAGCACTGGAGGAGGCGGAAAACGCTGCAGTGCTGAGTGTCTTTATGAGGCAGCGGGCTGCACTGAAATGTATGGCAGCGACTGTCTATTGAGACCGGCATTCAGCTCATAATCTGAACTGTTATCAGATGTCGTGGGAAGAAGACAGTGAATGGGGGATTACTCATTCATTTAGTCATCTTTCCTTCAATTTCCCATTGCATTATTTCTGTCATTACACACCATCTCATGATCACAATGATGAAATCTTTATTTTGGCTGGCAAGTTTCTGCCTGATTACATTTAATGAGCAATAAATGATTTATCATTCAAACAGATCACGTTAGATCAGTCAGATGGACATTTCGGTTTGATATAGACCATTAGAGGCAAGTCGTCTTCATCCCACAGCACAATAACCGGAAAAGTAATGGCTTCACAGACATAGAAAACATGTCTATTTTCCATTTGAATAACATTTACTGAAGTCTTTATTTGAAATCTGTCTGTCATGAATACACGTTATACTGTCTGTATCCCTCCATATTCTATTGCTGTTACTTCTGTTTGTCTTTTGTTTTTATTCAGTTGCTGCCCCACTTTGACATCTATACATGGACAGAAGAGCATGTGGTCAGTATCATTGCATTTACCTCTTAGTATACATATTATTTTAGATTTCCACAAACCATTGTATTAAAAATATTGTATTACCATTTTATTCTTTCAGTATTTCTGGATGCAGCAAATATTTGGCGCAGGTTTGTACATGTACTTTATCTTCAGTCACATTTTGGCATCTTCAGACTCTTTATTTGTAATCTGTTGTTTAAAATCTGGGTGTGTCCTTTTCTATCTCAGAGGAGGGTATATTTGGCATGCAGCTGTATGCTGACCTGTTTAAAGAAAATCACATCACTGGAAAGAGGTTGCTGTTGCTCACAGAAAACGACATGAGGGACATGGGGGTCAAGTCCAAAGGTCACGTCATGCACCTTAAGGCAAGGCACAGTTAACAATTAACCACACCTGTCTTTTTTATTTTTATCCATTCATAATTTACATGAACATGAACATTTATATTGGAATTACAGTGAATCTCACTTTTTGTCTTTGGCAGGGGGAAATTGAAAAGCTAACAAATGATTACCTCGGTTTGGTCCACTTCCCACCTCTGTTGAAGGTATAAACGTCTCTTATTTTTCTTTAGGAAGAGTTATTTTTGTGTGGTTGGCTCTATATAGTGCCTAAACTACCCTTTTTTTCCCAGGATGAGCTGGGAAAGGAGGTTGATATCAGTAAAACTGTAAATCTGGAGCTGGTATTTGGGTACCACTGGAAACCCGGAACTGGGATATCTGTAAGTTTATGGTGAAGCACACACACACACACACACACACACACACACACACACACACACACACACACACACACACACACACACAAACTGACTGCACCAACATATTCTGCAGCTGTGAGCATCATGTAGTTCAATGTTCGCTCTTTGAAGGGCGTCTAAAGAAATGTTTAGGACAACCACAAATAAATGTTGTAGCTACTGTGATTAGGATTTTTTGAAATCATTAATACGTTTTGTAATATTGTTCCTTTGGAAATAGATGTACAGAATAATGTGTTTGCCGTGACTGAATCCGCTTCCTTGTACTGAGGCTGTTTGTTCTGAGGATTCATGATGATGTTATACTGACCATTGAAGGCATCACTAGACATGCATAAAACCAGACGAATAAACATTTCATTCTCAGCCATGTACCACATCCACCTCGACTAACTCACAGCCCTTTGTTAGGGTCTCAAACTGTGGAGAAAGGATGGCTCTTCACTTGCTGTTTGAATTTAATCAAAAATAGCCCATTTACCAGAAGTCATTTTCTTTTTAAAAGGCAAACGTTATTTAATCTTTCAGCTGTTCATTGTCCCATCATAAATAGTCCTCTTTCAGTGTGTTCGGCAGGGCTGAAACGAGCCTGCTAATTGCCTCCCATTTCTTCTGACATGTGGTGGTTTAGTGGGTAGAAAACACAGCAGGGAGAAGGAAACAGGAGGCTGAGAAAATGAGAGCTAATTATTTTCCCCTGCCTGGTGTCAGGTTCCGTGTCAGCCTTGTTTTTACAAACTGGAAGGATTTTTGCACTAAATAAAACAAACCCGCACTGCATTTTTTTTCTTCGCCCCTCTTTGCTGGCGATGTCATGGAAGCAGCTGCACTTCTCAAAGACAAAATGAGGGCCTGCGATTGTGCGGCCACCATCTGACAGCCACTGAGGGTCCCCTACTAATGAGGATATCACCGTGCAGCCAAGTGAAAGGTGCTGAATTATGTATGAGTTGTCATTAGACGCACTCGGGTCCTAGGCATCATTACCAGACATTGTTTCTGCTGGAGTGATTAGACTCGCATGGACCTGGAAGCCCCGGTGCGACCGTCCAGTGCCGACAACAGGCCAGCACGGGGCCACTGGTGTGTTTCTGAGCCAGAGGCTTGCTGAAGCTTCCCCTTTGAGCCGTTTCCAGCCCCTGGGGACGATGCAGGAGAGGGCGAAGGCTCCTCAGACGAGTGTGTTAGTGCCACTCCTCTGATGTCTTTCTCTGTGATCACAACACAATGGATTGGCCTGTGCCATGAACCCTGTGTGGTTAAGCGGTGACCTGTGGCTTCGTGGTCGGCTTTAGGGGATCGGCAGAATCATTACTGCTTCGTCAGCATTCAGTATGCAGGAGTAGAGGTCTGGGGAATTGTTCAGATTTGTGCCTCCTAGTGAGGATTTGATGTGTGCCGCATGCAGCAAGTCATGAGGAAAAACCGTCACCCTTATCACTTAAAATCGACCCAATTCCTGCTCCAAGAAATTAATCCTGGATCCCACCAAGAATAATGACATATAGTGTTAAGAATAAGAATTTTTAATGTCTACATAGAAATATTTGCGACTGTCGTCTCTCTCTTATAGAATTTTATGAAATGTGACAATTTTCACTACACTGTTAATGCATTAGCACTAATTTTGACTAAGATCATTCTTTAAATAAGGTGTTTCAAAATCATACATTACATCATTTGCATTAGATACAATTTCCCGTTTTCGATATATGTCATTTCTGTCCTCCCCCACAGTGAGTGGCTCTTCGGCCACTACCATCAAACTACCTCTAGGTTGTGCTGTTGGTTTATATACAATAGTTACCAAGTTCTCCATACAGAATACTGCAATTAGTAACTTTTCCATACAATCAGGTGTTGTTTTTGAGTGCACCAGAGCAGATGTACATTATCTCACCGTTATCGTTTTTTTTAAATCAGATGTTATTGCACTAGTACAGTAACAGAGATATTGCTGTCACAAAAAAAAAACGTTTTATATGTTGAACCTATATGTTTTTCTTTAAAGGACTGCAAATGGAAGATGTACATGGAACTTGATGGTGATGACCTTGCAGTAACCTACATCAAAGATGTCATCTTTAATGTCAACCGACAAGATGTGGAAATCCTGCGGATGACTAAGGTGTCGTCAGAAACACATTTGCTGAACAAGTTACAAATGACATGACCACTCGTGTATTAATCAATGCTAAATGGTTTCTTTATTTCTGACTTAACTGGTTGCATTATACCTCTAAGATTGTTGTATTGTCAGATAGTGAGTCAGATGTTTCCATTAACTAAAATCATTGCAATGCAGCCACCTTTTGTGATGGACAAATGGATCGTTGGAATACAGCAGAACCATAAAATCGACTACACAGTCAACTATGAGGTGAGAGGCACCTCACAAAACAAAGCAAATGCACTGTCAGCCAATTGAAAAATATGAATTTGAAAATGCATCAAATGCAATCTCAGAACCTAGAGCATCAAGTATACATATTTTGACACTAAATATGTGACATTATATACAATATTCTCCTTCTGTTTTGACTTCAGAATGACGTCAAGTCACCAAAGTCTACCAAACACAGCTCTCAGGTGATGTGGAGTCACGTTGGGAGACAAGACGAGATCAAGACTGTGGAGCTGGTCATCGAAACAACACCAGCTAACATCAACTGGAACCCCATAGACAAGTCTTACTCTGGTAATTGTTGTATTTATTACTGTATTGAACTAAAGAGTTCCCAAGCAACAGTTTTCACTGCTGGACTAATGCAGAGTTTTGAATTTCCTCAATTGAAGATATCACAAATATATATCAATGCATATCATGTTCCTTTTTAGATTATGATACCATGTGGATGTACAACGTAAGGCAGAGGCAGTTGAAGACCCAGAAGTCCCTGCAGACAGCTGCTGCTCAGACTGCCTTCACCAGCTCTGACACCCGCACTCTGCCACAGTTCCTGTCTGCACATGAAAGCCAGGGGTTTTCTTATGCTGCAGCTCTGCGTCGCTCTCCAAACCGCGCCCATGTATCTAGTTGGATTGACTCTCGCAGCTCCTCGCCAACTACCAGCCTGTCGGCCAAACTCTCCTCGCTCCATCTCGGGTCAAAGGGCAGCAGCCCTTCCAGCACCACGTCAGAGAGCGCCTCAGAGAGGGAACGAGAGCGCCCACTCAGCGCTGGAGCAGTGCATGACCACCGCAGGAACCTCTACTTTGGCAACACATTAACTGTGGAAAGGGAGCAGGGTAGGGGGTATGGATGGGCCAATGCTAGAGGTAACTATGATCATAGTAAAGCCAGCAAAACCGTGCGACAGCCAGGGAGGCCACGGTCCAACAGTTACAGTGTCATGCCACAGAACCGCCCCTCCACGATACCAGGTATATTGTCTGTGACAGAAAACCCTAGTAAGGAAAAAGAGGGGGCCAAAGCCAGCGATGGAGGGTGGATCAAAGTGGAGCGACAGAAAAGATTACCACGTCAGGACAATAAACAAGTCAGAGGTCGACAGAGGAGAGGGGGCAGGGGAGGACGTGGTGCTGGTGGAAGAACTTAATGTGGGCCACACATGAAGTGACAGCTTCTTGACATGTTATGCTCTAAAAAAAGATTTTGTATGAATTATGTCTGTTTACATGCTGAAAATGAACTGCTTATTGTATAATAATCACACTGACGCCTATGATTAGATGTATATATGTATGAACATATGCTTTTATTGTAAAAAAAAAAAAAAAAAGATGGCGTATGTCATATTATTATAAATATTTATATTATAAATGCTGTTTTATTATTTTTGTTTTATTATTTTTTAAATGGACAAGTCAGTCCTTGTTCTTCATTTCCTTCCTTCCATTAAAAAGCAGATGGCAACAACCAGTATCATGGATGCATGACATTTTTTTAAAATTGTTATTTATCAGCCTGGTTTCTCGCAAATAATTAAATAAACTGTTATGACACCTTTACCCAAGATAAAGTGTTCATTTGTCCAAATCCATACTTTCCGAGTTGTCTTTTTCGGGTTTTTATTCGGTGCAGAAATACAACTTGGTTTTCTGATTCCATTGTTTGACAATGGTCACATGCAATAATATGAGATAAGCTTTTATTGATACCCAATGAGGGAATTTGGTTGTTGCAGCAGCACAAAGACAGAAATAAGTACAGATAAATAGAGAAAGAAAATAATAATAAGAGGTTTATAAAACTAGAAGACAAAAAAGATATAAGAGCATTAAAGACATAATTACAAGGTACATGCAGCAGGGGTGGGATGTGACACAGTCAGCAGTGTATATAAACACCAGACTTAAAATATAATAAGATTAAGTGATGCGACTTGTTGTTTGTCTGTTTTTCAAATAATAATAGATTTATACTATAGTATAATGTACTAAAAGAGTATAGGATATGATATATATTATAAAGTAGAGGTAAACTTCATAAATCCAGATGTGCAAAGTTCTATTAGGTCTGGTGCACCCCAGTCTTGTTATGTTGATGCTTCAATCATTCATATCACTTCCTGCTGTTTACGTCAACCACTTCTTGTCTTATCTCAGTTCTGTTGCCAGTCAGTGCTATCTTTTATTATTAGCCCCTTTTACTCAGCTTTATTAAATTGAATTCCCGTAACTCCTTGTTTCCTTTGACAATATATCTCCCACCTTTAATTCCTTTATAAACCCTAACCCTCATTAAGTGGAACTAAAATATTCCTATTTTATTAAGTCTCATCAAAGTTTCATATACATCATTACTACGTCCTGTCTGCTATAACGTGAAACGTCACTGATGTCTTCTGCAGGTTAACTTTGGCCTCTTCAGTAGTTGCAGAGTTGGATGGAGCTCAACATTTTACCCGCCTTGCATGCAAATTCACAAATAAAAAAATTCGCGCCACAGCAAAGCACCCGGAAGAGCCCCCGAAACCGCTCAGAAATGAATACGTTTGTGACATTTAATCATCCCCAGAAAATATCAACATATTTTAAAATCTTGATAGAGGATATCAGTTGTGAATTTGATCTCCCGCGTCTCACAGAAAGTGTGTTACTCTGTTGAACTACGTGACTACACCTTATGCGTCTTTCAGGACCTTCCGGTGGCGCGGGAAACGAACAGCGTGATCCTGCTGCAGCTGCAGGATCCGCATTGTTCACCTCTGAGCTGCTGCACGGTTTACTTCTGGGTCTCGGTTTAAGTACCACTACTATTGAAAGTAAAATGCCAGCCACCCGCTCTAAGGTAAGAAAAGCTTCATGTTGCTTCATTTGATCCATTACCAGCAATACTACTTTATTATGTTCTTGATAATAAAACATCCAGTTATTACCACGTTGTAAGAGTTAACTTGGGGCTACCATGTTAAGGACCAGATAAGTTTAGAAATGAAGTTAAGTTAAGTTTGTTTGTTAATCTACAACGACTGAAATCCACGTCATCTGTATTGAAATGTACACGAGCCAGTTGATATTAATAGCTTACATTTGACCAGGTTTAAACAGGGGTGTGTTCCTTCTGCAAAACTCTGCTAAAATTTGATCTGAAACATTAGTGTGAAAGGAAAACATATATAATTAACTAGTGGCGTCTTTTTGAACATTAAGATATGTGCAGTTTTTTAGCTTCTATGACAGAAACGTTTAAATAATTGATTTAGGGGTTTGGACAAAACGAGTAGTTTGAACATGTGACTTTGTTCAGAGGTCAAAGTCTCTTGGGCTCAAATGCTCAGGTGGCATGTTGACAATTAAGTTTAATAACCTGTAAAGACACAGACGCCTCCCTGTTTCCTAATGTTACTTGTTGCGATGTCCAGACTCTGGCAGCCCGGCCTCCACCGACCAGGATGAGTTTGAGGAGCTTCCGCAGCGTCCCTCTGGTCAACATGGAGTCGTCCTCCTCTTCCTCCTCTGATGACAGTTGTGATAGCTTTGGGTCTGATGGAGGCTTTGCAAACACGGTAAAAACAATATATCTAACTCTTCCTACTGTTAATGAAATGGTGGCGAACGTTTGGGTTCTTTGCAACACCATCTGCAACGATGGATTGCGTCTGTGTTTTAGAGGAGCAGCTTCAAACCGACGAGGAGGACTCCAGAGAAACCAAAGAGGTTCAAGGCTTCATCGGAGGAGGACGGCGCGTGCAGCGCGTTTGAGGAGAGCGTGATCAACAGCCAGATGAAAGCCATGGTACGTTTTCTAAAACTGCAACATATTTCAGAAGTTCCTCAGATACCACGGAAGTTTAGCCCTCATCATGAATTGTATTTTCTTTCAGAAAGTAGACTCTGAACCTCTGAGCCGTGGCCGCAGGTCCACAGTCCTGAAGGTGGCCATGACATTCCCCACCAAGAAGACGGGCAAGAAGAGGCCAGCATCCGAACCACTCCCTAAAAACGAAGTACAGGACTCCGACTCTGAGGGAGAGGAGAACTTCATGAGCAAGAGGGCCATGAATATTAAGGAGAACAAAGAAATGGTACAATTTGCTCTATTTATTTCACATTAATTACTGGTATTATGGACTGACCTTTGACCTGAACAGCCTCCATTTTACTCTTTCATTCATGTTTGATGTATTATTATTGTTTTTAGCTGGCGAAGCTCATGGCAGAGCTGAACAAAGTACCCGGAATCTTCCCAGGACGGATGGCAATGTCTGCGTCTACTACGGTAATTTGACCTGCCGATAAATATTTGACTGACATGGTAGATTATCAGTGCTCTATATCATTCGGTACCGTTTTATTTTTTTCAGCCTCGCCAGGCACCTCGGCGGTCAATGGGAACCCCAGGAGCTCGTTGGAGAAACAGCGAGCGTTTGTCTCGTCCCCACACGCGGTCCCGCTCTCAGGTGGACGGACCCCCCAGCCCAACTCCAGAGGAAGAGCCCGAGGACGGCTTCAGCTTGGTTCGCCAAAGCCGCTACTTTGAGGAAGTTGTTGAGCCAGTAAGTCGTATCATAAACCGTCTGCGTGTCTCGCCACCTTGTACATTGCATCAAATTCTCTTCGTGAACAGTACAGGTATTAACTACATTTATTTCACCCGCAGCACCGTCGCCGCTCCTTCAATGGTGCAAAGGCCATCCCTCATGTCGTGCGGCCTGTGGATGACGTCACGGAGGCAGAGCTGCAGAGCATCTGCAACAACGTGCGGGAGAAGGTCTACAACCGCTCCACTGTAGGTCCCACAGTCTCTGCGACGGCGGAAAGATTTGAGCGGCTGCATTTGCTTGTTGAGCTCTTTGCCTGACGGCTTTTCTCTTTATTTTCAGGGATCCACTTGCCACCAGTGCCGCCAGAAAACAATCGACACCAAAACCAACTGCCGCAATCCAGAGTGTGTGGGGGTGAGGGGTCAGTTCTGCGGCCCTTGTCTCCGCAACCGCTACGGCGAGGAGGTCCGTGACGCTCTGCTGACTCCGGTGAGTGCCTAAACATGCAAGGTTGTGTTCACACGTGATCGTGGGTGTGTTGTGTGGGTCTGACTGACTTCCTAATCGTTGTTCGTGGTAGGAGTGGCAGTGCCCGCCATGCAGAGGGATCTGCAACTGCAGCTTCTGTCGGGCCAGAGATGGTCGCTGTGCCACGGGAGTGTTGGTGTACCTGGCAAAATATCACGGGTTCGACAATGTGCACGCCTACCTGAAAAGGTGACTGGAGCATTTGTCAAATTTGAAGTGTGTTCATTTCGACGTGACTGTCTGTTTCTAACACTGAGATTCATTTTGTGTTCACTGCAGCTTGAAGAAGAAGCTGGAAGAGAGAGGCGAGTGAAGTGGGGAGGAAGGAGCTGATCCTGGAGCTGACTGACATGCTCTGGGATCATTTGTACCAGTCCAAATATTCATGGTGGTTCAAGCATTGTAATACAATGCTAATTGTTATCCATGTTTATGAAATTTCATCTGACATCTGGAGGAGGGCCATGCAGCCAGTTCTCTCCAGCTTGCTTTTATTTGTGTTTTCCTGCCTGTTTTGAAAGCGCTGATGCTGGTTGATTGTAAACTAAGGTGGACCAAAACAAATTTTAGGAAGATGTCTCATACTTGATTGTTGTCCGAACATTCCTATGGATCTTAAATGTTTTAAGACAAATGATGTATATATTCCCATAGCATGAACTCATAGATGAATCACCCTACCTGCTGCAAAATATACACGCATTGTTTTAAATGTACAGATGTTACTCTGCCCACTTGGACAAGTCTTTTTTTCATAGTTGCAAATTTATCCTTGTGTTTTTACAAGTTTTGTAAATCTGGTGAAAGTGTAAATGTAAAAAAAAAAAAAAAAAAAAGATTTGCTTTAGTTGGGATGTTCTGGAGAAATGGGGTAATGATCTGCATGCCACTGAGGTGGTGCGGGTGGAAAGGGCATAGACTCTGGGGTCCACTGCCTCTCACTTTTAAACCGAGAGGAACTGTGTGATATACTACAGCGCCTGGTTAAATATCCTTCATTAGATAACTGTCACTAATGGTGTGGAAACAATTAGCACACTCTAATGGGAATCTCATACCTGTAAATCATTTTATCCTGTTAAAGCACATTCTCGCTCTGCTCCAGTCTCTTTGGCTCATTTTCTACCTTACACTGTTAAGTAGGAATCGTTGAAGGTGCCACTGAAGTGGCAATAGAGTTATGGCCTGCATTTTCTGTTCAGAAGTGCGATGCTCTAGGCTGAATGACATGGAATTAACCTTTGTGTCGCTCATCTTTGAAATGTACTTCATTCGACCTGCACCAGGACAATGGTTATATGATACAGTTTCAAAAATAATCAACGGTTGAGATTTCTTCTTCAGTGTAATGGCAGGTGGAGGTTATCCTTCTGCTGCTTGTGTTTATCAGCACTGTACTCCTAACAGGAAGAGTAATGCTCAACTGTAGATGGGAATATCTGTTATGCTGATGCTTGATCTGTGCTCAATGGGTTAACTGTACATTTTCATTAAAGTGTTAATCACTGCTGAATCATGTCATCAGTTGTCTTTGACTTGACTATCACTCTATCCAGAACAGTGGCAGCTGTAATTACTGTTATTGAACCCTGTAGAAGAACATGATGATGGAAGATCTTAAGGAGCGTGAAGGCTGGACGTTTATTAACGTTTCCATCGCTGTTAGCAAGCTACCGCCAGTGTTGAAAGTAAGTTTGCATTCCAGAAGAGGGGAAACAATTCCTGGCTAAAAAGATGCCACACAAGCTTTAAGGGGTCAAATAATTGCAATGTCTAACAATAAGCTGCATTAAAGGTACTCCACAAATAAAATACTAATACAATTTGTAACTAACTAAAATAGGCATGAAATACAATTAAGAAGTTGGAAACTAGTGAATGTTTGCATTTAGCACAATAAAACGCTATTAGTGGAAAATAGTCTATTATTTTTATATCAATACAATTGTTTCAGAATTGAAATCATGGATGGACATTATGGGCCCGGCTATGTCAACAAAGCAAGAAGAAGCTTGAACAACAACATGCACAGAGCCTTCTTCCTTCTCTGCTCAGGTCGACATCACTCCACTATGCTACATTTTAAATATAGCCTCTTTAAGAGACACAGAAGTTTCCAGTTTCCATTATGATGTTAAGTAGAAAATGTCGCTGCGGCATTAACAATGAGTGGGCTGACTTTATGCTCTTGTTGTGGTCTTGGTGCACAGCGTCGCTGAGAGAATTTGCTGTGTGTGTTCACACTAATGGGTAAAAGCAACACTTATTTCCAGTTCACAGTGTCTACAATCAAACTATGGCAACAGCACATGAATAGTCTGCAGAATATGGACTTTACCATCTTAGATAATCAGTAGACAAATATACGAAGGGAACTTCACACCCTCAGCATGACTCACCATCCAGGCTTTGAAGCAGTGTTCATGAATCCATTGGTACGAGTTCAGTCTGCATTCATGGTCCAGCACTATGTTGACTTTGAATTCACACACAAGCCTTATAAGAAGATCTTATAACGCGAAGATGTGCATTGGCCGGTGTTGCACAACCTGCTCTATAATTGTAATATTTTGGCACACAGAAACAGATGCAGAAAGAAGAAGATCTTGGAACGGCTCATATTTCTCTTACTGTAGGTTACTTTCAGCTCAATCTGTGGCCTCTTCAGCCCAAAACCAAAAAATCTTTAATTTCTCATTATACTGTTTCGGTCAGCAGTCTTATAGCAATATTTTTTGTGAAATTATTTGGGTTTTGTATCATATGGGTGGGTCCTCAGTCAAACGTTAGCTAAGTAACGCTACTTTACTTTAATATGAGCCTCTCATGTGTCACCATTACATTAAAGTCACAGTGATAAGCGTTACATTTTTTTCCAAGGAACACTTGGACTCCAATTTTTTCTTCCCGAGAGTTTGGTGACAAGATCGCTGCCACTCTCATGTGTGTATGATAAACATGTAGCTGGAGACAGCAGCCTGTTAGCTTAGCTTAACATAAAGATGGGAAACAAAAGGATTCTATGGATGAGAGAAACAGCTAGCCAGCTAATTACTTTTTAAATCTGAAATATAACATGTTAGTTAGTGAGTTTTAGAGGAAGTTGTAGGTGAATTATTTAGGATTATTTATAAATGATATTACCTCTGGACAGAACCAGGCTAGCTGTTTCCAGTCGTTATGCTCAGCATAATACACACATGAGGGTGGCGTGAATCTTCTCATCTAACTCCCGGCAAGAAAGCAAATGAACATATTTCCTGTATTCCTATATTCCTACAAGGTTTGGATTTGTCATTGACAAATTGATTAATTGATGCATTTCATATTTTCTTTGTCACACTTTCAAGTGTTTTTTAGTGACTATACAGTGACAAAACTGTTACAAGCTGAACATATTTTGTAATCCAACAATTCTGTCAATTTACAAATCCATTTGGTGCTTGGTCATTGCTGTTTATTTATAATGAAGTCTGTAAATCTAGTGTTTATTAATTACACATCTGTTGACACAACAATGAAACAAAACAATAAAGTACAATATTATTGACACGGCAATATTACACGGATATTGACACAACAATAAGCATCATAAAAAAATGCCAGGTCATATATTACCAGGAATACTAAAATACATAACACGCTTATTAGATACATTTGTAATATGTGTTATATTTTGTCTTTTTTTCATTAAAACACGATTATGACACAAAAACATGAGTAAATATATGGACAGGATTTATTTCATGTTTTTTTGTATTGTACTAAACTACATTAATAAAATGGTATATAATTAAAAGGATCACATGATGATACTAATACATTGTAACTTATATTAAACAACTCCTCTTTTTTTCCTCCAAAAGGAACATTTCAAAAACTATTATTAGTATAATAAAGATGCACTTGAAAATACTAGTCCTGTATTAAATACCAATGATCATCCACTTTGGCGTGATGAATATTTAGGGAAGTAATTGTTTACAACGCTCAAGCATTGAGCTGATCTGGTAATCAGGCTATGAAATACAATATTTATTCATTAGAGCAGATTTAATGAGGCCTTGCGGCGCTAATTATGAAAACCAGTGTAGCAGCAAATGAGTAGCGCACGGTGGCGGGCTGTGGGGTACCTGTAAGGAGGGACTGGGGGTTGAAGTGCCCTGAGTGCCATGGCACACTGAGCAGCAACACACAGCCCTGACTGTGGCCGTCCAGCCCACAGCTATACATCAGCCGACCTGCAGACAGGTCGCAGATGGGCCCCACATCCCAGCATGCCCTGCTCTCCTACCTCCAGGAATTAAGGCTGGCTTTCCCCAAAAGCATCTTATTGTCCAGGTTATCTGTTTTATTGCAGCAAAATTGAAAGTCTCCGTACAGTGGTGCTTCAGGTGGACGTGCTCAGAGCAGCAAGGCTTTTACATATTGTGTCACTGATTTACTGCCAGGCATGAGCCTGAAACATGTTGAGCGCTCATTCTGCAGTTTCTATTTGTATGCAGCTCTGGAGATATGTGCTAGTGTTCACAGCATAATCTGGGTTTTGATTGACTGATATTTTCATTATGGCTGCAGGGTAGCGTGGAGACTGTTAATTTGCTTGGGAGTCCTGCAGGTCTACGGTGATTGTAGTAGAGCCAGAAGAAAAGCTGAATAAATGAAACTCACAGGGCACAATCACAATCTGTGGGTCAAAATCAACTGATTAATTATAATTTAGAATAAATCTGTCAGGCCTCTGTAATAAACACCCTTTCAGACTTTCTGCTTAACAACCGGCTTTATGGTACAAATGTAACATGGTTCACCTTGTAAAGCAACATTATTACCTGGAATTTATACAAGATAATTGGATAAGTACAAATGTTGACAATAAAATGAGGAATTCTATCAACTGTTCCTACTTTTTTTTTATGCAGCTCATCAAGATAGCTTTCTTTCAGAAGGGAGATCGAATCTCCCTTCTGGCTCTGACCTCTACATCCTGGAAAGGGTAGTGAGGAGAGTGCTGTTAAATGCACAGTGAGTGACTCTGGGTGGCAGAAGGCTTATGACATGTCCCGTTCCCCCTGTACCAGCCTGCAAAGTGATGGAAACAGCAGTTTGGTCCAGGTGTCAGGGACATTATCAAAGAAAAGGCTGCCTGCAGTTGCTCCATCTCACAGGAAATTGCCAACTCACCCTAACAAAGAAAGGCATAAGTGCACTTGCTGCTGCCTTCAAGGCGAGTGTGATAAGATGACATTATAAATACAGAATTGTTCATGGAGGTGGAGGGGTAGGCACATCAGGAAGCTTGACAATTCTGTTTTTCCTGTGCGCGCCTATAAAGCCTGTATGGGTTTATCTAAAACAAAATCAGCCTCTTATCCACTTGGGATTCATCCATTTCATAAATGTGTTAAGCTGGTTTTGTGGATGTTTGTATTTCAAAGTACTTGCAGGTTCACATAGTTCACAACGTCAGCTCCAGGAGGAGTGAGACGACGGACAGGAAAAAAACAAACACAATTTACAATACACTAAGAAAAAGTATATTTGCTTTTTTTCATTGGAAACGAAGTCTTTGTCACCAAAAACATTGTTGAAAAAGGTAAAAAGAAAAAAAGAAAAAGAAAGAAAAGAAAAGAAGCCTCCAAAATGCATACCCATGATCTATCAATGCTGGTGCTAAGTAATGTGGACATGCTGTAACACAACGCCGCTGTTTCTTGAGGTGTTGAGAGTTCACTATCAGATACATAGTTCTTCATGGCACCTGAAGGGGGAGCTCTAATACAGGCAACTTGCTGCACTTTATCTTCCTTCAACTTTCAACAAGTCTTCAGGAAATGGAGGAAAAAGTGCAAAAGGACCATCAGAGCTTTGCCTCACATATCACATACATGTAATAAAATAAACTCTGCACACCAGGAAACACGCAAAGAGTCTTTCAATATATGACAGAAATTAAGTAGTTTAGTACACCTTAAGCTTTTTGAAAAAGTTGGCTTTTGCACCTGCGGCATCCGAGCTGAATACTGAGCGATCTGACAGGAGGACGATGACATTGTCTGAGCACAGTGTTTTGAAACTTCACATTTTATTCTCTTAAGGAGTCCAGCAGCACACTTTGACTGCAGGAGGGGGAGGGGAAGGTGGGTGTAATTATGACCAGGGGAACACAGGGTTGTAATCTGTAAATCTATTCTTACCCTAAGTGAGAACTGGTACATTGGATTGATTTTATTGAGATCATACATTATAAATGGGGCATGGAGGAGCTTACAGCCTTGAGATGGTGGTGCTCACGTGCTTCATTAATTTTTACTTCATTAACTCTCTCCTTCAGACCCTTCAACACACAATTCACTGCCGACCATGAATCCTGGCTACAGGCAAATGGACAAGCCCGGGTCGACTTTCAGTGGAGTGGATACAGTGAAGCAACGCTGTCAAAACAAATCAGTAACACATGAAATATACATAACCTCAGATCAATGCGTATTCATGTGCGAGTTCGCGTAATTTTTGAAACTTGTGGCGTTGCAAAAAAAAATAATCATAAAGAATAAAAGTCACAGTATGATGAAGCTCTGTATCAATTTAGCTGGCAGAAAGCAATTCCAATCACAGAAACAAAAAGGTCTCAAGAAATCTTATACATACAGCATTTCTTTATAATTCTGCTAATGACTACAGCATTTTGGAACAATTAAGAGTGCCAATTGTTTTAAAAATTCATCAGTGAGTGGTTTACAACCCGGCAATATAATTACGGATAACGGAGCCTCGTCCTTACATAGATAGCTACAGTATTCCTGCAATGTGCTTACTTACTTCTGCGTTTAGTTTCACAGCAAGGAATTTCAAAAATTCCAGCAGTGGACCCTTTTGAATGGACCATTTGTTTAATATTATAGCCTTAAACCTAACAATAGCAATCAGTCATGAAAGCACCTATGCATGCTGCTCTGCCCTGCGTCACCATTAACTCCAGACAAGTGATGGCCTTCGCTGGTTTGCAAGGTGAGAGAAGGGAGGGTGTCAGGCGGTAAAGAGGAATAAATGGATGGTGTTGGTTTGCGTTTGACTTTTCCCCCCCACTCTTTGCTTAATGATTGACCTGTTCAGCAACATTAGAAGTGTGTTTTTTTTGGTGAAAAAATCAAACAGTGGGTACAGAATTCTTGAGAAAAGTTGGAGCGAGACTTGATGAGAGTGTGTTGATGCAGGTGTGGCAGTCAGTGGCAGCGAGTTACAGCGGAAATGAAATGTGCATCGTTTGACTTCAAAGACACCCTCCAGACATGTTTCAAGACATTAAAATACTCATGTCTGACGTGTTTTAATCCATTAAAAGAATTAAAAAAGTTAAATTACTTCATCAAGAATTCCTCTTCTCCCTTTCTGAAAAGTCCAGATCACGCAAACACGTTTCACGAGACACAAGATGCCTCCTACATCCATTCGCAGTGTGTGTGTCCTGTAGGCTTCTAGTTGTTTTGGATCATGATTGGCTGCCAAACTAGTAGTGATGTCACAAAAAGACAGGCTTTTCAAATTCAGTATTTGTATGTAGCTTGAGTGTTGAGCCTCATATGGAGGCGGTGAAGTTGTTCAAGCTTCAAACCTGTTGCCAGACTCTTCCCTCACTGAGCATGAGAACAACACACATCAGTGAACAGGCGCTAAGTGCTTTTCCTCTGAGGCAGCATAAACTTCTTAACATTTCCAATCGGTTACGACAGCTGTCCCGGAGAACATTTGTGAGATCTGTTTCACCACACATGTTGAAATGATGATTCCCTTATTACATTTGCCATCAAACAATATCTCCAAAGCTAACAGTTGACAAACTCCAGTTAAAACATTCGAGGGGAAAGCTCTTAAAGGAAGAATTAATGGGAGCAAAAGAAAAACAGCTCTTAGACAATTAGCACCAGAGACCACTCTATAATCTTAAGATTATTTTCACCACTTAAAAGCAGCACACATGGTTTGTATTGTGGCGGGGCAGAATGAACAACACTTGAATGGATTTGATTTGGTCTCCCTAATCTGCATTTCCTTTAACATGCATTTTTTCTGTTTCAAAATGTCAGTGCTGATCAAATCCAGCTGGAATAAGCCAGTTTGTGTCATCCCAGTTGCAAAATCTTTCACGAGATTTTTTCCCAAGAGGGAAGAATAAAGCGTTTGATCTGAGGCGTGTTTCCAGTTGTCGCCTGTGATTAAACGCTCAGTTTAATTTGTTTTTGTGTGTGTAAATCATTTGGAAATTAAGATGAATCTTAATAGAATATCTAATGTATACATGTTGAAAAGATTTAGCCCAAATAAGACACCTTATTCATCAGATCAATACTACAGATTACATACATTTTATGGATTCACTTATTTTCACAAGAAAATATCTCCATGATACATATGGAGACGTCTTGTTGATGACCCAAAAAATTAAATTATGATTTAAAATTGAGTGAAATTAATCGACAGTTAATTTTTCTCGACAACCCAGAGGGGCCTCCACAGGGCCCTTGGGGGTCCCTAGACCTCACTTTGAGAACCACTATATTATATCTGGTTAACAGACACATCCCAAAGCTATTTTCATTTAAATAACACGTTGTATTTTTGTGGATAAAAAAAAACTGTAATTGCAAAATCTGTAATTTAACCCTGGGGCTGGTTGCTTAACCAAACATGCTTTGGCTGGTTAGGCTTAGTCACAGAGGAAAATGTCTGGCACACAGATTGAATTTGTTCTCTCTGAAGTCAAAGGCAGGAAAACAATTAAGTGTCTGCCGCACATTTCACTGTGTACCACTTGACACAGTTTTTCACATCACTGGGGCAATTGTCTGCAGAGAGCGTCAAGACAAAGCCATTACTTCCAATGTCTCAAAAAGATGTCATGGTTATTTTCTGATTTTGGAACATTTTAATTAAGCCACTGGTGGAGATAATAAACATAATGGTGAGACTTGCACTGTTATCTTTTGAGCACGTCCATTTTCATGATGTTACTGCCGTTAAACCAGAGGTGCATCAGAGGGAGCTTTGGTATCAGAGGTGGATAGGTGTGTGTGTGTGTGTATGGTGTGTGTGTGTGTATGTGTGTGTGTGTGTGCCACTATCCTCCAGACCCTTCCCCTCCTCTACCTTCGTCTTTCATTCAACGTCGAGTCCTTTCAAAACAAGGTGAAGTTCAGCAAAGTTTCTCTGCAGAGATGATCAAACAGTCACATCACTAATGGCGATGGGTGACAGGGCCAGTGAATACAGATCAGCTTTAATTGTGGTGGGTCTTACTGCCACTGTCTGTCAATCTGAGCCTTTGAATTGGTGAAAATTTGCTCTGTTCATTCTGTTAAATGACGTATCCAATTAAATGCTTTAGAATTCATGATCTTCAGTCAAGGTTAAATGAAAGCAGTTACTCCTGTCAGTAAGGTGATTAAAAGCTGACTACATCAGGCACATTTTGTGCAAAAATTTAAATTTGGAACTAAAGCATGAATCTTTATTCATTATCTGCAGTCCTGCTATATAAATGTCCAGCACAGTCGCTCTTAATCACCTTGTTCATTTTAAATCTCACTTTAGTCCTTTTTAATGAAAGCCATCGCGTTATTGAACTGTTTTACATACTCATGAAAACTGTTGACAACTTCCTCAGCAGCAAAGATGCTTTTAAAAAGCACATTGTTCTTGTTCTTTTTTACAAACTAAAAAGAAAGCAGGATGAGACCTTGATAGCCACCCAGTTTAATATAATGCAAAATAATGTCTGTCCCATTACCTCTTTAACTATGATTGAAGGGATAGAGCAATTCCTGCTCAGCAAAACAAAGAAAAAAGGTTTTTGACGATTGGTTTAAATGAACAAGTGCACCACAGCAAGGAAAATCATTTCCTTCCAACAAGATGAATGTTGTCCCAGGTTATTAATGAGCATATAATGTGTGTGTGCAAGTAAGTTTTCTGTGTTGTGATGAATGTGACGATGGAGGTGAAGAGCATGTTGACTAATGAGTGTTGTCCAGGGATCTGATCCCGGTGGCCACTGGGGAAAAAGCCACCGTCTGGATTTCACACTCCACATGATGTTAATACCGCGAGGTCCACCAGTCAAGATGCGTGTTAAAGAATCACCACGACCCAGATCCGGGGTTTATTTCACACTGTTTATAATTGAAAGTTGTACTTACAGCATCTTATATGATCTGATCTAATATTTCAACTTAAGGATTAAACATTCTTTTGGGATCTTTAATAATATCTAAAAGAAAAGAACGGATCTTAACAAGTCAGTCTTTCCAGATATCGAAAGAAACAGGCAAATGAAAGGGGCTTTAAAAATAAAAACTAAACTTGTCAATATATGTTTGTTTTAATATGAAAATCTGAGATTTACATTTTCCTGTGACAAAATGACTTGCAGATGACTTTACCTGTAAAGCATATATTGTAAGGCAAAATATAAAAATTCAAAAAGCCACATCTGATTTTAATTCATGTTTGTGTTTACATGAAACAAGAAACACAAAATCTGTTGTAAGATGAAAGAGAATGAGCTGCAAAATTGAGATATCTTTACGTGTATTATAAGTTGGTTTATGCACAAGATACCAAAATTAAAACTGATCATATAAATGGTGTCAAATTGGCTCAAGGTTATTAAAAAGTGCGGCGCAACTCGTCGTAAAAGTTCCTAGGGAGAAAGAATGCAGCGGCAAACAAACATTTAAGGGAACTAAATAACATCTCCATAGGTTTCTCTCCATCGACTCCTTTGATACATAATGAGACGCAGACCAGAGGGCCAAGATGTACATTTGAATGACTGCCAAATACATAAAGCAGGCTCACTCAGGGGTTCATGGGGAATAAATAAGGCTGTGGATTACATCAAATCTCTTTTGAAATCACTACTCTTGCACACCACTCCCAGTGTAGAGACCATTTAAACTCTGGAAGGGGCCAAACATCAGCAGTTGGTCTCCTTTAAACAAGTCTGACTAAAGTAGAAAAATAAATAAAGCCTCCGGCGCTCTACTTTAATGTATTCAATTAACTGGGGTCCCTCTAGAGAACTTCAGCGCACACTTGGATAAAGAGAGAGCATATCGCCTGGAGATGAATACGCTGAATGCACTCATTCTAGAGACCATGATTGGAAATCTTCCTCAACAGGTTCTTACTTAATTAAACTTCCCTTCATCTGACTTTCTGTCGCTTTCGAGGGAAAATTGGGAGAGGCATATTGAAAGCCAGGGAAACTTTGTTCACCATTGCATGTTGTTTACAGGGCAATCGGGGGGACTTGTAGGGCCTGTGATAACCTCCACCATCCCTGTGGAAAGTCAACTCAGCCTGAAAGAACAGAGAAGTATACAAAATCTCCAATTCAATCATAGACAATTATGCGGTGAAATGAGAGAAATTCAGCAGCCGTCAAGTCTGAGTGGGAGGGATAATTATCTGGCAGTCATTACTGCTCCCATAATAGCATTTAACGACATTCATATACTGTATGAACATATTGCGCTGGCTGGAAACATGTAAGTTGAAAATAATCAGACCAAGCTTGAAAATATATGAAGCCCTCTGTATGCTGGGGAATGTAACATGTTCATAATGTCCTTGAGTGAATGATGTGTGCAAGTGTGAAATTTATCTAATTATCTCAAATGTGTCTCATGAGAATCCATTCAGCACCCCTTTGTACCTTATTTTCCCACTGCAGCCCCATTGTGCAGCAAAGCCCCAACAGAATTTCCTATCTATTAAAATCAATCTCTCATCACATCGTCTACATCCACCATTTGCTGCACCTTTTCCATAACAAATCAACTTAATCAAGCTCATTAAGTGTCATTATTAGCTATTTATTGTTATCTCCCTCAGTGTAGCGCTGACAGGTCCACCCCGCCCACATGTGTCCCTCCTGATACCGGGACCTTTGCTTGTCACAGCGGCTTCGCACTCAGTTTTAATTGGCCTTTATTGTGTTGTTCTCGCAAGAAAGAGGAGAGATGAGGCATCGTCTACAAAACACACAGCATCTCTTCACTGCTCCTCAGTCTTCAGAAGTTGCAAAAAAACAAATCCTGTGAGGAAATAATTAACTAAAATGAAGCAATATGGTGCAAGGATGTGGACAATAGGCATGAAGAAGGTGCCCCACAGTCCTTTTGTGTTTGAGCGTGGTGTTAAACACTGTGGACGCTCCTTAATGCAGCATGGCGAATGTATTTCCACAGCTGTCAGGATGATGGACAGAGGGGCGAGTTTCTCCATTGCACCGACATGCTTCTACCTGCATACAATAGACCTGCAGGACGGGAGTGTAGACTGATGAGAGAGAGGGAGGGAGGATATATATGTGTGTTGCTGTTAAGGAAGAGGGGGGTTTGAAGGGTGCGGGTAAGTTCGTCCCATCGCAGGAGTTATTAAGTTTGTCTCTCGGACACACTTGGTTTCACCAGGGTGCTCGTCCCTCATTCATAATAGATGCTAATCTGTTCAGGGCTGACTGATGACAGAGCTTCCTGCCCTTCATAGAATTAGTCCTCAGCTTTATCAAAGGACCCAAACTGCCTGCTAATTAGACTCATTTCCTCCAGCATGAATTATTTATTTCCATTGTAACTGATCAGAGGCGATTGTGACACATCATGCTGCCACCAGTTTTCACACAGATGCGCATGCCACCACACGTTCTCAAACTCGGTATTATGGAGTTTAATGGCCGCAGGGGCTGGTTCAACTGCTTCCTCACCAAAGGACATGTTTTCATAATATTTAAATGACACAATATAAATGAGCAGTTTCAAGATACACATTAGTATTTCAGAGAGGTATACCTCATTAAGAGCAATCTTCATGCAATACTCAGAATACTTGTGTTGCACTTAAAGGATAGGAAAGGATATTTGTCATAATCCTGTTAACTAAACTTCTCAGAGGTGGAATATAAGAACATTTAGCAATTTACTTCAGTACAATTTTGAGGAACTTGGACTTTACTTGAGTGTTTTGCCAATTTTTGCTATTCAATACTTCTACCCCACTATATTTCAGAGGCAAACATTGTGGTTTTTATTTCACAACATGTATCTAATAACATACTAGCTACTTTGCAGATTAAAATCAACATCACAAAATATAATCAACAAATAAATTCTGATTTATTATCTTAGTTTAAAATAAGATCAGAAATTCTGAAATGGGTCACTTTGCACAATGAGCAGCCTACTTTTACCTTTAGCACTTTAAATAGACAAGAAAATTGATTGCACAAAGTAATGACACATGTCACCATCGGTGTTTAGATGGATTTCCTATAAGCATCACTTTCACTATTCTGTCTGCCACCGGGTTGTGGTATCCTGGGAAAATTAAGGCTCAAGGGCCCCTGCAGCAATTGGAAAGACCAGACTGCTTTTATCAGAGCACTTAAATCAAGGTTTTGAGTTCAAACTGGGATTTTTCTGCTTGCTTCTAGCGCTAACCATGTTGCTAACCCTAGCTGCGCTAGCTAACGTTAATACTAGCTAACGTTAATACTAGCTAACGCTAATACTAGCAGCCAGAAACAAACATCTATCAGTCATTGTCCTTTTGATAATCTAATTTCAATGTCTAGCATCCACCACCGTACATGCCAACATAAACATACAAAAATGTTTGGTCATTAATCCGCTCCTATATTCATACTGACTGTGAAAAGACTGCTTCCTAAAACTATTTCAACACAAGAGATGGAGGAACAAAACGCTGCAAACCCACTTGATTTGACTGATCATTTAGAATCAATTTTACACAGAACGAGGACTCAGTAACTTACATTGTAAAGAGGACGACAAAATACAGCAACCAATAAAGCTTCATGTAAGCATGTTAGTGTTGTATCAACAATAATGTTTAATACTGTAAACCAATCCTTTAAATAAGATACACTACACAAAGTTACAAATGCCCACTTCATAGTCACTGTATTAATGTTGTAAAGGGAAGGTTTATGGATATATTCCATAAGTTCTGTTCTCCTCATCAAAACATTCCCTCTCTAATTACATCTACTTAAGCAATTTTGTTGAGGGAAAAAAAATGTTGTGCTTAATTGCATTACTATCTGGAAGGCAGAAATATGCAGAGCGAAAAAACGTATAGCAACGTGAGGGAACTGCTAATTAGTCCAATATTTGGTTTGCATTACCAAATAGCACATTACGCCCCGCACAGATAGGAGGTTAAAGAGAGTGAGGCTTCTGTTCTTGAAACTGTAATCAAACAAAGACAGATGTACAGATAAACACTAGAGGGAAAGTTTGATATAATTGTTCATCTGCTCTCTGCTCACACTGATTCTTCTTCTGGGAGACATCGGCTTGTTATAGACGCTTCCTTCTCTGTGATTTCACATCTATAGGCGCCAGGTATCAGATAAAGAGCGTATATCTCCAACCACAATACCTACTGATAAGGTTAATACAAACAGTTCAAATATTACAATAACATAAAATGTGCTAGAGCTGAAATATTCATTATATGAGTATTGTGCTGCATTTCAAAAGCTTATATGTACAAATCAGCCCAATACAATGTGCCCCGGAAGCCTGCCATTTCTGGCATCTCTTTTTGTGCACAATAAGGCTCAGTTTCATCTCATAATTTGAAAGTTTATTGAGACTTTGAAGCGGGCTTTTGAAAAAAAGGAAGAAAAAAGGATGCCCTTCAGTCCACAATAACACTTAAAATGCTCTTTTGCCTCCCGTTTTCAAATGAACAATAGGAAATTATGTTGAGGCAAGAAAGAAAATCTTTTCTAATGAATACCACATTTAGTGATTGCAAATAATTGCGTTAAGTGGCTTATTTGCCTTAGGTCGGGGAGGGTGACTACTGTATAACTAATATAAGGATCTGAACCCTCACCCTCACTGATGAGGCCTATTCACAGCTCGGCTGCCCTGTGCCCCCTCCCAGCTTCTTATGCTCCAACCTGATGAGGAGTGTGTTGTTAAAGTTTCAAAGCAATGATTTCACACAGTGATATTCATCCCTCTGTTAACGGACCGCTGCTGCTTCTGTTCTTAGCCAGCTGGGAGCTAAAAGACGCACCAGAAACGGCATAGCAGCATATTTTGAACAAAAGGGGACATTATCGGGCAGAAAAAAGTGTATTCAATGTGTATTCAAGAAAATGTCCTTCACTAAAATAGTGGACAACGCACATTTTTTAAATCACAAAACAACTGTTACTTAAAGTAAGAGATACTTTTAAAATGCTATTTACCTCTATTTTGTGTTGTTTAGTCTTCCTATACCAATTTGTATGACTGAATTAGATTATAACTATTATTACAGTATAGCATGGACTTTTTTCAGTGAATAAAATGTAACTGACGCCAACACTGAGTACAGCTTTGAGGTACTTTATTTAAGTATTTTGAATTGTATGCTCTTATATTTTAATCTCCTACTTGACTACATTTCAGAGGGAAATCATTTAACTGATTTTATATCTCATTTATCCGTCCACAGTAATTGCTTTACCAATTTTATATTCAAAACATACAACCAGCCTTTAAAATATGATTGTTTATCAGACTGTAGATTAAGTGGCCCAACAGTTGTGAATCTGTAATAATATTACAGTACAGTACAATATATAATATAATACTAATGTAACACTTCAAAATTAGTACTTTTTCTTTGTCCTGCTAAGAAAACTTTGACTTAAGTAACACTCTCTCCGATGCAGGACTTTTACTTTTAAAGGATTATTTCTACACCTCTTTTTAATAGTGTAAGAACAACAACAAAGCAGAGAACAAACCTGAATAACATTAAAACATAATTACATTGCTTTAAACTGACAGAATAAACCGCCATTTTTTTTCTTTTTTTCATGCAATTCATGTCATATATCTTTCATTATGGGCTGGAGCCCACTTTAAAACAGTAGAGTTTATACATTCCATATCCCAACAGCTGTAAAGAGGCGAATGCAACATGTTTTCCAGTTTGTTATACCTCACACTAAGCTTTCTTTGAGTGAAATGAAAACTTTGTAACATACACTTTACTAAAAAAACAAAACAGGTTTTCCACGTGTAGTCAACATTTGTTTATCTCCTCTGAACACTCTGGCAGGGTCTTGAAGCAATTTTTGGAAAAACATTGTGCTGTCTATTATTCATGGACACACGCCATGCAACATGAAGCCTACTATAAACACAGTTTAAAAACAAAAAAAACTTGATCTGTTTTGTTTCCGGCGCTGACCCTTCCCATTTGGCTGTGCTCAGTTACAGTTAACCTTCCAGAAAAAGGCCTTCATGGATTATTAGCAGTATTCTGGCTGATGGTGGAAAACAAAAATATAGAAATGACTGCGCACATTGTCCTCCATTTGAAAAGAGATCCCCGGGGAAATCATCAAGAGAACAAAAAACAAAACAAAAAATCAGGATGCTACAATAATTACTTTAGGGTATCCAGTACTCTCTCATGGAATATATCAGTGGCCACCATGTCTGGGCTTTGACCCACAGTTGCTGCAGAAACCTCAAGCAAACAAGGGACAAGAAATTCATTTTCCATTACGGACCGCTTAAACAGTCACTGGATGAAAATAAAAAAAAAAACCTGCACAAGCTGACCACCTGGACAATGAACACACAGACTGTCAGCACGACTCACAGTCACAGTGTTCTGTTAAAGAAAATAAAAAGTTGACGTGACTGTAGACAAAGGAGGATAATTATGTAAATTAGATAACAACAGGAGTGATTGTATTAGCTGGTGAAACCAATTTTAATCTGTAGAAAGATTTAATGTTTAACATACCAATTATCAATTCAATTCAATGTGGCTTTATTGGCTAGACAATTTGCAACAAAACTATGTTGCCAATAAAAATAATAGAAAATAATTTCAAAAGTACAAAATAATATGAATTTGAATATTAACACAAGATTAACATAATGTCAATCTTACTGTAGGTTGTCAAATATCCGTCAGACCTCCATTTACCTTTGTGAATTAACATATTTTTGGGGGATTATTTGTGAGCGTGTGTTTTAGGTGGAAGAGTTTCACTAGTTTGCTGTCAAATACTGTATATTATTCTTCGCTACATGGGTCTTTTTTGATAAATACAGTAATCAAAAGCAATTAAAAATGTGTTTTAAGGTGATTTGCCAACACCAGCAGCTAATCGGTTTCATACTTGACTGCAGGGAGGTGGGGAGCTCCTAACAATTTGGTAACCCAACAGATTGGATGGAGTTTCTAATTAGAAGAAGCCCAAATAAAAACAAACAATATTTCTTGATTTTAGCAATGTTTTCATTACACCTTTTGATTCTGTATGTCCAATGTTTGCTAGCTAGCGAGTACCTACTACTTAGATTATTATTTAGAGCTAGACTGTCTTAATACTTTCCTATTAACTCTCTGATAAAAAAAAGTGGACGGAGTCAGTGTTCAGTAGGATATTCAAAGTCCACATGCTGCATCTTGGGACAGCTTTAAATGGTCCGTTGAATCTGTTGAATTGTCAAACCTGAACGCTGTTGCAACATTTGGTGGGGACTTAAATCCAAACAACAACCCATTATCACGAGTGAGTTACATTTTAATATGAATGCGCTCTGCAGGAACACATTTTGGCAGAGGTAGCGTCACACTGAGCTCACCAGAGCTGTAATATAAAGTCGAATATTTCCTGGCAATCATCCTCAAATACACCTGAGTGCATTTCTGAAGTTACAGCACATTTACTAGGAATACAGCTTGTTTCAAATTTCACAATTGATAAACATGACTTCCAATAATTCATATACTGTGCCCGACGATTCTTTAACTTTAGATTTAACTGAAATAAAAAATGACTGATTCTTTGTGAACCATTTAAAAACTACTAAATGGAAATATTTGTGACAAAGGAACGCTTTTATCCATAAATTCCGAGTAAATTTACACAAATCTAACAGATCATGAAAGTAAAATAATGTGCGGTATTGGGAGTGCAGGAGGGAGGAAAGTTTTGCAGTTCATATACAGTTCATGCAGTCACCGTAGGAGCTCACACTTATTAGCCTATTAGGACTAGTGCTTCAGCAGCACGCAATTAAATGTCTTAATGCAAAATATGCACCCAGGTCATGTTTAATGGGCAGAGAGCTAATAAAGGTTGGGCTGATTGAGAGGAGAGGTGACTCACCCTACAGTACACTATAGGTGCTGCGAACACAAGAGCAGGGAGGCCGCAGGTCGCCGTGCAGCCTCTGACCGGCAGCCTCTCATCAGAGACACAGCTCATCAGCAGCTACGAGCCTGCAAGTGCACACAAACTGAAATATGAATCTTGTTTTACTGTGCAAGACTCACCTCAGCAAGTTGAGAGTGTTACACAGAATAACAGCTTATATCCATTAGAAGAGATATGAACATATTAGTACAGTCACATACATGCAGTCAAATGATAAGTACATTTTTATAGCAACTGATCTGATGTTATGAATATGATATTTGCTCAAGCTGACACAAACAGTATTACTGTTGGTGTTGTGCATCACGTTGGACGTTCATCAGCTGCAGCTACGTGTTCCCAGTAATAGTGAAGACAAAGAGACAACATGACACATAACATAAAGCTTTGAGTCAATACTTTGCTTTTAATGGAGAAAGATGAAAATATCAATACCAGCTCATTTACAAATGTGTTGCGTTGCCCAGTTACTTATAGTTAATTGATTTTAACAACCACATGGGAGACGTAGCAAGAAATCAATTGACGGGCCAAGTTAAGTGACTGCATGACAGCTCATATTGTGGCCAATTTGACATAGTCTAATCTGAAAAGACAATAATCCAAAGAAGACAGGCAGGAGTGAATATTACAGCGGCGTTTGACACTCCACCTCCCTCAACAACAGAAATACCAAGCTGTCTGGCGAGAAAACATGAGATGAAGTGGAATAAATTCTCCTGGTAAATGTTATTACAAACAATATGCCTTCATGAAAAAGAGGGAAGAGCAATCTGCACAGACTGACCATTCCGCAAACCGTTTATCAGCTTGAAATGCTATTTCATGCATTAATACTCCACAAACCGCATTCCCCCCAACACTTTCAGTACAAAAGCCCACCGATTTATGATTACCAGTCAACTAAGCAATGCCTGTGGCCCCCGCCGACACACCACTTCCTTTTTACTTCCCTCAACGCCAGCTCATCTCAGGGCTCCTGCAGGTTCAGAGACAAGGCTGTCAGGGTAATGTGATCAAGGTGGATGCAGGCTGAGAGAGGCTAAATCGTGGCTGGGCGATGACATTCTTTGATTTTTAACCATTACAGAGTTTTCATAGAGCTGCAGTCAATTTATTTTATTTATTCTAATGAAGAGCATTAGGAGTGCCATACTGTGCTGCACTGCACATTGATCGCCTCGTTAATCACACTTTGCAGACACTCGCAAATCAAGTTCTAACAGCAAGCACTGAATCAAGTGCAATGAAGCATAAGCTCCTTCACAATTTATGATCTTTCAAATTGCATCTTTTCAACCATTAAATTGCAAGATACCATAAATTTTTATCCTCTCGTCTTCAGTCCTGGTATTGATTCTGTCGTGTGAAAAATAGAAGAGTAGTAAATTCAGGCAGTTAGACAGAATTTAAGCCTTGTCTTCGGAAAGGAAACGGAATGGCACAAGGAGGGCTGTTAATTTGCCATCGAGAACAAATATCAGGTGTGATAAAAATGTAAAAGTCCAACAGGGGCTTCAAAGACGAGGCTGAGATGGGTTTCAGTCCTCTACAACCTTGAGTTCTTTTACTTCACTACCTCTGAAATGCCAGTGCACCTTCAGGGTCTTTTACCATTTTTTAAGATTAGGTACCTGATGTGCTGAAGAATTAGAATTAATATATGGTCATATGTGGTCCTCGCCATATAAGAGAATGAAGAGCACACAGTCGCAGACCCTGCAGCTTTGAAATAAAAGAAGACATGAATACCAGTAGCCCATATATGACATTATATCTGCATATATATGAATACAATGTCAATAGTTCTTACTTTTCTGTCTCTGAGCAAAAGCAATTTGAATATAGAAAACATCACTACAAACTCAACACTTTAGTGGCCCTTACGTTTGACCTGAGAACATCTAAAATGGTTCTTACCTGCCCCATACTGCTTTCAGAAAATGGCATAATTGTTCTTAGATTGCATCTCACTCACACCAAGCTGTAAGGGACACTTGACAAACAATACAGTCAAATTAGTTCTCTGTGATTGAGCAGGTTGAGGATCTATCTAGTACATTATAGGACTAGGAAAAGAAACAGAAGTGGCACAAAAGAGTCTCAATTTGTGTGATAAAGTAAATGAGAGGCGAGGAAACCAGTCAACAGCCTCTGTGAGCGAAGGGTTAACCTCTTCACATCTGCATGGGGACCAACTCTTAAGTTATGATTGGAAAGAGAGCCTGCTGTTACACGTGGCATGAAAATAACAAAGCTTGCAATATAGGGACCCGTCTCAGAAGTTAGACACATCTGCATGGCTGTGTTTTCTTTGTTAATTAATGTTAAAGGAGAACAGCAGCTTGAGGTTTCAGGTACAAGCATATGTAAATGTAAATGCATCCTTTCAAGTTTAAAAAATCTAAACAAATTAAAATGGTTAAGCAGATGCAAAATTACATTTGCAAATGTCTGTCATTGTTTCACTCCTTGGAACAGTGGAGAAGAAAGCCTTCACTGACCTCTGCACACTGAGGAAAGCAGGGCAGCCGTAATCATATAGTGTGCCAGACAACTGCTCTGAAAAGGCGAACAGTAAAACTGCAACGCCATGGCCAACAGGCGTGGAAGATAATGCTGCTCCAGTCACTTTCATGGGAGGTACAGCCCTACTCAGACAGCACAAAATGTGACTCCACATCCTGAGAGAAGTAACGCTGGTGAGGCAGCAAAAGTGTTTTTGACACAGACCCTCCCCAAGGGAAGCAGAGGAAATAGCACGTAAGGAAAACAAACCATAATAAAAGGCATAAAAGCTCACAAACATTGGATTGATCAGACAATTACAACCCATCTGGCTTGTTAAACTCAATCTGCTATCACACGCAGACTGGCAGTTTGGCTTTTAGCAGTTGGACTGTTCCCAGACCTGCCAACAGCTGAAACTTAAAAGACGAGTTTGGTGATAAGCTATGTTTTTCCTATTATCAACAAATCCCTTGAAAAAAGACAGAAACAAACAATGAGTTGATTCTAATATACAAGAAAGGGCTATTTTACAGATCCAGTATCAGTCCTGACAGTCTCACTGATTTGTTTGTATGGGAATGTGAATATGAGAGACAGGAAGCAACTGGGCAACGCTGTCAAGGTGGCGAGTCGGATCGTTTATGAGCGGCGACATTCTTTTGTCAGACAGAAAATCACAGGAACAGACTGCACCAAGCGCATTTATCTGCAGCTGAAAATAGTCTTGAAAAAAACAGTTATTGCACTTCGAGAAACGTTTGCTGTAATCATAACTGTTTTTGAAAAATTAGACTATATATTTGTGACTCATTTTAAAAGTCTTCAGTAGGAAAAAATGGGCTTGGGGAAGTCGAAAAGTATTGCTAATCAGACTAATGCATTGTTGGGTTTTGGTCTTGTCATCAGATTTATTGACAATAACAAACGTATAGGATATCTCTATCCTTATTGTTTAAGATGAAAGTCCAAATCTAAACAGGAGGGCACCTCATGCTGAACGCTGCTGCCAAAACACAACAAAACAAACACCATGCATGGTTCTTGATTTGATAATCCAGAACTGAGGGCTCTTGTGATGCTCTGCACTGATCTAGTCACAGCTGAACTCTACATAATACGCCGCATCCCTCTTGTGATGATTCAGATAGAAAACTGGACCAAAACACAGTCTCACTCTATAGGCAACCACATATCAACAAGCACACAATAGTGCACTCAAAAAGACACTTTCACCAGGCCAACAAAGGGAGATGCTACGAGGTATGACAACTTCTTGTGAACGACAAAATACCGCCTGACAAGCTTTCAAGGGATGGTTGAGCTCTGGCAGATTACAGAGATCTTTATCTTTTCATAAAACGGAGTGCAGCATTTAAGTGCCAATGACTGAGAATACAATCTGAATTGTAAAGTGTGTCACAGCCATTACATGGAGATGTAGGGCCAGTAATGGTGAGAGTAATTGTGTGATGACAGTTTCACTGCACAGTGACATTCTCCAGGGCATTGTCATCATCCCTGGCAGGTAATACGGGTCCACTGGGAATTGGGTATGTCTTACAGTTGGAGTTTCTTCTTCATAAACACCCACCAACCCCCCAACGCATCCTTACTTACAGCTTTGTCAAACCCCAGAACTTGCAGTGGCTTTTCAATATAGCTGCAGGTCTGAGTGAGGTAATTAGATGTTAATGTGAAATAATGGAATCATGGCGGGTTGGTACATAGGGAGAAATGCAGACCGTGGCGTGATCTCTGAGTGAAAAGCACAATTGCTTAAAAATCAAAACATGCTGTCAGCGGCTCACCTAAGCAGCAGAAAATGCCCTGACTACATTACAATGGTAATTGCTCTGACAAAATTACCTTGTCTAAGATGAGCTCGACCAGACATCTGAGACCTGCATGTCGATTGGCTCAATTTCATGATCATTGGGAGGCTGAAATCAAGGCCTTTATGTGAGAGAAAATCAACAGGGAAATTGACATAAACATCTCGTCGGAGACATTAAGCTGAATGGTAGAGGGAGCTTCAGTTTTACTCTGCATTGTTACGAATCCATTTAAAGTGAAACTATACTTTCAAAGACCCATTCTTCAGATTGAGTATTTGAAAGTGCAAGACATCAATATGCGGTAAGTGAAAATGAAATACTGTGCATAAAGAAGTCATTTGATATCTTGATTAGAAATCAGATCATGTTGCTCCCTCTAGTGGTTAATTCACCTTTTGTGTAATTAATAACATTTGTTGAATATGTTTGCTTTGTGCAGCTGGATGTCAGATGTAAGAGTTACTGTTGCCGTTCTTTTGACGGCTGCATTAGATGCCAAACTTGTGCTTTTGTAATCTTTAAGAGTAACAAAGGAGAGGTTGAACCACAGCCAAGACTGAGTGAGATGACTTAATAAACAAAAACATAGCATCATACATGGACTCCACCTTTGATTGTTAGTTGTGGCTCTTTCTGTCTGGGCTTTTCTTCACATGTAACAGGACGAGGAGAGTTAAAATGCCTCTTGCGTCTGTGATCTGATGAGGATCACCTTCATCCATTTGAAAGGTGATTTCCGAGCAAAATTGTTTCTCCGAACACATGCTGCTTGAGCCGTGAGCACATTTTTCCAGCATGTTAACAAACATGTAATTTCCATAAACACATCCAGTAATTGACAGCTTGATTTGGGCTCTGCCAGAGAGCTGACAGACACTTCTTGGCTGCTTTAATGCAGGCTGCACAGACTTAAGGCCTCACCAGGCTGTAATGAGCTTCTCAGGGCTTTGTCTGGATTAGACCACCAAACACAGAAATAAATATCACACAAATCCAATTCAACATTCTTTATCTTGTTAGATTATACGACAAGCTGTAATTCAGAGTTACAGTCAAATTAAAGAAGAATTTCCTCTAACTTCACATTTAAATCTAAATTAACCGGGATAACAGGAGGTGGCGAGTCAGCCTTTTACAAAGTGCCTGCAGATATCAGAGAGTAAGATTAACTTTGAAATCCTTTTTAAGATTAAATGTAAAGAAATTCACATCTTGCAGTAATGTTTAATCTGTTAAAGAGAGTTTATCTAAAACAGAAACAACAGAATTGCATAGGAATCCATGTAAAGGTAAACATCAGGTTTATGGGCTTTAAAAGCTATAAAAAGTGATTTTAAAGTGAAAATTATTGTGAATCTTTTTTTTGACAAAGAAAAATACATAAAAGCAGCAAAAACGTTTATGTTGGAATTAAGAGTTCAAATACAAGACGATTTAGTAATTTGTAATATCTGATATTTGTAATTCTGAATTCAGTACATTTTGAGACTTTTCAGGAACTTGCAGCATTAATGCATTGAACTGTAATGAAATAGTTAATTCCCTCAATTTCTGTTATTGCTAACACTTTATCAAACAACGAAAACAAATGTTTCAATATGGAAGTTGCTGGGGAAAGTATTGATATTGGTGCTGGCGTTGCTTCAGTGGGCTCTATATTGAACCCTGCGGTATCTAGAGGCAAAGGTTTGCTGCTTGAACACCAGCGGCCCATTCAAGTCTATTCTCTCTATAAAAAGCTGTGGTTCAAGAGCAGCAGAGAAATGATGGCGAGGACAAGAGGAAAAATAGAGTCTGATAAATCTGTATTGAACAGTGAGTGAAGGATGTTAATACATATTAATGGTGACTGGAATATTTGCAAGTGAATACATCGGCAAAGGGGATTAAACATAACTCTCCATAGAAGGGGAGGTATCATCACTCCCATTCTGGCGTCGGACTCGGCCGTATCAGATTCATCCCCATGCACATTGCCAGCAAACACTAAGCCCTTATCTCTCCACTGGGCCTCTCCGGAGAGTTTACAATTTCTCGCTTCGTTGGAGCCTGAGCTGAGCTTGTTACTGGCACAAAGGCTGAGAGGTGGCCTGGTTGAGAGCACAAAGCCGCCCTCACCTCTGGACGGATACATTTCCCTCAGATAACGGACGACTTGTTGGACAGCGGCACTACAGTGTCCCTATACATTAGTATGACAGCCACACATCCCCTGCACCGTGGGACTCACAACAAAGTTCAAGTAAAAAAAAAAAAAGACATGACACACTGACATGGCTTCAGTAGACAATCCTTATTAATGAGTTGTGTTAGAGGTGGCGGAGGGACATGAACTCAGCAGATGTCCGCATGGTCCCTGGGAGACACTTTACTGTCCCGCCATGGGCGCTATTCTCTGAGGGCGCAAGCATCAGATGCAACGTCCCATTTGCTTCTCGGCTGATTGCATTAACTCCCAAGGGGATTAATGATAGAAACACAGACATGAAATGTAGGGTAAATGTGCCTTTTAACCACACCAAAATGTATGTTAGGTCATTTGTAGACGAATGAGGCCATTTAGCAGTTAAACCTATCACGGTAATGTCCATATACATTCTCCAGCCCTGTGAAACCGTCTCTTTATCCAGCTGCACAATGGAAACCACACACACAGCTATAAATATCCGTTAGTTGTTAATTTTACAGACACAAGCTAAATATAGCTTGTTCTCTGAAAATATGCCTGTATTTTTCCTCAGAGTATAAGTCTTGTATACATGTACTTCTATGGAACACAAATTGATGTGAACAAAGTAAATGCTCCATGTGTAGGTACAAACAGAACATTGCTATCCTCTGAACATAAAGCTACACTTTCTGGTTTGTGACCAATTCAAAAGAAATAATTATTTCTTGAGCTTTCATTGTCTAATAAGTAACCCAAAGCTACACTTACTTCAAACGTTGATAGTGTGATTTGAGGGAAGTCATTTTTATGTTGCACCGTCTCAGACCAGAGAAAGAGACCATTTCTAAAACTGAGTGATGGCAAATGAATGTGTGGGTCATAATACTGCAGACACTGCACAGATAAACCTCAAAGTGCTTTGTTGAATAAGGGCTTGCACGACGTGGCCAGAGAGGACAATGACAACATGAAAAATGCAAGTTATTTCACTGTACTTTATAAAAGAAGAGAATGCCATTATGGTTTCAGTAGGTTTTCAGTTGACAAGTAATATTGGATTGCTGCTCGTCTTACAGTAGGTCTCCAAGTCACAGCAATTTCAGCAGACATGTTGCTGAGACAGCTCTGGCATTGTTTTCTGGAACACAGTGAAATTCTATTTTCAGTTTTACTTGGTGCAGTAATTATCTGCATTGTTGGTGAGAATAAAGAAAATAAAGTGCATGAATATGTGCCGGTCAATTGGATTCTGTCAGTTCAAGCAGAATTGGGTACACAAGCGAGCAGCTTGCCAGCTTGTAATAACGATGGTGTTTGCGTGGAACAATTTCCTCTCTAAAACAGCTCATCAACAGCAGAGAGAGTCTGTCACCCAGGGTACGGAGTGACAAGTCTTCTGCATCTCCGTCTGTTATTAACATGTCTCTTACGACAAGCTCAATTATCTGACACTGCCCGTAATTTCCATTCCTTTTTCTGGCACAATGTAAAGTTCCTCTCCTTCATTTTCTAAGCTGGTCGTTTTGGATCCGGCAAATACTGATATAAGACATGTGTGGGAGGAGGATGTGAAAACTGAGAGAAAAACATCTACGAGTCAGAGCGAAGTTGCTGCAGTCTCGCAATGCCGAGAGTTTGATCTTTTTTGATATTTGATGTTTTAAAAAGCCTGAATGCTAAACATTTGTATTACAATAATGTTGTTTGTTGGTTTCCATATCAGAAAAATATGTGAGATTTATTATTAGAGTCAGCAGCACACAGACTCACTCACAACGTCCTGTAACCTTTGTGACAGAAGCTGATATTAACTCTTATCATGTGCTCAGAAAATACTAAATGGACCTTGTGGTGAGATTGTTTTGTCAACAAAACCGGAAAGCAGATGTGAGAAGTCTCTTCCAAGCGATTGTTCACGATGCTACTGAAGTTCACTGTTAACTAAAGCACAAAAGGATTGTTGAAAACGTTAATATCAGACTACGTTTCAGCTTTGCAATCAGAAAGCTGCGAGTGTGTGACGTCTGTGACCTCCACAGTTTTGATCCCTGACCTGTACGGAGCGTTGCTGCGCTAATTTGAATGTACAATAGTTTATTAAATGATTGTACTAATGAAAAGGAAAGAAAAAAATATATAAATTAAGTTGAAGGTGCTTCCTAACAGCAAGTCTTGATTAACTAAATAATATAGAAGCGTTTGATTCATTCTAATGAACCATTCAAACAGCTTTTTATTTTTTAACAGCCTATTGATTATTTTCAGACTGTACAATCTTGCAATCATTTTGAATAAATCAACTAAAATAGAGGATAAATGCCATTCAAATGACTGACCTCATGTTCTTCATATTTTGACATGGAGAAGATTTGGGACACTTTACAACCTTTCATCTTCAAGATATTTTCTTTTTGGCAAGCAGGGTTCTCAATCTGAAAAGTTTAAGTCATAGCTGGTAACTGGGAGCTATTTTGGAAACGTTATGTTTTAGTGCAGACCCCAAAGGCCTGTTAGAGGTTACCTTACTGCTTCAAATCTTACAGCTAGACTGCCTCTGCTCGTGTACGGAGGGGATGCATAATAAAAAGTGAAAATGTTCCACCAAAGTGAAATATCGCTGTAAGTGGGAGTGTCTGGGTTGCTGTGGGGGAACGTTAGAGGAAGTGGTAATGATGACAGCTCTAACTCAGTGCAGGTGCAGCAAAGCATGGCAGGTTGGTCAATTGCCCAGAACCCATTACTTCTCTCCCGAGACCAACCTTGTAATGTGCTAGGTAACTTCTGTAAAGGATTGACCTACTGTCAACAGAGAAATCTCTTTTTACATAAAGACACAAGTGCACCTCACAAGGTTACGCAGGCGGGTTAAGGGCGTGTTGAATACCTTTTGAGTGCACTTTTTGCAGACATTATATATTATGAAAGAAAAAAAACTTTAAATAATAAAACCTTTGGATTTGCTTTATCCTTAAACCAGTGGAACACTGTCTTTGTTTGGAAAACAAACAGTAGTATAGCTATCGGCAAAGAAATGCTCTGTCTGCACTTGGTGGTTGGTCTTGTTGGACAGGTTCGCCCCGTTGAGCTGTAGGAGACACTTTGGTATTTTGTAAGCACAGAACACAATGCCGGGGAATGTACAATTCATAATATTGTTTCTCCCTTTCTGCCTTCACAGGAGCCTGAAACATGTGCGACACTGCCAGAGATGGGAATAGGATGACCTTGGGTGCCAAATACATCTGTTTCGGTGTCATCTTCAGACAGCCACAGTTTGACCACTATCTACCAGATGCATTCCATCCGACACTTGTAACAATAGTGTAAATGGGACGAAAATTGAGCTCACCTTAAAGGCGGACTTCAGTCCTCTTGAAGGCTGAAAGCCCTGGATGAGTCCGGTGCCCAGTGGCAGCTCAGAGTCCTTGTTTTGCTCCCTGAGACGTGTGTAATCAGAGAGAAAGTCCAGCACAGATTACAGTCTTCAATCAGTCAGGGAGGAAAATGATATGTACATCATTGTCTCTGCCGCACATCCCAGGCACTGTCAGCCTGCATGCATATTACCTGTGTCAAAACTGCCAGGGACATGACGAGAGAAAGTGAGAGCCATCACAGAGCCGCCACTCAGGGGGGTGTCGAGTCTTCGAGCGCAGCAGCCAGATTCAGTCTCCATGGGGACTCTACTCTGACCTCCAGGATGTTGTTGACACCATTTAATGTACATTTTCAGATACAAAACGACTCCTTTCATATCTGAAATTGTTTTCAATGGGCTAAATGACACTGAAGGCCAGCTCTTGACACCAAAAGAGAATATTGAGCGCACGCTTGCAGTTCATCCTCAACTCCAGTCTGAGGAAGTTGAAGCCATTGTCACATTTGACCTTGAGGTGCACAATAAAGACAAAGAGTTATTTCGTGCCATGAGAAAACTATACGACTGCTGTGAGGAATGGCTAAAATTATACGTCCTAATCTTCTCATAGATCCCAACCGCATCTTATGCAATTGTCTCTTCACCAAAAACAGACACATGCTGCGTATGAGTACAAAGAACAACATAATGTGGAAAATTTGATGGAGGTGTCTCATTGTTGTCGGTTCAATTTTCACAGTTGGATCTGGTAAAAAACGTACATACAGAAAATGCAAACCAGCAGGAGAGAATATGGACAGAACAAATTGATCAAGGAGAGTTCCACTCTCCTAAAATAGAACGTAGTCAGACCATAATTTTACTGTATTTAATTTGAAGCTGTGAATGGCACTTCTGAATGGAAAAGGATGATGGAAAATGTACGCACCTTACTTTTATACCCAGTGGACATCTTTAAATTTAAACATCCACCCAGACACTCAATAATTGCCAAAAATACATGAAAACCTAAACCCACAAGCCCGCGACTTCTGGCCATGGCCCAGGTTTGCATAATAGCCTCCCTGTCCCTCACTAGGTATCTGTTCACCTTGAAAAGTCCAGCCCTAAACACAATGTCAACACAAGCACTTTCTAGCTCGACGATTCTGTTTGTCCTGCTGGGGCTCCAGAGGGAGGTTACCAAATTGTCTCTGGAATAAAAAAAAAGGCGCTGACCTGAGCTAAATTGGCCACACTCAGTAGACAGGGAATATCAGGTTATTGAGTTGATCCATGCTGTGTTTCCCTGCATGGGGAAAATGATCTGCGCTATTGTCTGCCTTCTACAGTTGATCAAGGGCAAGAATGTGTCAGGAATGTAAAAACACAGGACACTTTTTTATGTGGTTTCAAATGTCCTAATGGTTTAAGAGTGAAAACACCATTAGTACCCTTCTATAAACAAAATATTAAGCATGATGCTAAGTGCATTTCAGTCACGAGGAGACATTCAGTTAATATCCAAGAGGAAATTAAATAAAGGATTTATTCTCTAAATTCTGTGTTTCACAGAAGGGACATATTGCAAATAAATGCAGCTGCTGAACCCCAACAATTCATCGCACTGTACTTTCAAGTTGTTGATTCCTTGAGAAAGGCAAATAATAGTCACTTTGCAAAAATTGTAGGCCTATCCTTCAACAACTGGGGAAAACAGTTACAATTTGGCAGGGATACGGAGGGAAGAAGCAGCCCTCTTGCGCAAGTATCTTGTATATTTGGGACCGAATAATACAAGAAGTCATTTCTGCCAACAGTTCACATTACCTCCCAATGGTTAAGAACCATAATCCCAATAGCATTTTGAATTCTATCACACAAACAGATGGAAATGTTATTGCATGATTACAGTATTTATTGTGTTTATGCATTTTGTACATGAATTGGAAGAGAAGTTGTACACCATGTACAATTGCACCAATATTCAAGCTGAGCCAGAAGCAAAGCCGTTTGCTGCAATAAAACCACACAAACAACTAGTAGTGTAAACACTATTTTTCCATCACAAAAACACAATACTGAAGCTGCATTATTGAAAAAGCTTTCCTTTTACTCTCCAAAATAAGACTTATGTTGAATTGTGTTTCATTCCTCTTTTGCAAAATTCGTTCTCTATGAAGTTCAAACTACACCAACGAGAAACTAAGTGTGTGCAGTAAACACACATTTGCCTCCACAAATCAAAGCAACAAGATACATGTCTTGCATCCGTTTTAAAGAAACTAAAATCACCTCTCCAGATCAATTAACTGGGCTAACAACAGTTCTCTGCTCATAAGGTTCCAGGCCAGTGCCGACATACATAAGTACGCTATTAGACGAGCTGTTGACAACAGTTTGTTGACAAAGTTAGCCTCTAATCCAGGTGGTCAGTTGAAATGACAGCGTAAACAGTGTCACGCTCAGCAGCCCGATCTCTCTTCCTTCCTTTAACGTGCAGAGGAGGTTCGCCAACTGATGGCAGCTTGTATCTGCAGTGGCCAGAAGAAGCATCCCTCCTTTTGTTACAATGCAACGTGGCTGTCTAGCAAGAGAAAGTTAACCTGACTCTGGCACCGGACAATCCTCCTCAACACATTTCACACTGTGGGTGTGATTTGCATCATAAAAGCTAAAGGCAGACATACGCAGACTCTGGTAAATAATATTCAAGCATTCACAGAGTACAAATTATCTAAAAGCTGCAGAAATATTCCTGAACTTCACACCTAAGAAATATTTCACGTTTTAAAAATGAAAAAAAACTCAAACAATTCTCTAAGCAGATTGTCCCAAAGGTCTGTGTATAGGTTCATTCCTGCAGGGGAGAACAAATTATTACAATATTCAGATTACCGAGCAGGGGAAATTAATTGGACTAATTAACATACAAGTAAATGATGATACCGTTAACACATTTCATTAACTCAAACTGTCATTCTATGTTCCTGATGCACTTGGTATTGCATTACAATGAATTGGATTCATTAAATTATGCAAATGAAAGGAACGACAATACGGACAAGTCCTTTTTAACTTTATAGACCACAGCTTCTGACTCGCTTTCATCAAATTGACTAAGACTCAAAAAGCATGTGCTTTCCATTCTGATTAAGCAGATAAAGCTTTTCATAGACTACCATTTTAATTATGTTCACAGACACTAAAACCAGGAAGGCTATAATACATATTTAACTCCCTTATGCCGCTCTCTTTAATATTAAAGAGAAAATAGCAAAAGTACCTAATTAGTCAAATGTCCAATTTAGTGTAAGAGGCACAGATAGTGATGCAGATACTGTGGGAATGTAATATCAGGTTAATATTAAGAAATATTAAGAAACGAATGGTAACTCTAGCAAATGATAGTGACTGGAAACTGTATGGACTCTTAGAAGTCAGTAAAAAAGAGAGCAGGTTATTTAAATAGGTTCCTGATAATTAACTCACCTATACATGAATCTAGGTCATAAAACCAGAAGCTGTTACCTCCCGTGCGTCTGTAGGGTTTGTTCAAAGTCATGAGACAGTACTTTGTTCTCAGAATATGTTGCTGACATTTGTGTGTGACATTAACTTGTGGTCCACACCTCCTGTTAGCCTCAGTGACTTCTGTCCATATCTTAGCGGTGCTACATGGGGAAGGTCAATGGGTCAAACGTACCTCTCGTCCTGCTCCCTTGGCTGTAGTGACATCTACTGGACTACTAACCCAGAGTTTAAGCGACGGGGGGGAGAATGAACCGCTGGCTCGATGACAAGTCTTCGAAAAGACACAAAACAAAAGGTTTCAAGTAGAACTCGAACTTGTCTTAAGTTAAGTCATTTTAGTATGAAATATCAATCTACCAACAACGTTCATGGATACAAACCTAAAACAATTAAGGAAAAATAAAAATAAATTCAAGTGTAACAGAAGGTTTATATTGATGTTATATGTATATATTTATACAGAAGATGTTTAAGTGAGAACAAACATAAACAGTGTTTAGTACATAATATAAAGATACTGTTTTAGTGAGGGGGTAAATCATTAATCTCCTGAAGAGGACAACGTGTCCAAAATCTAATCAAATATGACACCATAATTCACTATTCATTGTGCATTAAAATTGACAATTCAACAGTTGGGGGGATAAAAAAAAACACATAACAAAGAAGAGGGAACTGCAACAAAAAGTTAAAGAACAAGTATCAACAAAAAGACAAACATTTTTATATTTACTGACTGAATATAAAGGACAGTTTCTTGGGAAGTATACAAACAAAATTATACAAAAAGGATTAACAACAAGATGAAGTGATGAGAATAGTGCCGTTATAAAGAGTACCGCTTTCAGGAATGCACAACGTTTTTCCAACTGCATGACGGAGCAAGAGGCTGATGAGAATTCTGCAAAGCTGTTTCTATAACACGAACAGGGTCGTCCTCATCGTAAAGACGGACATGGTAGAATTCGACGAGCATTGGCAACATGGTGACAGCTTAATTCACCTCAGCTTTTGGTCCATCATCAAATACTATTTCTTCACATCACCACCACAGCCCGAGAAGCTACAGGGGTGCTTACTCTAATTATATCACACAGTCACAAGTCACCCTGAGTTTCTAGACGAATTTGGCAATTCCCTCAACAAAAATGGCTTTTCTTCTAAATATTACAATGCATGTTTTTTTTTTAAAGTCCTCCAAAAAGGTTTTATAAAAACACATTTAAATTACGTATAATGGAGCCATTTGAATATTTTTGACTTTTAATATCACAAATGTGTTTTCTATGTAAAGCCCAAATATAAATAGCTGTTCAGTCAAAATATTTAATCAGCAAATAATGTGCATCATATCAACAGTATGTATATATATATATATATATATATATATATATATATATATATATATATATATATATATATATATATATATATATATATATTCAAGAGAAATTACAATACAAAATTGTGATTGTTTTGATTTTCACCTGCAAAATGTAGCAAGTGTGAGCAAAGCTTTTCAGGAGGGCTGGCTAATTTGCAAAAAGACTAAAATAAGAATGCATAATATAAAAAACACACACAACATGAATAAATTTGCATGGACATAAGCAATAACATTACTTAAAATTAGCTCTGTTGCGAGATTCAATCTTTGCTTAAAGGATGGAACAAACCTTGCTGACGAAGGACATCATAAGAATATACCATGAAAAAAAAGCGAGGAGAAAATTGCTCAACTTACCAATATTCTTTTGTGAAAAACACATTAACACAAAATAGTAGGTTCAAAACAAAATGGCATCCTACATTTCCAACGACATAATATTGTAAAAAATAAGGCATTTCCTTGTGTGTTTACTGCAATGTCATTTTCCACTTTTATCTTCTTTTTGTCTCCCTACTAGTTTTTCCTCAGTAAAAACTGAGTACAGACATGACCTGACGATTTCCGTGTTAAAATATATACTGTATATATACATATATACTGTATATATATTTATAATTTTAGTTTTTCTTCAAAACTCGAATAAAAATGCAGGTAGGAGTACACAGTATGAGAAAGGTTGTAGAAGTTCATAAGTGTAGTGTAAATCACTCCATGACTTCGCTGGCCGCTACCGTGGTGACGAGCTGGAGAGGGATCTCTGCGTTGGCCAGGATGTCCTGGGCGTCGCTGGAGCCCTGCTGGATGCTGGTGAGGATGAGGGTGGTCCCGCCCGCCGTGGTGATGATGCTTTCCGAGGACCCCGCCGATTCCATCGAGGCCACCACAGCGCCGCCAGAGTTCACGCCTTTTTTGTTCTGATGAGTTTTAATGTGCTTCGCCAGGTGGTCGCTCCGCATGAAACGCTTTGAACATTCTGGGCAGACAAACTTCTTCTCTCCTGCCAGAGAGGAAATATAGTTTGAAAGATGAAGAGTGTGATGCTGAATACATTTGGAGAGACTCAAACATGGCATCTATCTGGACTGTATGGTTCATAGGCGAGGAGGCAAGTTTAGGAAAGGGCAGCCAAATTCAATGTGGTTGTCTGAAATAATAAAAAAGGCAGAAATGTCCCTGAAGTCTAAATAATTTGATTGTAATATTATTTGTTGAAATCCAACCCATCACTGACAAATTGATACTATATAGGTGATTACAATTATCACAAATTATAAATCTAGAATTATTAAATACGCAATGCTTCAAGGGATAGTTTGGACTATTTGTTGTGTTGTACGAGATAATTTTCCGCAGTCAGTGTGGACCGTAACAGAATCGCGGTCGGCACGCCCCCCAAAACGTATTTTAGCCACTTAAAAACTACTGTGGTAATACACTGAGTATGGATAAGTACTTATACAAGCCCACTGAAAAAAAAAAAAAAAATCAGAACTATCCTTTTGATATCTGAGCTTGAAGCTGACATTTTTATGAAATGCTACTATAGGCCGTACTGTCAGAGGCCTCAGTCAGTCAATTATATGGCAAAGGCTTGTAAATTGGTCATTTCTCTTTTAAAAGTCTATTCTGGGGGTAAATGTCATCAGATAATATAGATCATTATGTTGTACTCGTATATTTCCCTGGATTTCGTACAGGCTACTACTTCCTATAGCTTACCCAATGACAACAGACGGTAACTGCAGGGAAAGATTTCATTAAACAGCAAATTAGGTAAACTGATACAAGATTGTTCAGATTAAAAAGGAGAATAATGTGATAAACCGAAAAGCCAAACAGCTCACTACAAGTATCTCTTGAAACACTTGTTATTTAATCTGATGTTAACAGATCCTGACTGTCCAGTCTGGATCTAGACTGCATACAAAAAATGTTTAAACCCCATTCTGAACTAGAAAACTGGGAAATCTGGTTGTACTTTTTTCACAATGAAATCAATCCTCAACTGACATTTTACATGTAAATCTAAAGGGGGACAAATGCTGTTAATTCTTACGTGACTCACACTTTGCAGGGCACAAATTAACATATTTTACTGGTGTTTTCCTGATGTGCAAACACAGAGGGAGCAAAAAAAAAAAAAAAGGCACCTGTGTGTGTTCTCCTGTGTCTCTGCAGCTCGTCGCTGCGTGTGAACCTCTTCCCACAGAACATCCAGCTGCAAACAAAAGGTCGCTCTCCTGAATGCCAGCGCAGGTGTGCTCGCAGGTGTGATGTCTTTCCATATACCTTCCCACAGCCAGCAATGTGGCAGATGTGCTGCTTCTTCTTCCCTGTGTTGGATCCCCTGAGGAGCACAGGTACGGACAGTTAGGGTCCCGATGTGTTTATTTCCAATGCAGAGCAGTACAGAGTATGAAGTCCGGTTTACTCACCTCCCACCTGACTCTTTACAGTTGGGGCACGTGCACGCCACTCTGCGCAGCCTCTTGCCCTCTTGACCCAACTGATCCTCCTCATCCACCATCCTCACGCGAAGGTGGGACAGGTCGCTTGTGTTCAGGGTGGAGTCGGTGCTTAGCTGCCAGTCTCCAGAGTCGGGCTCTTCTTTTATCTGAATGTCTGGAAATAATGTGTACGTAAATATCAAGCTCTGGTAAATTTATCAAAAAGCCTTCAGAGAGAGAGATACTCCATTATTCTGTGTGACTGACAGCATGGAAGCACATTTCACAAGTTAAACTTAGTGATAAAATAATTACGTGATTGACAGAAAATGCATCAAAGGCAATTTTGATAATTCAATCAACATACTCTGTGGATTTTTGGCCCACAAGTGGCAGAAAATGGAAGGAAGGACTTTGCTACAATGAAAAACTTCATCATAAGGTTTGGATAGCTATTATTACATACAAACTAAACAAAAACCCATTTAAAGATGCAATGCATTTTGCAGAGATGCTGAATGTAAACAAACTATATTTATAAAGAAAACTCCAATTGTTTAAGCGGATTATCTACGAAGAAATACCAAGTTTATACAATGTCTTTGTGGATTTTTGCTGTATACATTTACAATTGACTAAAATATGGACCATCTTCACAACACATCATATAAATAGCACAGGCTTTACTGGTTGTTTGAGCCAGCGTGCACATTACCAGGTTTGTGAAACTGAAGACGCTAAATGGAATTCAGCCATCATTCATTTCATGATTTACACCTGTGCTTTTCCTGCTGTGACGCATCAAGGTGTCTTCAGTGTAAAAGACCTATTGACTGATTTAATTGTAGTAGTTTAGTAGTCAGTTAGATCCGTACAACAGTACAGATGATTTTACACAGACGGCACATTTAATAAATTAGTGTGACACAAAAGTCGGCAATCTATTTGATATGAAGTGCCATTCTTAAACATTCTTATTAATCAGTATGCCATTTCATCATTAAGGTTAACATTGTGTTCAATTACGACACCACAGAGAAAAATGTATTCGTCATAGATAAATAATCACGACATTGATGACATTGTATGATTTCTAAATATCTATGCAACAAAATAAAAATTAAGTACATTATAAATGTATTAATAAAAAGAGCTACTGTACCTCCAGGATAGTCTGTGTCTCCTTCATGTTGAGCCATTGTGTTGAGTGTCACTGTCTGCAGGTTGGGGATCTGTCCCGTGCTGATACCGACTGGACTGGAACCCAGTGATAGCGTCTGGACTGGTGCCAGGGTTATCTGCTGGGGTGGGGTTGTTGGCAGCTGCAGATTCTGTAGGTTATGCACTCCCTGCACCTGAAAGGTCTGCCATTGTATCTGACCCGACGGTGTGACCGTCTGAGCTTGGATGATGAATGTTCCCGGGTTGATCAGCTGCACGTTTTGCAGGTTCTGCCCAGTTGCGATGGACTGGACCACCTGACCGTTGGTGGTCTGAATGGGTACCTGCTGCAGCTGGATGATGGGCTGAGCTGAAGACACCTGGATGCTTTGCTCCTGGTTCTGTTGGAGGAAGCCCTCCTGGAGACCAGAACTCGAGTCAGATTGCTCTGTAATCACTGATGACAATGAAGTGTGTTGTGTCAGCAGACCTGATTCGTTCGTTTGAATTTGTAGCTGAGAGGAAGACGTTGGCACATAGATCTCATGATTTGCATTTGAGCCATCTACTGGTAGCGTCTGTGACAGGTGATTATCTGTCTGACTGTCCGAGCCATCAACGGGCTGACTCGTTATAATTAGCTGGCCATCAGCAGTGATCCCTGTTGCTATAGTCTGAGCACCAGAGAGGCCAAGGGAGTCCAAGTCCACACTGTTAATAGGAACAAAAGTAATGTTCCCAGGCAAACCAGCAGGCACATTAGTAACAACCTGACCCTGGTTGTTGAAGGTGGCGCTGCCAAGAGAAACCCCCTGGAGCTGCTGGACATTACCAGTCTGTGATATGAGGTTCTGGTTGTTATTAAGGATGTTTGCAGTTGGTGTTATACTGAGACTCTGGCTACCGTCAGGCAAGATCTGAATCTGCCCTGTGGCTCCTTCCATGCCGGAAGTGGAGAAGCTCAGCTGTCCATCTGCTGTTTGAAGCTGAGGAATTACTTGGTACTGAATGTTAGGCACTGAATTGGCAGAGGAGGCGTCCGTTCCCGACGTCACAAAGATTTGCTGACTCTGTAAGTTCTGGAGAGGAAGAACATACTGTCCGTTCGATGTTAACATTCCTTGATTTTGGATTTGTATAAATCCAGATTCATCTTTTGCTGATGTGGTGGAGGTTAAAATCTCCCATTTTTCAGTTCCAGTAAACTGAGTAGATGGATCCGATGTCTGGGGAAATAAATTATTGAAAAAACTAAATTAGGCATTTATTGTTAATTACATATTTTAAGTCCAGTTATAACCTGTTTTTTTTTTCAAATATACAGGAGATATATTTGAGACTTTGTACACAGCGTTTCACATGCATGTTCCTGTTCTTAGTAACTGGTAATCTATGAATGTGATATTACCTGACCTTTAATTCTGTAAGGTTCAACGCTGATTTATCATAAATAACAATACATCAAGAGTTCATACATTCAACTCATACATTTGACAATCTCAGTGGTGTGTCATCCTGCGTCAGCTACTCCGACCCATGAAACAAAATTCCATGGCCGACAGCAACTCCCGCTACACCTAACTACGCTTGAAGGCTATATTTAGCATATTGGCAAAAGCATTTCATGTGATAACATGTAGAAATGTACATCCCAAAAAATAGTCCGAACATCTTGGGATAAGAAGAGCTTAAAAATGCTTGATATATATATACACTCACACAGTTGCTCATAATCAATCTCATCAATAAGCACAAATACAAAACCACATCTTGACCTCCATTAATTTATCTAGAGTTTAACTTCACTTCATTCCCTGATGGACTTTTAGTTAGGGATGTAAGAAAATATCAAAAGTATTGCAATATTATGTTTTGTGATGTGTTTTTGATACAAGTGTATGCAGTAGAGATCCCGTTCTTCTGATTGCATTAAAAAGTTGAATTGTTTTTTTACTCATATTCTACAGATGTGATTTGTTCTTTATAACAGATTTTCCCAACAATTCTATTTTTAAATATTGCAATATATCGCTTTGCCTGCAGTATCACAACACATCGCAATCACACCAGTATCATGATATGTATGCTTGCCCATACAAGCCCTACTTGTGGTTGATGTTGCTTTTTATCTGAGGGCAATACAACATAAGCACGAAGCAATAGAGTGAGTTGCCAGATGTTTACACTACATTAAATATAGAATATCTAGTTACATAGTACTTCCAGTGATAACTGCAATTGCGTTCAATAGGTCATATACAAGGGCCACTGGGTTTAGCCCCAGTACACGTAGCCACATGACCAGAAGGATACGGATGCCCTTACGGAGTCTGTTTTAGTAGTTACTGGTAAAAACATTCCAGTTGATGCAATGAGATATCCACCTAAATGTCAAAAAGTGTAAGCTTGACTACTGTCCAACCACCAACGTTGCTCAGTTGTGACTGAGGACTTAACCTAACTGCTGTGTCTGATCTAGCAGAGGTGCTGACTTACCACATCAGCTACAGCACCTCTGTCCACCTCTGACGACGGTGACCCAACCTTAGTGCAGGTGGTTGCTAGCAGGTCGAGGGGTGATGGCTGAGTGTCCTTCCCACAATAAGCACATTTTAAAAAAGGAAGAAAGTGGTTGTCCATTAGTCTGGGCCACATATAAATAATGACTCATTGCCAAAGAGCAAAGTCTGAAGTTAGGAGGTTAAGGGACTTTCTTGTGTTGAGCCCTGAAGGCAGCACCTATGATAGCACCCACGTGATGTTTAGATCTTACTGGAGTTCACAGCATGTCACTTGAATCCAAGCTAAGGAAGCGGGATTCGTAAACTGCCTGAGAAGAACAAATGAGGGCACAATCCCCCTCTAGAAGTTTGAAACGTGTGAACTTCGGTAAGCTCCACTCAACGACATATGGGAGTCCCAACCCCGTGAGGGAAACATTTACGTTAAGTTACCTGGCTGCCTTGCTCCTGCTGCAGGAAGTCGCTTTGACTGCCGTCCACGTCCAATGCAGCCATATCTTCTGGTTTCATCGGCTGTTCTGGGGCTGTGTAGTAAAGAAAAAGCATACAGCTAAGAGGGGGAACAGCCGAAGCTAACGTGAGCTAAACAAGCCTGATACTCACACAACTAGAGGACAAGCACACATAATAACGTCATAACGTCGACTAGCAAACAATAACACCACAACTGCCGCTACCACCTGAACTAAACTCCAAGAGGAAAATAGCGACGTGGCAATAATTAGTTTGAGACTAGTGATGTGTCCTAGACAAGCTAACGCGGCTAGCTTAGCTCACTCAGCGATGATTAGCGGTATCACAGCATCCACTAGCCTGCGAGCTAATTCAGCCAGAGGATGCCTGTGGTAGCTCGTTAGCTCGGCGGAGAACAAGATATAACGCCGTGTTACGTACCAGTCATCACGTGACTTGTCGTGAAAGGGAGAATCCTGATAGTCACAAGCCAAGGGACATTATCAGCAAATACAATTGATTGTTTACGCGTAGAAATAGGTGATAACTGTCAGATTTTTTTTCTTCTATTTTGATTGACGGGCGGTAGGTAACACAAAGGGTGGGGCCTCCAGTGTTGACTGGGAGTGTTTGCGTCACGCACAGGAAATCCCGCCCCTCCTTCTTAAAAGTGATTGGTTATTCGTTTTTCACACCGCGATGTTATTTGTCGGTGGAAATGTCAATCATCCTTTGTTGGGTTCTTTTCCTGTGTAATATGCGTGTTCAGTTGTACAGTACTGAGGTTGATGGGAGGGAGGGTTGAAGTTTCATTGTTTACTCTCAGTTACATTGTTGTTATCAGTAATTTAAACCTGTTCAGTGAGATGGTTGCGGTTATGCACTATATATACAGTACATACGGTCGCCAGTCTGTGTTTGTGTGTGTGTCATCTGTCTGTCTGCGGTCAGATGTGTTGTGTCAAAACAGTGCAACATGCAGTCACATATTGTGACTGGTGTGATCCTACTATCACAAGATGTTTTCTTATTATAAGTCATTTTTTCAGTTATTGTAATTGAACATACCTAACAAAACACAACTCACGGTTATTTAAATTAACAGATTCTTTATTTCACATATAATGCACCAATAACACATTTCTCCATACTGATACAGATAAAGATCTATAACCAGTGCTCTCCCTTTTCCAAATGTAAAATCTGTATACGTCGCTACGCAATGCTTATTATCTCCACTCGGGTTATATGAACATCGTGTGTGCATGTGTCTGTGAATGAGTGTGCACCTCTGTGTCCGTCCATGGCTAATTTTGCTCTGGTGTGGCCACTTATGGCTGCATGCTCAAGGCCTCTTGTGTTTGCAGTGACTCACACTTTCTCACAACACATTTCATTGCCTGTTTTATACTGCTCGTTTTTATAACGACATTAACTGCCAGCCGACTGGTCCACCAGCACTCTTAACCGGCCCTCTGCTGGTCCGGGCTATACTAGTGATTACAGTGCATCGCCGCCCCATCCCTCATCCCTCATCCCCCAGCTGCTCTGTGCCCAGAGACACATTGGGTTAAAACAGTTTGCTCACTTTTATTGTTTTGGTGTTTAGCTAACTGCTACTAGTACACACACTGATGACATTGGCGCCACTCGACCGCTGTTACACAGGCAGATAACTTGGTGAGTTTAGTTTGGTTTTTCGCCAGATTGCCTGCAGTCCTCTGAGCTTGTTTTGAGTTTGAATAAAGTGTCAGCCTCTTGCTATGACCGACCTCTATGGCTTTAAAAACTGAGCCGGTGGCCTGCTGGAAGTGAATGAAATACAACTGACAGAGGAAACACTGCATTTTACTATGATTCTGACAAAGAAACTGTATTTTAGAATGATGGTTCAAATAAAGGCAGATTAGATCAGTATCTCCTTATTTTTAAGTTCACAAAACAGACTTCTATTTAAGGCATTGTTAGATGAGATTCTCTCATGTGTTTCTGCAAACTTATAATGTCTTACCTGTGAATAGGAAAGTGATCAGCAATTGAGTTTTAAGATGTGCTTTGATTACTAGGACCAAAAGGAACACAATCGAGACACAATCTGAGTTTGTATTTGACATGATTTTCCCCCTCCATCTGATTGTGCACGGTACACCATTGTGAAAGTGCATTGAAATGAGAGCCTGCATGCTATTGTACATGCTCTGTGATGCTATCAGGACCCCACTTCTAAGTATTATTTGTGGTGTGTCAGTTCCTCACAGTGCGCGACCGCAGTGAGGCTATTTCTCTCAACCTTCAATTCAAACTTGGCCCATTACAGCCAGACTACAAAAGCACTTTCCGTGCACTCAGGAGCTCACGGTAGTGAATGGTGGATATTTCCAATCACTCTACTGTCAATCCAAGTGTCAGGTAAACACAGGCCAATGGAAACAGCTTTAGAAAAACCTTTGCAGCTGTGCCTGTCTTACTCCAGGAGTCCTTGGAAAGGTATCAACAATTTCTAGAAAGACCTCCAAGTTAAAGGTAAAAGTCAAATATCCTAAAAACAGCTCAAATGCAACACCCTGGTGGGCGCAGGGGCCTACACAAAATATAACTGCCATGTTTGTCTTCAGACCTGTGAGTGTTGTCACCAGCTCTGGCTGCAAACAAAGGAAATGAGATTTTATTGCAAACCTAGTATTCACTTTGTGAGAGGAATCTGTGAAGTCTGTGGAGCAACTACCCCAGTCATAGCTTCAGCACATCTATAAGGATTCTGTGTGATATATATAACTGTAAATAGGGGCATCAATTACCTTCTCACTGCACAGACCCAGATTTCATTGAGTATTGTGACGGGGAAAATTCAATGATATTTTTTAACAAATCTGATTCGAAATTGATTAGAAATAGTAATGGAAACTTTAATTTTCAAAGCAATAGCCACTGCTCACTGTATTCTTGGGGTGAACATTGTTTTTGAGGCACAGAGCAGAATGGGAAGGATAAGAGGAGCACCAGAGTGAGCCGACAATAGTGTTTCATATTAACATATTGACAGTTGTTTTCATGAAGGTTAGTGCAAGGGAGAGTGACCCCACAGAGAAACTGCCCTGCTGGAGACACCTCGTGGGACACTGTAAATGGGAGCTGAGAGAGAGAATTGAAGTGTGGATGGAATATCAAATCCCTGTCTGAACTGATATAATGTCTGAACTATATAATATCACTGTTATACGTAAGTAAGAGCTGCAAGGTTTCTATAATAGTTTGTAATGTGATAGTTCAAAATATCTTTAACATACAGATGTAACACACAAACACATTTAGTATCAGAATTTCACATATACAAGACATTTTATTACAGTTTTCAGTCGCTCTCATGACAAAACAAAACAAAGACAATATGGTTGCACAAAGATAAGCAAACAAACAGTTTTTATGCGTAAAAATAGAAACAGCAATTAGACAACCAGCTCAAAGTATCTATATGTGGAATAATTGTTGGTTAGATGTGTGTAAACGTGGGTTGAGGTCTGGTTGGTAATGTGTATTACAAGCAGGTCAGTGCAAAGATCACTGAAGTAATATGATATATATATATATATATATATATATATATATATATATATATATATATATATATATATATATATTACATTTATCTATGTACAGATGAGGATGATGTGTGTCTGTTAAAAAGCAGATTTACACTCAGTGGCCACTTGTACAGTAAAATGTAACCTAATCAATAGAAAAAGAGATATATACTTTATTCATCCCCAGGGGGGAAGTTACAGAGTAAACATACAAATATTAAGTATGGGAAATACTCAATATATAAAATACAATAAAATAGCATAGCAGAACACAGCTGTTTTGCCATACAGTCTACTTTTATAAAGCCTATACTGTTGTTATACTGGACTGCATTATATTGATCTCAGTAATGACATCATTATACATGTCCTCAGTCATAAATATAATATCATTTACATATTGTTGGTGCAATAAGAACTGCAGATGTGAACAAAATACTGAATTTGTCAATCTGATTATGGTTTAAACACTTCTTTCTGTGGTGCCTAGCTTCTACGGTGTTTCTTTCTCTCAGGTTCTATTCATCTGACGGAGAGAGCAATAAATCAAAGCACCGAGATGAATCATGATAGGTGAACACAATAGTTGCATTAACTTTTATCAATGAACATGAAGTGTTATTTTAGTAAAATCTTGATTCTACATTGATTTCATGTTTGTTCTTTGCACAGTATATGATGCATGTGACAGACAGAGAAGTCACAATGGCAATAATTATAACATGGCAACACTTTTATTATCGTCCAAAATAATTCCTCTCTGTAATGATATGATACAATGTGTTTACAATAACCATTGCACAATCCCTTGTGCATCGTAGCTGCTCTAAAAAATGCTGTAGTTATTTATCTGTGTATTTGTTATATGTAATACATTCCTGTTTTTTAAAGTTCTTCAATAGTCTTTGGTGTGCATGTGATTTACAATAGCAGTCGGTTTTCCGGGGTGTGTGTTTGAAAGCAAGCTTTCCACGCTGAGCCTTCTTGGTTTGATGCCACTGCGGTTTGCCTCTGGGCAGAGTGGCACCACTTGATTGATGGTGCTGACAGAACATTTGTACCAACAGAGGTTCCGTCATATTTGGACTTGTTTTTAATTAGATGTACGCCGAGGTTAAACCAGTTAGAATTCTTTACCAAGCCACTTACGACACCTGATGTTGTTTATATCAGGTGCTTATGTTTGCATATATACTTTAAAATGTGCTCAAGTCAGGACAGAAAGGACATCCAATGAGTTTATAATTCAGAATGAAATCATTATATTATTATAATTCTTGCCTCTTTGTTATGGTGTTTTGTTCCTATTCTACATCTGCATGATTCTAAAAAGCTTTATTTTTTGCTCTGACAATATTTATTGTCATTTTATGAAAAACAAAATATTCCACGCCCCAAACCACTGGGAACAACTCGTCAATCTTCGAGCCTCAAAACTACAGCAGATGAAAATGTGGGATTTAAGTTGGCCAACACCACCACCACCACCCTGGGAGGAATGCAAAGCCCCTATTGTGTTCTCCAGAGGATCGGTATGGTTTCACTTAGAAAACAGTGAGCTGAAAACAGCCTGTTGTTGCACAGAGGACAGTATATGAGAGCTGTAAATGTTGCTCTACTGCATGAAATATATTTAAGTCATTAAAATCAGTGGTTAATGCTAAAGCAACCAGGCAAAGAAAGCTTAATGTTATTCCATACACATGTTGTCATCCTTCTTTCGTTCCATCCAACCACAATAAACACTATCCTATATTTTGCCACTGATCTCAAACCTCAAAGACTATAATCGACCTTATTTCCATGACAAACACTGTGCTTTGTAGTGCTAGCACAGGCTCGGCTCCTTTCCAAAACTTGGATATGCAATACTATCTCCGTAAAATGACAGTTTTTATTCAATCTTTTTGTTCCCATCAAAAGGCCATTTTGTTCTCTGCAGTCTTAATGGTTACACGATATTCACCAAAGCACTGCTGATCTACAGCTCTTTGTTCGGACTCCCATGGAGAATACAATCTTACTTTGGAGCACTGCGGCTGCAGCCATACAATTCCATCAGCATAAAAGCTTCACAAACACTTACACACAAAGTATAGAGGCGAGAAAAACACTACTTCAGACAACAGGAATCGTTTTCTGGTTGTGGATTGTGTCAACCTCTATTTTCATACTATACAGAATATCACAAGATGTGGACTTCTTTAAAAATAAGAATATGTTTGAATGAATATTTCTTCATGTTTAATTATATTTACTTGTAGGTGTGTATTTGCCTTCAATGTTCGGGGACAGGAAAATAAAACTGTAAACATAACAAAGATGCTATATTAAGGGTTTGTAACAAAGTACTGGAGGGAAAGTAAAAGAGAGGACACACATATTCATCAATCATAAATGAAATTGATGTTGTAAATGAAAGGTTAACTCAATCATTTTACAAATAATAATTTAAACTGACCAGTTCTTTTGGCCGAAACACCTGCATCCTGCATGTGCCCTTCTAAAATCAGCATCACTTAACAGATTTAATTATAATTGTCCCCTCTCTGCTATACAGTCAATGTCAGCTGTGTCTTTTAATTCTCTAATCAGTGGTCGGCAGGACCACTATCACCATCCCCATGCAGCTTCCCACTCAATACAGACATCCCAAAACACACACAGACTGGTTTTGTCAAATGTTTTATTGAGTGTAGACATCTGGGCTACTGTAAAACATGCATTATCTGCAGAAGGGGGAGAAGAGCAGGTGGCATTGTCCCCGCTGTCAGCTGTGTCAGTGCTGGCACCCGTGATGGAGATTAATGAGGTATCTGGAGAGTAATATGCTCCTTCAAATGCTGCAACAATTTGGAGTGGGGGCCGATCCTGATCTTAAATAGCAAAGCTGTCAGAGTTTACTGAACCTGTGCTTTGGATCAGAGGGGGGATTTTATCCTAATGTGAGAGCGTGGCAATGGGTCTCAGGCCAAAGAAGACAGCAACGGGTCAGAAGAACTAGTCAGTTATGTAAACAAACAGATTGTTCTTGTCACTTTTTCTTTGGTGCATTTGGGGTGTTAAACTTGAAAAAGATGATGTCTCCATCTTCAACAACATAGTTTTTGCCCTGTTGTCTGTATTTCCCTGCTGCCTGTAAGATAAGAAAGAAAGAAAAAAATTAACAATGGAGCACATAATAACAGTGTGCATTGTAAATAAATAATAGTGGAAAATAATAGTTCAGTCAAATTCTCTCTCTCTCTCTGTCTCTCTGTCTCTCTCTCTGTCTCTCTCTCTCTCTCTCTCACACACACACACACACACACACACACACACACACACACACACACACACACACACACACACACACACACACACTCACAAATCCATGTTTTGCTCAAGGGGTGCCTAAATTCCCACTGACTGAATATTCCTCTGTTCTGCTCCTTGCAGTTTCATGTGTACAAGCACAAAATGTTAACATGTCTTTGATTACAGCACTATCCAACTTCTCAAGGAAACAAAAATAAGTTCTAACATTTCTTTTGTATACAGTAAGTGTTTGTTCTCCTTCCCGGCAAACTCAAAAATAATTGACTTGAAGTGCTAATACGGACAGGTTTATGCATTCTGGTTCAGCACAGCGCACAATTAATTAGAAGAATCAATGTCCCTTTAAAGGCTCAGGAGACCATTTAATCCAAGCTCAATACCACCAGAAACACTGGATGGAGAGGGAGACAGGGAAAAAAATCAATGGCTATTTGTGATTCCTGAGTATGTATTAAACCAGACACGTCTAACTGGTTCATTTGCACTTGAAAGCAGCCATCTGGAGCAGCAAGCTTGGCTTAAGCAGATATGATTACTAATAACGTGATATCCCCATACACTGGCCGTATTCAGACAGCCTATTCCCACACATGGCATTAAATAGCACAGACATTAATGCCACAGTCAGAAACGCTCAATGTTCTTACGAGGCCCAAAAAAGGATTAGTAAGGGAGCATGCAGTAAGGACCTGACACTCAGATCTCACCCTCGGATAACAATGGTGGAACTCCCCAGGGACCCACACGCTTCACCCTCTGTTTGCAGCTTATGATGGGTGTGGACAATACACTGCCGCTGCATTAAAATCTAAAAAAAGGCTTGAATAGTAAAGAGATTTAAATGTTTTCATAGTGCTTCCTTTCCACACTGGTCCCCGCAGGTCCCTGTGTCACGATAATTACATTAGTTGAGTCTGTAAGTGGGCACATGGAGTTGATGGTGGTGATAGTGGGATTGTAATAGCATGGCTTGCAGCTGCTGCTCACAAATGTCACACATAGCAAGGTTTAAGTCACTATACTGCTTTAATTAATCAATTTAGAATTCAATTTTTAAAACAGAAATTAAAGTATGAAAAAGAGCATCTTTGATTTGAATGGCATCCTACAGCGTTGATTAACAGATTATTAACTCTGTACCTTCAATTACCAAATTACAGTTTGCCGATATGAAACTAAATTAATGCCAACCCCTAAAAACAACACTTGTAGTAGGAAGGATTAGCATTTTGCAAAGTAACGGATGCAGCACATGAACAACCCATACCCCAGTTAAATAGTCAAAAACAAACAGTGGCCATCATAAAAATAAGATACGGAAGTCACATTTATGTGCTAACCATGCATGAAACAGTCCTTATTTGAGGAATTTCACACTTTATTTAACTTGCTGCTTTATATCACTGTCACATGCTTACGGCGGCTTGGGGATTTGGCAACAGAGAACTGTGAGCTAACAGCACACTCTATAGATCAGATAAATGCCTGGTGAGGAGACGAAGTGCTGCCTCCGAGCGACTGTGCTGAGCCACGACCAAGAGCTGCCATCAGCCAGTTAAGACACATTGTGATAAAGATATGCACAGCTGGAGCAGAATGGCAGTGTTTAGAGCCAGAATCAGTTGGCTTGTCAGGAGTGGTGCTGGAGTGTGTGTAGTAATTTCTTCCCCTGAGTAAAGGTGAAGAGCGGTTTGCAGTCGGAGCTGTGTGGTGACTGTCAGCTCCACTGATCACAGGAGACTTCCCCTCATCTCTGCTGGCACCCTGACTGCTCACCTTGACAGCGTTCTCACTGCCTTCCTCTTTAAAATCCTGGAATTTCATTACTTCCGCCATAATGAAGCCCTTCTCAAAGTCTGTGTGGATCTTCCCTGCAGCCTGTGGAGCCTTAGTTCCTTTCTGTCACGAGGAAGGAAAAGAGAGGACAAATGAATTGTTTTGGAGAAGATGGATTGCAGCATGCAAGCGACATGGTGTTTGATAGGGTGATAGCGTTGCGAGCATCACTCGGGGTGTTTTCTGTCGGGGGTATTCTTGCCTCAGCCCTGATTTCTGGATAGCTTTCCACTCGGCTGTGCCCTGCTAGGGCAGCCTGGACACCGATAAGGACCCTAGCACTGCTATCAATGCCTTCTGATTCCCATTCCGTGGTGGTATTGATTTCTGTCCAAGCAATCTCGCCCTCATTGTGGGTCGCTGCTCGGCTCTCTGGACATGACAGCAAGAAGACCCAGTGTTGCAGTGAGAGGCCAGGGTGGTATAGGCCTCACTGCAATGGGCCTTACTATTTTGGCACAGCAGAGTTTGGTTATTCAAATTGATTTCAAACCTTCAATAATATTTCACTGTTCGAGATGCAGGGCGTTTATTATGACGCTGTTTATGATGTCTTTAAATTGACTTCATGATTTTATCCTTTAAAACACACATTTAGAGCTGCGACTAAAGTTATTTCCGATGCCAATTTAAAAAGCACAACATAACAATTGAATAGTTTTATATATTTGTTGTACCTTGCATCCTCTTCTAAACGCAAAGAGACAACTGGTGACTGATAAAATGTGCAATTTATATGCACTGAAATAATGCAGGACGGAAATGACAAATGACCCAAATAAGTGACGTGGCTGCTGTGTATCATTATGACTCCTGCCTGTCGACCTGCTCGCTCGCTCTCTGCTCTGCAGCTCTGTGCTCAGGAACTGTTGAGCAGTTTTAATTATGTATATAATCAGGTTGGGGTCAACATATTTCATGCCAAAAGAATGATGCGTATTTAATGACTCTAATACATTACCATCTCTTTGCAATCTCGTTGACGGAGTGCTTGTGAGTTTAACTACCATTAATCAGCATCAAGGTTTGTCTATCTGGAGAAAAATAGATTAAGGGAGGGATTTTTTTCATATGGAGCATAACAAGAGATCCACATTGTCCTAGTTAAGAGCTATGCAGAGCAGGCTGATAGATAATGCTCACCTCGAGGCTGCCTAATAAAGCATGTTAAAGGACTTAGGAACACGACATTACTGAGTGGAGTTTTTACAATACAAGATGTATTGGCTTAATATAGTTACCCACTGATGCTTACCTGACTAAAGGCCCCTCACACACAATCAAGGCTGGCTGTAATCAGTTATGTCCATGAGGATAAGAGTGTTTTTGAGGATGCCTTTGAAGTGTTTCAGGACTTTTTTGTATATAGTGAGCACATCAGTCATGCTGAGATGAGTGTGCGTCTAAACCCGGTGATGTCATCTGACTGAAATGTAATGTGTCTGTGTCAAAAAAAAAGAAAAAAGAAAGGAAGTGAGCTCACCTTCCCCTCTGGCCTGTACTTGTCTGAGAAGCCATCATGAAAATATTTAACAACAGTTCCTGTTTATAAACTTGTGTGGACACGTTTTATATCATATATACCTTTACATTTAATGTTTATATCAAATATGAATTAAATGATGCTATTTGAAGATGAGTGTTCCTCACATGGAAGTTTGATATTCATGTGAAGTTACAGCACTAACATAATTATCTGATCCAGTCAGTGGCAAAATAATCTTCTGCATAGAAATAAAATTTGCATTTCTGATCAAAATGGGAATATTTTTCTTAAGTATCAGCATGGGGCGTCCTGTTGGCAGGCGATCGAAGGCTCATACTGGATAATGAAAGTGCCGTCCTGTGTTCCTATCTGAGCAGGAGGGGTTTGTTGTTGTTATCTCCCTTTCTTTGTAAACAAACTACTGAAAGCAACACCCTGAAATAATCAGAAAAAAAACTACTCAGTATGAGTTTCTGAGTCTGTATTTTCTTACATTGCAACACAACACAAGAAATATCAAATGATGTGATGCATTCCTGTATTATTTGTGCATATTGTGACTCCTGTAAACCTGAAACATTTTGACCTTCCAACTGGAGATATCTTCCTATGAGATAACCGTAAATGCTGTTTAACACATGTCAAATGGGATTTATAATATATATATATATATTATACATTTTTGAGTAGTGCTTTGTATATATATATATAGATAACGTCTTATCTATTTTGAAATAATGGTGTCTGCATGCATACTAATTTAGTACAATAAATACATCTTGAAGAGAATAACAGGAAAACAGGCTTTGAAAATATAAAAAGGCTTTTTTTATCCTCTTGAAATATTGCATCCTGTCAAATGGATATGATGCACAACCCAAACACACCTACTCATGCCCTGTAAGTATTGTCGGTGTTAGAGAATTTCAAGCAGTATCTGCAATGATGATTGTAAGACACTGATTTCTCTGGCATTACTGGTTCCAAATAAACATAATTTATAGCAGCTTTTTCCACAAAGATATTGAACAAACTGGAGAATTTTTGAAAATGGAAATAACTCACATTCAGGGAACAAAGCCATAATGATCTGCTAGGCAACATGTTCTTTGAATAGATGTCATTGTGGGAAATTGCAATACCTTTTGAAAACGGTCATCCAAGTTACGTTTCTGGGAAGTTTGAAATTATAACCCTTTATCAAATATCTGATGGGATGGAAGAATATGATTAAGTGTGACAGGATAAAACTAAAATCTTTAGTTTTCAAAAGTTTGTTGAAGAGTTACTTTGCAGTATTTTTACAATGTGTGACTCTTAATACCTTATTTCATTGGCAATCGATCCTTCTATTTTCTGAAGAAAAATAAATATATACATAAATATATTTACACAATACCAGCATGCAAAGCCAGCGTCTGTATTCATGTATATCCTGCGATCCCGTTGAAGCTCTTGGCGGGCCAGGCTCAGTAAACTGAGACACACAGGGAGGAGGAGCCCCCTGCAAGGCCCACAAACAGTCGAATGAAAAGCAACATCAATTTTGGCACAGACAACCTCCGTCACACAGATTAGGCAGGCACAATGCACAGGCTCCTTATCTCCAGCGGCAGGAGGAGGGCAGGCAGATCTGCACAGGATGGAAACATTCTCATGGACGTAATGGGCAAAATCAATTGTTGCCCTCCTCAATCAATGTAGCCCCCACTTTCACTGTTCAGCAGCTCACCAGTAATTGAAGTTATCCTTGGCCTGTAATGACTAGCTAAAGCACAACCATGACAAAGTTGAAAGTGTGTGATATCAGTGAGGGTGCCAGCAGGGTGGAACGTGGGACACCGTGTGTGTGTGTGTGTGTGTGTGTGTGTGTGTGTGTGTGTGTGTGTGTGTGTGTGTGTGTGTGTGTGTGTGTGTGTGTGTGTGTGTGCGTGTATGTGTGTGTGTGTGTGTGTGTGTGTGTGTGTGTGTGTGTGTGTGTGTGTGTTCCTGTGTGTGTCTGGTACACAGCCTCACACTCATATGTGTGTGCACAGCAGACAGCTGGCTCTTACCCGCATGGTCCATGCACGGACCTCATCGGGTCCAACAGTGAAGAAGTACTCCAGCAGCAGGGCTGCGTAGCCTGTCTTGATGATCTTGGCCAGGGCACTGGTGGAGAGAAATTTCAGTTTAAATTGAGGGGTCTGAACTGTTTAAGTATTATTTATTGCTACTAATGCCAAGACAAAGTTCACTTCAGTGGCAAGGCCCCATTCATTTCAATATAAAGTCATTAAGTGAATAAGATGGGTCACTTCGTTTCACATAAGACATTCAACTCTCCAATGGTTTCTTTGATTAATTAGAAAGCGTGTAGACTCATTTAGCATTTTTAAGAATGCAACACGGCGCCTCGTTCTGCACCAAGAGGAAAAAAAACATCTGTTGCCACAATTTTTCTCTCTACAGAGGTTTTCACGCGAGAACAATAAGCCCAAAATGCCCATGTTATAATTATACCTACAGATGACAGATGACAGTTAAAAACTTAATACAGAGGAAAACCCTTTGACTGAGTTGTTCAGTAAGAAGAGGGATCCTTTGCTTTATAATGGTAATTACTCTTCCATTTATTATTCTATCAGCACATGCAATTAAAGGAGTGCATGGAGGACACAGCTGATAATAAAGTGTGAGGGGACTGAATGATAATTAACCTCTGTGTCTTGTGCTCTGTGCAGTGCTTCTGCCTCTCTTCTTCACTCTTGTCCTGGAGCTGGCTCTCCAGGCTGCCGCTGAAGGGGATGACCAAGGCTCCGGGGTCATGACTGTCCACCCACTCCTTGATTTGCACCAACCTGGTAAAAATCAGCAGCCACAAAAGCAGTTGAAGGACTTGATTCACATGAAAGTATTTGTTATCCGCTGGTGTATGCATAGCCATGAGAACAGCTGAACACATGAGTGTTTGCAGGAGAACGCACTCCAACAAGCGTTGTTTTTTTTTTCAGAGAGTTTGACTTTGTTTCCTTAAAAGTTTTTGACTCATACATTTGACTTGGCATTGTCTCATAGGAAAGAGTATAGATCCACAAATATGTAAAGTCCCAGAATCCCGCAGTAAAAATACAAGTACAAGTTCTGCAATTAAAAACACATGCTGGTCAATATTTTATAATTGTATACAAGTATTATAAAGTTTGTGTTCTTTCTATCCAGTTCATGGCACACACAAAGCTTTTGGTTTTTACAATAACAAACTAATAGAGTTAATTCACCCCAACTAAATATGTACCATGAAGCCAGGAAAGAGTAAAGACATTTACCGCAAAGTGTCTCCTTACTCATAAATGTCTTTGTCATTCTCTGCAGTGTTTTCAGAGTGTTTTTTTTCTTCTTCTCTTTTTGGCTTCCTGTCCAGCAGGACACCTGACATTGCAGGACAAAGATATCCTCACACTTAATGGTAACTCTCGGTCAGAACAATACAAGGGGGTTAGGGCAATTATGAGATTAGCCCCACAAGCTCTCAGGCTGGGATTGGACAGGTCTCAAAGAACAGCATCACACAAATCCATTTTCACACGGAGGCTCTGACCGAGCTCCTAGGCTGGATTGATTCTACGGGGTCCCTGTCATTATCTGTAATCCTAGTTTCCTGTTTAAAGCCCATAAGAATCAAAGACTGGGAGGGACCCAACCCCCTCAAAACCACATCTATTCCAATAACAATGTCACTGCTTTATCACCTACAAAACCATATCACTGCTCGTACCTAATGATTATCAATATACAACATATGACAGGGAGAGCACAGTTTTGCTTTAACTGGATGTTTTTCCCAACAAGGTAGAATAACACTACAGGCTAGGTATTTGAATTGCCTCATATGCCTCTTCAGCTGCACATCTATTAGGATACGTAACCTAATATTTCCCTTTCTGTTCGACGTTTGACTGCCAACGCAATAAGATAGTTGCCATGTCTCACCAATAAAAGGACAGAAAAATAAAACACATTTAGTCAAAGCCTAAAAAGCTGAAAACAGGAGATGGCGGGCGCTCCAAGAGGCGAAAAAATCCAATCTGAGATAATAACAGCTGTAGTTTGTCACTTTTAGCAGCACAGCTGTCTATTTGGTGGCATGTTATTTGCATTCCTCAGGTATTGCGTACTCTACAGGCGGCTGAATAATGATTCACAAATCACTCTCTCCACACCAGTCAAGGGCTGTGATCCTTTGAATAGACCATTGTACCTGAGACTGTAATTGGTGAAGACTTGACAGAGCTGAGCCAAGCCAGCCAAGTAACAAAGAGGCCCTCGGTAGAAGGCTGAGGGATGATTTTAATAATGTGAAGCCGAGATGGAGAACGTGAGCTGCAAATGAGCAGAGGGGTCTCTGGTCCTCACACTGAGTGACACAGGACCAGACAAACACCTTGCCACAGGAACAGGGAACTCCCCCTTCCCTCAACTCCAGAAACAAAGCACTGTCAATTAAGAGCTTTGATGTTTCGTCAACATGGCTCCCAAAACCGATTCTGTCAACTTCAGCGCTGTCTTTGCAATTTGTATTTATGTCCTTTCCAATTATTTGTGTGAAATTCTATGAGGATGTGTAAATTGGGAAAATTATTATGTAAAACATGCTGCAGATTTTGTTCCATCTTGTCATTCATACAATTCTATATCATAGAAAGGTCTCCATGTAAATCTGTTTTTCGGGGGAAAAAAAATGTTGACAAGAATCATGTTTTCTAGACACCAGTGACTGTTTACAGTAAAGTCTGCTCAATGGCATTGTATCAGCATCTCCTCTCTTGAAAGTTGACATTTTTTTTATGCACGGTTTATTTCATTTCATCTTAATATACAAATCTTTTCAGATAAAATTGAAAGTATTCTACTTGGACATGCAAACTTCCATGACAGAAATAGCAGATACAATATTTGTTAATGTAAAAGATTTAAAAGGTCTATGCCGCACACAAAAGAAATCCAGTGTGCAAGATTGTGTGTGTGTGTGTGTGTGTGTGTGTGTGTGTGTGTGTGTGTGTGTGTGTGTGTGTGTGTGTGTCTTGTCAGTCTCCTATTATGTCCCGGCACTGAGTGCCATCTCTCACTGCTGGTTAATAGAAAGATTCAGCACTTTCTGGTCTTGATATCCCTCTCTGAACAAATGATGCCTGCAATTTTTATTCTTTTTATAATGGAATTCCAATGGCCTCTGCTGCAAATCAAGTGGAAATTTTTGCATATCAAGTGGCCAAAATTAAATATTAACCACGTTTTAATGTGATTAAGGGTGACAGGGACATTATTTCTGCTAATCATTCACCAGCTTTCTGGCTCAAACACAGCTAGGGAACAATCCATGTTTATGCTTTTGCTGCTGCTCTCGATTTAAAGAGGAAAATAGTTCAAACTTTTACAAATCTAAAAGATGATATGCATTTATTATATATATTTCGGTTTATTTTCACTTATAAAACAAGAAGATAATAGCCAATATATGTTCATCTTACACCGAGAAAGATATGTCAAGTTATTTGTTCTAGGCGTGAGATTTTATGTTTCTTGTATTTACATTCAATTTAATGCAAAAATATATTGTGAAATGAAGAAAAAAACAATTGGCGCTTTCACAACAGGCTGGCTCTGAATGGAGATGTCCCACAGGGGGCCACCCTCTGGGGCTAGTCTATTTGTCTTTTTGTGTGGGAATCCTGAGGGGGGTAATTTCTGTGTTTCCGCATGCCTGGGGCTTCCCTGGGCTTTGTCAGAGCTTTGATCTGCTTAAATGGCTCAGGAGGGGAAAACAATGGGAGTTTCTAAAGTACAGGGGCAGCTACCTGAGACAATGACCTGGGCCTGCGTCAAACATACATTCATACAGGTTGGCTTTATTAGGAGTGCTTAGCCAGTTAAGCCTGTAAAAGGTGGGCCATCACCTCCAGTTTGTGAGCTCCTTTCAGATGTAATTGAATGTTGATAGACCTAAAGAGTAATCTACTACCTGAATCCACCACAGCTTTATCACTGACACACCCAACATGGAGAGTGGTGAAGGGACCGACGACAGGTGTCTGTGCAGGCGGGCTTAAATAATTTAGGAACATTGGCCAGGTGTTCACAGTTAACGCAATGGCACCTCAGCTCCACACAGGACCGAGGCAAAGGGCGCTGGGGCCGCCCCAACCAGCCGATTGTGTTACTGAGCCGTTCCACAAACCTTGGCAGCTGCTAGCGTGCATGGCAGCACAGACTCATCAAGTAATAAACCCAGGGTCCCCTCTGTTTTGCTACACCCCAGTTGCAGGGACAAGTATCTTCGAGGGGTAGGATGCTGCAGCACACAGCGCATACTAGCACCCTCCTCTTTCCTTTTTCTGCGGAGGGAGACAGCTATGAGAGGTATGAGCTCATGGTGGCTTTTGAGGCTGGAAAGTTGGTAGCTCTGTGGGAAGCTTTTCATCTTCCCAGTGGTGAGCTCCTGAGCGACAAGAGTGCAGACGCTCTATGCTTCCTGTGGCCATGGCCTGATGGAAAGGAATTACACATCAGTCTCTGAGATCTGACACAGACAGAGACACACACACACACACACACACACACACACACACACACACACACACACACACACACACACACACACACACACACACGCGCTCGCTCGCGCGCACACACACAGACTATCTCCAATATTGTGAACTTCTTTCAGCCTTCAAAGCAATCACAGGCTGGAGGAAACAGAACCCAGCGCAGGCACAATGGGAGCAGCTTTAATTAAGAGCATCATCTCACATCATATCTCAAACAAACCTTGTGGGTGTGCAGATAACAAGCTTTTTTCTAACAACTTTTTCTTTGATAACTACACCCGTAACATTTGTTTGTGATTTTAAATGTTTGCACGTGATAGATAAAACCCTAAAAGAAATCATCTCCCCCAGTTTCGTCTTTACGAAGGCTGTTGAGAGCACATTATCAAAGCTATAGCCTTGTTTAAGGGTCTTTGTGAGAGGGGGTTGACAAAAAAAGCTAACAGTAACCCAGAGTAGTACATTCTACATCACCCAAAAATAATTCTCTATATGGGGTATCCATGCTGTCATTCACAGCAGTTGACTGGGCGAGAGAAAATAAGGGGGCTGGGGTAGAGTGGGGGAGTCATCAAAATGTGACAATTGTGACAAGAGCAGGCAAAGTGTAGCGTTAAAGAACACCACACGGATTTCTCCATCTCTTCTTTTTTTCCCCCTGGATGACAGCTTAATGTCTTCCACATGCAATATTTATTCTCATCGTGTGTCAGACTGTCTAGCTGTCCTAGGGAGTACAAAGAATGCCACTTATTAGAATAAAAGCAGAAGGAAGGTAATCAAGGACATATGTAACATCAGCCAATCATGTTCCCTTCCAATCCTGCATCTTTTTTTCCTTCCCCTATTTATAACAGTTCAACAATAATCCTGATAATAAGCGTTTAGGAGCTGTATGTGGCAACACTAAATTCATTTATTTGTCTCATTAGAGCTGCCGAGGCCACAGGCAACTCACTGTTGCATGTGTGTTCGGGCATAACCTTATCACAAAGATAATGAAAACCACAGCTCAACAAAGCCAAAACTATCAAAATGCATCATTAGACAAACTTTAAACTTGCAGACATTTTTTTTTAATGTTATGCCAAACTTGGATTTTGCAGGGGAACAATTCCCAAGGCACCTTCAAAGAAAGCGAGCATGTTGTGTTGCTGCAGGGGTGTCTACATACATTAGGAACCGCAGGAGACTGCCTCGGCATGAGCGTCCTTGGGTCTGACAAATGAAGGTGAAGTGACAATCCGTAAAGGATTTCTGAGAACAAGCTGATTTCTTGCAGGGTCATTAAAGAACAAACAAGAACAGAAAACATATCTTTATTCTGAAGTTTAGGATCTGTCTCATTAGTTACAAGAACAGTGCTGTGTCTTCGCCACCAGGGCACAACAAAAGACAATGAGGTGACATGTCAACAGTGTCCTTTCATTACCTGGACAGGGGACAGTCAATAACCAGGCTATCTGGACAGACAGGGATTTATTAGCACCATCTGTTTCAGTTTTACTGTACAGCCTCTCCTGTTGTTTTCACTCATTGAAAGCTCGCTGAAGGCATCCACTAGGACTGACTGTGGGCAGTAGGATACACATCTTACCATGGGAAAGTGTTTCTCAGGATCCCACACTGCACAAGGAGAGAGTGGCCAACTGTGCACAAAATATAAAAGAACAAGTGATCGTATATATATATATATTTCCCTCACGGCTTTGAAAAGGGAACGCTAACTCCCCAGATAGTGGTTACTAAACAACATGGATGGAGGCAGTGGTTTTGCACTCAATAAAGTTTCAGTTGTGTTTATGGGAATTATGGTTTGGAGTAGCTGAAGTGGGCTGCAGGACTGCTTTCATGCAGTGGTTTTAAGTGAATCATAATAGTGTCACCCCATCTCTGTTCTTCTTCTGTCTCTAAACATTGACGGGTACTCAGAAATAGCTGGCTGTTTGTCAAAATGATCACACAAAAAGAAAATGCATTTTTAACTTATTATTGTGCTTTTTTAAACCCCCAAAATGCAGATAACACAATACAAGTCAACACTAAAGCTATAGGCATGTTCTCTCGAGACAACTGCCGTGCTGCAACTCTGTCAGGGCTTCCTTTACTTTCATTGTCAAAGCTCCTCCTACGGCCAGCCAGAGTATCAGTCTCAGCAAAGAGATGTTCTTCTCCTTCCTTAACTGTGGTTGAATTTCCTTTAAACTTAGCATTAGAGATCTCACCTGGTGTTTTCAGTGCATTAACCCTGCAACAGATAATTAGGATCTGTCGATGTTATACTGTATTTTTCTTCTTGTCATCCCTGTAAAACGGATAACAGATGCGTTGAATTCTTTAGAATTATAAATATTTTCCTGAAACAGCTGGGTACAGTTTTTAGCAAACATCACTCAAGACTACCCACTGCATTTGTTGGGGACTATTTTCAGCTGCGGAGGGATACACGTGTTGTCAGTTAGTGGGTATTTTTTAAGAGCAGAAATCAAAATAAACGACATGTCCTTGTAGGTCGTTAAAAAGGAAAATGTCCCTCCGTTCTTAGACAACAACGGAGCTCTATGACACGGAGGGATAAGATCAGGCTTTGACTACACACACAACAATTTATAGAATTCTTACATTGTTGGTTTTGATCTTTTCATTAGATTTGTTGACAATAAGAAACATATATCTAAACCATATCCTTTTTACTTATAATGAGTAAGGTAGACAGGGGTTGAGTTAGTGTCTTTCTCAAAGACACCTTAACATAAAAAGGCCTTTTTTCTGAGATCAAACCGGACAAAGACTTGGAAAGAAAACAAGTCTCCTGAAGTGCTGAGACACACTGATTGTTGTTCAGACACAAGCTGTCTTTTCATCATCATAGTCAGAAATGGCTGATGAGAGCACAAGCATGGCAAACAATTTTCTGAATTACACCATGCCAGACAAATATGTAGGGAATTAATTATGAAAGATCAATTTGTGCCTTTATGGCAGGAAAAAAAAGATGATTACAAAGGCTGACTAGAAGAGCAGTTGTGGTATGTAACTATTTCAGTTGTGGTTTCCCGAAGACAGAGGTACCTAATGTAACACACATTTAGGATGAAATAGTCTTAAAAGAGACAAAATATTCAATCCGTTTGAATGAGTGTAACAATAAGACTCAAAGAGTACAGACTAAAGAAAGAAGAAGGCCTTCACATCTTCACATGCTCTGACATATACACACACTTGCATACAAGCATACAAGCACACACACACACACAGACAGACACACACACACACACACACACACACACACACACACATTATACACAGTTAATAAAAGCTCCACGCAATAGTACCCTGCAGTTCTCACACTCACCAGGAGAACCCACACGGCACACACTCACAGACATAGGTCACGCTGGCTGGTTTCCTTAAAGGTCAACTTATCTACTTAAGAGGCACCAATTTACTTTAATGCACATTGTCCAATAGAAGAACAAAATAATAGAAAAATAAATGACAAGAGAAAAAAAAACATCACAGCATATCTGGAGTATTCTAAACTGTGCTTTTTACCATTACAACATGTGACTGCTCTTGGTTCTCTGAGGAGGATTTAATAAATGTCTGATATCAAACCTATTAAAATAAATAAAGAATGATAAAGCTGGCGAGGCCAAAAGCGTACAAAATAAATAATAACTGACAAGTGAAAACACGCTAACACTGGGCAGGCTGCAGTCACCACATCATCAACAGTGCTCTAATGACCCTCTCTAACACACACACTCGGTATGCGGCACAGAGAAAAAGTCTTCGAGGCAGCTCACTGACGCCGAGGAAAGAGGAGAAAGCCTCTTGATAGACTCTTGTAGATGCCATTCCCTATCACGCAATGCCTCTCAGTCATAAACACATGACAAATGCGGCCTTAATAATTTTTTACGAGCGGGGATGTGCAGGGGGCAGTGCATGGTTAGAGGGTAGAGGGGAGCGGTGAGCAGCAGGCGGCCCCCTCTGCACAGAGGAGAGGGCCGTGTGGTAAAGTCTCCTCTGGAACATCACTCGCCAGCGATCCTTTGATCTACACACCGCAATTACACCAGCATCCAAATGAGCATGGAGTCGCCTCTGAAACAGACTTCAAACATGCACATGTACACATTCTAATACACATACACTGTATAGGATTGGAGCCATGTGCTCCTCTCAACAGTAAATGATGTACTGTCTCCAGCAGAGAACCTGGGGATGAAAGGAGGCCTTGCTCCTCGTCTGATCCCTCCATTAATGATGGCTTGCTAAAGCTAATACTGTGTATTCTCGTGTAAACAAGGGCAGCTTCCAAGGCTCCAAACAGGATGATCTTGGTTCACAATGAACTGGTTTTGGAGGCTCAAAAAGTTTGATCAAACTGCTGCAATCTCCCATGTGAGACAAAAGCTACAGCAATAATCTATTATGTCTCTACAACCTGTAATAGAGTGTGTCATAAGGAAATCAATTAACTTAGATACATTAAACTCGTAAAATAATGTTTGGTGGAGCGTGCTGCTAGAACATTAACATAAAGCCTGAGTGGCGGCATGAAGAAAACACCTAGAATATAAAACAGTGCCACTTGAAAAAACTGAACCTGTGAAATGGCCTGAATGGATGTCCTGAAAGACACAGATGAGATTGGCTTATTTGCCTCATTCTAGATTTCGCCCTCTTTTCCTCCACACATTTTTGAGCTGAGATTGCAATTTGTCTTGCTGTTTGCTTTGAATAGTCCTTAACCGTATCATCATCTCAACTGTGCTGGTGGAAAAACACGGGAGCATGGCGACAGCCAAATGGCAGTCTGGCGTCTCTGCTGCAGACTAGCTACCATTAGAGCTGAGAGCAGCATTTATTGTACAATTAGGGCCAGCTAGATCTACCTGTAATCATCTCCATACAGGTGTGAGCTCCCTGGACAAGGGAAGTGACTCATCACTTGTCAAACATCAACACTTTGATGTCGGCATTGTTCATTGTGGCGCCCTCAGGATACCTGAGCACTACTGTTTGGCTCTTTAAAACGCTCTAAGATTTATTGCGTTTCACACAGTTAAAAAAGAGGCGCACACATGCAACAGGAAAAAAAAACCTCTTCCTTCTGATGACGGATGCTCCACATGTCATGAATCATTTGATTTAGGATTTCCCGTCCTCCTCCCTCCATCTGACACTCATACTTTCGTGTCATGAACATTTTAACAAACAGTCAAAGGTAAACAACTTCCCTTGTAATACAACGCTGCCAAGCAAAGCACTAAAAATACATTTAGGAAGAACTGACACCACAAGCCTAGAGGGCAATTGGAAAAGTGCAATAACAATCCACAACTTGATGTTATTGACAAAATGGCTGGAGTGTGGAAAAAGTAGCCTTTTCAGATATAATGGCTGTCTAACAGCCTACTAGATCCATTCTCACTGTGGCCACGTGACAATAAAACGTGTTTTGACAAAACAGAGCTGTAACCGAAGCGAAGTAAGTTCACATTATGAATAGTGTTGCACATGCAAAGTTAAAAGCACATGTATTTTATCTCCAGCTCGCGGTGCATCAAGAAAGCCTCAGTTGTGGGAATTTCATCTGTAAAGTGATGCTTGTAAAAAAAAAAACATGTGAGGACAAAACCAAATATTTGGACACAAACATATTAAGATATAATAAGTATAATATTCATAGTGCTATCCTTATGCTGTATTGGCTCTCTCCAGATGATTTCATTTACTTGTTGGGCTTTAGAATGGACATGTGTGTTTTAGTTTTTTTGTCATTTAAAGCCTTCCATATGACATATGACAAATCTTGATAGAAAATGGAGACCATATGCTAGTATGAGCTTAATGAAGTGAAGAGTCTGGTTTTAGGTTTGCAGAGCTGGATGTTGTGTTAGAGCTCACTTAGCGGCACCTCCAGGCAGATCCTCTCACAAAGATATGACCATTTTTTGTCAGCAGGAGACCGCATTCATCAGCAAGGCTAACTCTCTCTCACACACACACACACACACACACACACACACACACACACACACACACACACACACACACACACACTTCTCACACCCCAGCACATGCATACGCAGACGCATGCACACACACCTTTTATAGCTGAAATGCAGATTCAATCAAAGTTAGTAGAAATCAATGTAACTCTGTACATAAGTAGAAGGAAAGCTCTTCGGTGATGATTAATGGGCAATGAGTCGGCTCCAGCTTTTCCTCAAAGCACTTACCATTTGTTCTTTTTCCTGATGTAATCTTTCTCAGAGAGGTTAACGAGGTAAATCATTGGTTTGGATGTCAAAAACAAGTATTTGTTCAACACTTCGATCTGTGACAGAGACAGACAGGGCAAGCACTGAGAATCCAAACTTTTCAATGTTGCCTTTGAGGACAGCACAGATATAAGTGAAGCCAAGTCAAATTAGAGTCTGGTATATAGACGCTGTGGGGAGCAACTTTAAAGCCTCTAAATTAAAACAGCGCGGCCAGATGTCATTAGCTTGTACAAAAGTAATGTCAAAATATAACCAACTGCATAATACTAACTGCATAATATTAACTTGTGATTTGCACAAAAGACGAAACAAAAGAGGAGAAACAGCAGTTGCACTTTCAGGTCAGATGAAAAGATTAGTAAGATAAATCACAATAATACATTTGACTGTAACATCAAAGGCTTACCTCCTTGTCGTTCCAATCGGGATAGTAGCGGACGTGTTTCTTTTCATCCATTACCCAGCTCTTGATTTTGCACATAACGTCCTGTTTGGGGTTAAAAGAGAATGAACAAGAAGCCATTAAAGGAGATGAAAAAGAATATAAAACCAGCAGGGTATGGGGTAATTATTTCCTAAATGCATGGCATCCTGATGCCAAAATGAACAATGGCTGTGCTCGGATTTGAGCAGGAGTGGCCCGGCTTTGACAGGGATGGCATGCACAAGACCCCCTTCCCTCCTTTAAATCATGACAAAATGCCTTCTGGGGTGTCTCTCTCAGAGTCGCAGTTTTCAACATCAATATTCCATCGGGACTGTTTAATGAAAAGGATAGAGAGGAGACTAAATTGGAAAAAGCAGGAAACTAATTGGAACTTGGTTAGTTAGGTGTAAATGATTGGTCCTTCCTCAGGCACTTTGCAGAATGTATACTGAATAAGCACTAGTGAGGTACAGAACTAATTATTCACTGTTACTTCTGGAGAAAATATTGAGCATTTACAGCTATGTATGCCACATTCATGACTGAGGTACTTGTGGGTTGAGACCACAGGCAAGACTGGGCCCTGACAGGATCTGGAAGCGGAAAAGGGTGGGAAAAAGGGAGGGAGGTAGTTATAAAATTTGTAATAAAGAAATTGAGCCTATTATTGTTGATCCAGCCCCACAGAAATTAGCGGAACACATTCTTTTTGTTCCTGTCAACTTGACCTCCCCCTTCATATAAAAACTCCCCCACCTCCTGCAACACTCCCCCTACCTCCTTTTCCCTCCCCAAACCCTTGCAGCACTTCACAATCATACTCCCTTTTGAAAGAACTGAGGAAAAAATCCTGCCAGAGCCTCAATTACACAATGGCAGAAAAAGCTCCACACACTGACCCCCAGCCAGCTGCATTCACTCTCTGCACATCTCTCTCCACAGGAATTCTAAAGGCCTTTTAGTCAGGCAGCCAGAGTGCAGCCAGCGGGAGAGAGCGCAGGAAGAGCTGCATACACTCCGCCCGCGCCGTCCCAAGTCTTCACAGAGAGATTAATCATCTGTGAAATGGAAACAGCAAACGGCCAGTGACACAGGCTGAACCCGCTCCAGGTTTCCCTCATCAGCTCGCAGTCACCGTGCAGCGCTCCTCTAACAGGCAGGTGTTAATAAAAGGCATATAGGTCCCACAGGGGTCAAACACATATGCCTGCCACCATGAAGCGCCGCTGGTGGGCCGGCTTCTTCTTATTGTTTTGTAAGGATAGGTATTTTTGAGGATTCACATGGACAAAAGCAATGAAACATTGTTCTTATAAACACAGCACCGTCAAAATGTATTTAAATCTTCCTTTTGCATTGCCCGAGTGCTACTGCATGCATATGGATTTTGCAGAAACTCATAATTAAATATTCAGCTACTTTTTTTATTCAGACAGCTATTTTAAATAATTTTACAATATATTCCAAATTTCTGATTTGTTTTCTCCCTAACAAAACAGAATTGTCAGCATATCTTCAGCTGTGAAAGCTATGACATCTCAAACCAATACAACATACACAGGTTGTATTTCTATTCATTTGAGTGTTTCTATAGTGGTGACAATGTACAGGACATTTCCTACACTACATTTTCCAGAAAGAAGCTACTAAGCAATTTCATATTTTATGTTTTTTCAAAATATAGATTGTTGTGGTCTGATCATAATTACTGAATAAATCATTTGTATTTATGTTTTAACTAGTTGGATTTACTGTAGTTTTAATTTCACTTCCACTTACATAAAATGTGAGCAGCTATGTTTAAAAAAGGATTTAGGATTTTTAGGACGCAACTTAATGTAAACATTTGTGTCCACTAACCAGCTCTATAAGTATGAATGATGCATCATCATCAGGTGTATATGGGACAATACGCAGATACCTAAATGGTAAAATAATTGTGTAAATCCACTTCAAGCAGGATAAAAGCAGCTCTTGCGCATGAAATTTCATGCCACATAAATACCTGTAGACCTTATATGAAACTGAGTGCAACAATGTAAATTATTATTTCAAATTATTTTGCAAATTACTCAGTAAAGAGGAAAATCAAAGGAAGTAATCACCCTCTATACAGAATGCCCATTTTATTCATGCTGTGGCTCTGCAAAAGAAAGTACAAGCACTGTTTTTTTTTTAAACTGTACATTTAGACGTAGTCTTGATGGACATGTTCTGCATTTAGATTACATAAACATATATGTGCCTCTGCACAGCTGAGCGTGTCAAACGCTATGCACAGCCTGTGAGACAATCACACAACCCCTCCCATCTAAAAGCTTGCTGCAGCCTTTGATAAGCACCATTCTTTGCCATCTAAAGAGGTCTTCCATAGATTTCACTTGCCGACGTGTGCACAACCTTTGACAAGTAATGTATCATTTTTATTCATTGCCTAAAATTGTTAGCAATTATGTGCGTAAGCGGCCACCTGCCTAGCCTGAATGGCTCCTGTCTGTGGGGCTACAGGGGTGTGGGGAAGTGCTGTTGGCTGAAGGGGGGGTTTAGTCTGAGGGGAACCCACCAAACACTGGGCCTCTGCAGCAGGTGAAAAAGCCCCACTCGTTAGTGTAATGAGTGGTCAGAGCCTCCGTGTGTCAGGGCCTGAAATTGGGCATGACACTCCAAGTGAAAGGCCAGATCCCCTCGCGTGCTAGTTCAACTTATCCTGCTCCGCTGATGGAAGGGCATCATGAAACGTTTACAACCAAATCATTGCTAACATTGGCTGCTCAGCCTCATTACCTTAACAATATGACCATCTGAATGCGTGTGCATCCACATATATTTTTATCTGACATCCAGGATGTGATTTTTTTTTCTCTGATCTTACCCTGTATTTGGCCTGCACCTTGTTGCATATAACTGAGGAATCCTCTGTCAAATAATATTCTAAACATTTACGGTATTCATAGCAATTGGCATATGTGTCACCCACTGTCAGGACTTATACAATTTCCTGAGCTGCTGTAGGTGTATAAGCATGAGCAAATGCTGTGCCATGATTTGAGTATTACTTTAAATAAAAAGAGCTGTGAGGAAACACTTTCATTAGCCCAGTGCTGTGACCCAGGGTCAGCTGCTGAATAAGTAACTCTCTATTAATGATTTCTACAGCAGAAAACCCCTGACCCCTGATCACTTTCAATTTCAGAAAGGGAAAAAATGGGGGAGGGGTTAGACCTATTGGAGGGAGATTAAAACAAAACATATTTTTTTCTCCTTGGCCATGTGTGTGGGAGGGTTATTATTTGTGTCTCGCTGTGAGGGGTAGCAAAAGGCCTGCTGCGACATTGACTCACGTATTCTGGTTTGAGTTTCTTGTCACTGCCTCTAATGGCCGTCTTCTCCAGCTTGTCAATAATAGGGCCGATCAACTCCTCATCCTTCAGCCTCAGCTCCTCGTGAATGATCTCCATATCTCTCACAGGGTCCACTGTCCCCTCAACATGGATGATATCCTCATCCTCAAAAGCACCTGCAGCGACAGGACAAAAAACACACAGAGAGAGTATCAGCATAGAATTATTTTTGCAGCAGCAGCAACCACACTTTTTAATGCGAAGACAGTAAAAACAACATAATCCGAGCCACAGAATCAATATCATTGACTTCTTGAGATCGAATGTGGAACAGTGATTAGATTTGGCCCAAAAAATCATTAGCTTTTTGCAAATAATATGGGAAAAAATAAACATCCACATGAAATAGCACAGTGGGAATTACGAGGAAGTCATAACAAATATGATGAAATACTTTCATGTTTCTTTTCAGTGTGCAAGTGTCAGAACTGCAAGAAACCAGCTTACAGTGTCAAAGTAAGTTCCATTAAAATTGTCTTTAAGTGCAGCAAAACAGGCACTCTACATGAAGTGGGGAGTGTCTGGTCGTGTATTTTCAGTACCCTCTTGTCTTAAAACTGTTTGCCATTAAGTTAAAAAATATACAATAAATTAACAAAAGTGAATATGATTTAACAGAAAAATACTAATATTAACAGACCATTCTTAGACCGTCTTCCCTTATTAGTTTGCGTCGTAGACGTCTTGGCTGTGCTGGTGATTAGGTAATGAGGCTCTGAAGCAGACCATTTATCCAGCAGCAGCTCTCAGGACTCCTGATTCTCCAGCAGAGGGAGGGGGAAAAGGAGGGGGGCCACAGCGTACATCTGTCACATGAGAGTGACAGCCTTTAACATTACCAGTGGGCTGCAATATGTTCTTTAATTTGCAACCCATACAGGTGGTGCACAGTCTGTTTTATAATATCACTAGGTCAGCAAATAAAATATGGATTTACAGTGGTGATGGGAGTACTCAAATCCTTTACTTAAGTAAAAGTTACAACATGATTATTGGATTATTATCACTGATGCAAATAAGCATATTTCAGTTGTAGCTTGAACTAATTTATATATGTCATATATTTTACAGAACATATGATTATATATATATATATATATATATATATATATATATATATATATATATATATATATATACAGTATATGATTATCTTATAACATATGATACTGCACTGTTATAGATTGTATATACAGTATATATATAGTATCTTATAAAATATAATACTGCACTGTTGATTTATTATATATATATATATATATATATATATATATATATATATATATATATATATATAGATATAGATATATAGATATATGTATATATTCCTCAAATTTGGACAGTATTTAGTACTTGTAGATATAATCCATATTGTGGAACCTTAATGCTCGATTTATTTAGGACTAGTAAATCTAGCATATTTGGATTTGGAATATGGCTTCACACATTCTGTAAATCCGTCAACAGGAACTTGGGAAGTTTCATGCTGTGGCATAATGGAAATGCCGTCTCATTCAACAGGGTAGTGGATGTCAAGTGAATGATGACTTGGCGTTAAGTATTATCGTGTTGAGGGATGTTTGGAATGTGCATGGTGGAGTCACTTCATGACATCAACAATCCATATTCTTGTGTTGACACCTGAACAGTGACGGTCTGTTGACAGGTGAGGCCCTGCGAGATGTTAACGTCACTGAGGTGATCCGCTCTATTTGTCACAAGGCTGTCACATTGTATTTCAACATGTTCGAACAGTGATACATGTAGAAAATATTGATGATTCATCGCTGTGTGTAGTTGTCAAGCTTGGCAACAACAAGAGATTCAGGCAAAGCGTTGCAGAGCTGCATTATTTATGAAGTTATCTCAAGTTAACTTATCCCTACCTCTCCAATAATCAGATGCATTTCCTGGTTGTCTAAAGATGAAGCCAGATCTTTCACTAGAAACACTACAATGTCAGACTAGTGTCAGTCAACCACTTTAGATCAGACTGAAATATTGCAACAACTGTTGTCGATTGACGGGCTAGCGCTCATTGAGGTTTCACCTGCATGTATGACATTTGGTAGGCAGGTGTAACGTGTGGAGACATACAAAAAGGCCTCTTAGAGGTATTCAAAAAAACTAACAGGAACTCATATTCGCCTATGTTTAGTCTTTTACAGGCCCGTGTTATATTATTCAGACTGTTTTCAATCAGGAACTTTGATCAGACCTTTGTGATCAAAAGTTATCAAGCATTTGGGTTTTTAAGCAACATTGTAGCTGTGGCATGATGCCATAAAACAGGAAGTTTTTCAAATCTGCTCCAAATTTCTCAAGCATGCTAATGGTCCAGGCCCGTGTACATTCACATGCCAACATAGACTCATAGCGCTGCCTCTTTCATCACCAATCAACCATTTGTTTTCGACATGTGTGGCAGGCAGCATTGCACTCAGCAGAGATCTACCATGAAACTAAACAACAAGACATTTACAATCTACCATAACTGATCAGACACGTCTAAACATCGTAGCGCAACAGCAAAATGACAGACAACCAAAAATCCTAATCCAGTGGCCTTGTTCCATGCAAGTCAACAGAAACTGTAGACTTTTGTGCAAGCTGTCATCCTGTGCGTTGTCCTCATGGTGAAATGAACTTATCCAATTACTCTTTGCCTAATCAGGCTGTTTTGGTTCCTCTCCTCTTGCAGAGGTACTCCACAGTATAAACAGTTCACTTACGCCGCACAGAAAGGGGCTAATCAGTGGAATTATTGTTTTGCTGCTCCAATTTACCAGCTCCCTGTTCCCCACTGATTGGAATGAAAATGTGTTATTGTGTCTGCATGAACTCAGAAAATATAATGCAATGTAATCATTTCGTTAGCTGCAAGAATATACATATATTATAAACAATTATGATGTACAGTTTTGAGACACTGTTTCAAAATGGAAAATGTATACAATTTGTTGGTTCAATTTAGTACATATATTAATGAGGAGCAAAAAGGTTTAAAACAGGTTCACATGGTTAATAAACCACTCATGGTTAGTATAAAGTGTTAATGAAAGCATGAGAAATTACTATACGTCAGTCCATATATTCAAATGTTTAAACACCTGAAGCAAGCACAATCATTTCGTAACACCTTTTTTACTTTTTTTAAATAAGTAATCAACTTCTTTTTTACTATTGTTATACATCCCTAATAAAAAAGCTGATCAATCATAATTTCAAAGAGGCTTTCAAAGAGCAGGAGCAGCTGATCACTCACGATTTAGTCATCAGCTGACACTCTCCTCTGACTGCCACATATTCCAAAGTAATTTACTTTAATTAACTTCGCCTAATTTAACATTCACATCTACTTTACCGCCGTCCCATTCAAGGCTTAGAGCTGGAGAACAAATGCAGGAGGTGAAAGAGAGGAGAGAAATCTGAGGGGCAATCTCCACAATTAGTCTTTTAACAACTGGGTCTGGGTGGAGCTCTGTGAAGACAGCTCTTATGAGTCTGCGGCGCCACACAAAGCCACATGCAAGACAGTTAAAACACACAAAAAGAAGAAAGAGGTTGGAAAGGCCCACGAGTCAGGTCTGTCTCACAATTAGAATTGTGCTGCTTCATTTCAAATAGTGTATGTTTTGAAGACACTATTAACAGGTGCTCCTTTATTGACAGAACAAAAGGATTAGTCTCTCGAGGGTGAGTGGTGTTCAATGGTCTGATTAGGGATCAGGCTAAACTCTGCAAAATTACGGATTTACTGCGGCACTGCAGGCTGGCGCAGCCTGAGAGGATATAACTACATAAACTGACATTTACAAATAAAAAACATTGACAAAAGGAAATAACATTAATTGATTTCACTGACTTTGTTGATATGTTTTACATCAGCTTTAATATCCAGAATGTCACTTCAACACTTTTTCTTTCAATAGAAACAATATAAAAAAATATATAATTAGCAAGCTGTTTTCAGTTTGTACAGGATTAACACCTAAAACAACCTCAACCAGCATGAGCGAGCTATCATCACTTTTCTGTGAGGTACACAGACAAGGCAGTCCTCTGAGTCAAGTCAAGATCAATTCTGATTGAGCTGCGTCCCCTGATGTTGCTACCTGGGAGGATATGTGGTCAACATAATTCAGTTAAATTACAGTATTCATTGACTTCTAACTTCCTGTGCATGTTTTCACTTGCAAGATGGGTAAGAGCACATCTAAAGAACTTGCATTCCTTGCGCTGCTTTTAAAATGCTCATGCAAACCCAGTGTTGCAATTCTCCTGGTATTCAGAGCAGTAAAAGCTATTTTATGAGTCTGTCAGGAAAAGCACATTATGGATGTCTTCCCAGCATGGAAACACTGGCAGTGCACACATGCGTTTTTATGTTCATTCAGTGAATATCTTCTTGACATTCATTTTTGGATACATGAAATTGACAGCAATTTATAGTACGCTGCTTCTGTAACAGAGTTTGTGGCATATTCAGCCTTGTTTCTTTGCCTGTATCAATTATGGCAAATACATTGGCTGCTAAAAAGCAGTTCGACACCAGAAAATGGGGGTTTGAGCCCTTTAGAGAAACACTGAAACATGTTTTCTACATGATCCCATCTTTCAAAATATATCACAATGAAATCATAGTGCTTGATAGTATGAATATCTGTACCTCACAAGGTGTCTTCAATTCCCGTGTATCATCGCAAATTGATTATTAAAAGGTGCATTTTTCCAAAATATTTGCTATTACTGACAAAAAGGAAAATACATGTAGTGGAAAGCCACTCAGACAAGCCAGATCTGTGTGCAGTTGAAAGTGGGTGTACTGGGGAGGCTCTGGTTTTCATAAACTCACAGAAAACAACAGTGTTAATTCACCTTATGATTAGCGTAACCTCTGCCACTCCATTTATTTTGTTAAACCCCTGAGATGAGAGTGCCTTGATTGAAAGGAACCGTCATATGCACACCACTGTTGTCCCACATCATTCAGAGAACAAACCTTTTTAGATCTTTAACTACTATAGGGCTGCTGATTGCACAGGCACCAGCAATTTCCTAACCAACCGCCACCTGAACAATGATGTGTTCAGCTTTCAGACCCTCCAGCCTTTCAAAGGTGAATCATTTCACAGTTTGGAGCGATATCTCCATAGCAACTCCTCTTTGAAGGGTTTAGAATCACCATCCAATAATTCTATGATCATCGGGCCTTGCCTTTCCCAGTGGTTCTTTTCACAGCGGACAGGCAAGGGGGGGGGGGGGGGGGGGGCACGAGGAGGAAGCAGGAAGATTCTACAGTGTATTTCAGGCAATTCATCTTGCAGCCCCATTAGAATTCAAAATATTGCGACCTTCAATCACCGGGCATGTTATCTGGAGCTGTGGCGATCTCCAGTCAAGATGGGTAGACATTTTGCTCTAATCATCCTCGATGAGTGGAGGCTGACAAAAACTCTTCATTCTCGCTGAAGCAAAATGCTAATTTAAATGCTGTGACAGCACCTCAACACAGCCCCGAAAACACACAAAGGCAGAATGATCCCCATGCACAGCTAAATGATCTAGATTTAGAATCGCTGTATTGGTTGACATCACTAACATAAACAAAGATCCACATGCAGCATAGGGAAGCTTGTTTTTCTCATTGATTTGCAATGCAACATTACTGTAACATTACAACATTAAGGCAGGTGCTAGGACCCAGCTGAGACAACACAGCGGATATTTGTTCAAGTGTGGTGTGGGAAGTGGGTTGTTTGCTTCTTATAAACCAGTTAACTTTGCGACAGAGTGAATCATGGCTGAACATTAAAAACAACAGACAAAGAAACAAAATGACACATTAATGCACAGACACAAGTCATTTTTTGTCCAAAATTGACAATTTACTCAAACCTTGCATTTGTTCCCTCTTTGATAATGTAATGCAAGTATTAATTTGACAAAAACAGTTGTTGGCATGATGGTACATCAGCAGAAAACCATATTTCATACAGGCTTCTGAGGGCTTTAAAATAATATACAATCTTTAGCTTTATATTTATTCCTATAAATGTATACTTTGTAGGCCTTAGAAGGATTTGTAAACGGATTTTTTAAAAGACTTAAGCAAAAAAAAATTACATTTCTAATACTTACTATAGAATGGTCCAGGATGACGTAATGTCGTAGGCCAACCCCAAAAGTTAGCATCACACATGGTTCCCTCGACAAAAAGTCAATGGAGTTTGGGATTATTGCAGTTTATGATATTATTAACAACATTTTCATAATTTTTGAAGCCAGAATGCAGTCGGCAGAAGTAAAAAGCTAACGTTAGGCTGTAGTATTTACTGATATATTTTATATTATAGAACAAAAAGGTGAAAACTCTCCAGCTTGTTTTTAGCACAGATCTTATTTCAGGTATCTAACCAAAACCCCATAAAAAACTATTGACTTCGAGAAAAGGGAACCGGAAGAGCAGAAATGCTAACTCATTTCCGTGACTCATTCTTGCAGCTCATACTTCATAAATCGCACAAAAAAAACAACAAGGATAAATTACATCAACGCAACAACTGATTCAGCAGCTGAATTGATGAGAGATCCACTCATTGCCTGATCTGTTTAGATAGTCACACACATGGAAGTCAAGGGGCTAGGTGAGGTGTTCTGGATGTTTGTCAAGCTTGAGAATGTGTGAGTTGGTGAGTGATACGACAGAACTCTCGGAGATCAGCCATTACTGGCGTCAGTGAGGAGGCAGGTTAGCCATAAATCATCTCTGTCTGAATACTCAATCCAGTTTGTTCATAACGCCTAGAGCTAAACAATCATTTTGATTTGTGCACTAAGCGATTAGTGTCCTGTGCGCTGACGTCTGCATGATGCAACAACCAAACACAAATGTCCTATCAGATTCAGCAAAGTGAAGCCAACTGATTTGATCACTCACTGTTTATCATCAGATATTCATCAGTTAACGATGAATCACGTGGAAGTCACTGAGGATATTGGAGCTCTTTAGCTCACATTGCAAAACTCACAGAGTGTTTGACAGATTTGATACACAAACTAACACACAGCAACTCAATCAAACTAGCGTAGTAGTTTATTTGCTATTGGCTGTTTGATCGTATACAAGCTGCTGTTACCATACAGCTAGCATTTTACATTTACAGTGAATTATGTGACTAAAAACATATTCTCTGTTTGTAATAGAGACCTTTGCAGATTTGTGACATCTTTTGTCTGTTTAGTATACAGTATGAAGCACTGCCAACACTGAATGACAAAAGGAAAACACGTGTTAGTAGCATTGTGTACCATGGTTATGATGGCAATCAATGCACAATATAGACAATTTTTTTTTACCTGCAACTAAGAATTATTTTTACTGTCAATTAATCTGCCAGTTTTTTCTCTCAGTTAATCAATTGACCTTTTGGTCAATACAACACAAGGTGTTTTGTTTTGTCCGACAAACAATCTAAAATTCAAAGATAAAAGCCAATCTTCACAATTGAGAAGCTGGAACCCGTAAAGGTTTGGCCTTTTCGCTAGAAAGATGTCAGTAATAAATGAGTTGCCGATTCATTTCCAATCGACTAATTGATTGACGGACCAAATGTTTAAGTTTTATGAAGGATAAAGCAATGCATCGTCTCTACCGCTCTCTAGAAAATATCTCTTGACATTGATTAGTTTTACGACCCTTAAAACTGCTATCATTATTTTACAAAATGGGCGAACTGTCTTGAGTCTGCTTCAGGCTGTAGAGGAGAAGAGGGAGGAGCCTCAAGTTAACCAGGAGTTCAGGGGCTGAAAGCAGGAATATCACGGTGAGAGAAGAGTCTACATAAAAAAATAACAGCTACTTTCCAGTCAGCTGCTCACAACCACAGCCAGTCCCTAAAGAGACAGTATCTTAAAGTTAGATCCTTACTGAGTGTCACGCAACCTTAAATTCGTCTTCATTAGAAGTGAACCAGAGCATTTCTGCAGTGATGGGGGCGACATTGTGTGAGCATTGAAACATCTAATTGCTGGAAACCAAACATCTGGGAAAAAGGCCAGGAGAGCTGGCAGAGTTGCTAGCGGGGAACAGAAGAGCAGATGAAGTAGAACATGTCTGTGTCTTGTCTCAGACAGTGAGGTGTTCCAGTCACTGAGGAAGCACTGGGAACACTTAAACCATTTTGTTATGAGACCAGGGAACACCAGTCAGTCAACGGAGTCAGCTTTCAGGATGTGCAGTAATCGTTGTTGGAAGGTATTCTTGAAAGCAAATCCACTGTTTACACAGGCTTTTCAAAGTCATTAGGGGTTGAAAAATATATTCATAACGTGTACATCAATGTGGGGAATTTTGAGACATCAAGTGGAAAATCAAGTTATCAACCTATTCCACCTTTGTAAAAACTGTTGTTCACTATTTCTTAAATTACACAACTTCTAAACAAAGGAGTGTAACCCAATATATGGAATAAAAGTCCATCAGAACAGAAAATCAAGCCTGATTTCATCAGGCTCAGGTCAATTGCTTGTGTCCTCAGTTTGCACTCACAATCACGGTTTCATGCTACTGAGGCTGACGACTCTCAGTCGCATCTTTATAAACCCTTTTGCTAATTCACAGACAAAAAACATACCACTCCAGAAACGAAAGAGTGTGATCCACCCTCACATCCATAATCAAGCTATATAAAAGTAGTTGCTTCAACACGGCAGTCTGCCTGACACCAGACAGATATAATTACAAAACCAAACCATGTTTAATGGTTAACTTGTGAAACATGCAGCATTGTTTCTAAGAACTTCACAACAGTGGAAACAATGGCATGCCAAAGCAGATAGACACACACACACACACACACACACACACACACACACACACACACACACACACACACACACACACACACACACACACACACACACACACACACACACACACACACACACACACAGAGAGAAGAGGATTTTGATCTTCCTATTTATGACCGTTAAGAAATATTTTTTTATTAGTGTGAGTAGAAACAAAAGAGTTGGTTTTGAGAGAGGATCTGGCATTTACAAATCATCAAAGGAACTGTGGGTGTTTTTAGACCATGTACATGGTGATATTAAACATACATACACACATAAGTAACATACATGTATGTGTCACATCATGTTAAATAGTCTCTCAAAAAGTGAACAAATCAAAATAATATTTTTTGACACTGTAAAGGAAAATATGAAAAACTTTTCAAGAATAATGTTACATTTTTTTTTTTTTTTTTTGTACATTTTGTATTTTTGTTTTGATATTTTTATTGCTTTATTCTATATTTATTGTTATGCACCTTTCACCGAGTCAAATTCCTCGTATGTCCAATGTACCTGGCAATACACACTTATGATTCTGATTCTGAATCTGATTCTGAATCACATGAAAAGACCAAAACCATCAATAAACTGATATAGCTTATTCCCCTGTGCAATAGACCACTATTGTCAACTCCACCGTTACTCTAGTTGACCTGTTCCTTCATTCCCTTGAAGATGGGCACGGTAGTTTAAGTTGAATCAATTCTAAATATGTCCTGCAGCTGTTAAGACGTTCTAGTGCACACAATTTGTATTAATCCTCACCTGAAAATAGTCCCCAACAAATACACAATTGACTCCTGTTTGAGTAAAGATTGTTGCACATTACAGTGACATGCTGAGTTGAGGTATAACATATCCTTCTTTTTTATTAACTAAATATGTATGACCTGTTTTAAAAAGCCAAAGACGTAATGAAAGATGGGCTAACACAGTATTTAAAGTTGTTGTTTTTGTTACTTTTTTAAGGGTTTTGTTTACAATCAAAAATATAAAATAACACCAACTGTTTTAACCATTAAGATAAATTGTACCAAACGTCATTAAAAACTGAACTGACAGACTTGTTTATCTCACCTCACATGAATTGTCCACTCTGTAAATCATTACAAAGTCTATAGTGGGTGGTCTTCCAGTTCCGCTTCTCACAAACCACGGAGTTAAAGGCTATTTGAAAACTGTGCACCACTGACAAATGATTACTTTTATTCCAGCACAGAGACAATTTAGGAACAATATCACGAAATGGCCTTAATCTTAACCCTTTCTATGTCGTTATTCCATGCCTGCCATCACCGACTCTCTAATCAGAGTATTTCACACACCGGGAAAGTCAATAACAGCATACAATCAGGAAACTAATGCAACTATTTTTTAAAGAGCCTCTGAATTCATTACAATTGCTGTAATTTGAATGATAGCATGTAACACTTTGACTGTGTGAGACACGGAGGAACTTGAGGGGGACCTGCAAAGTGATTTGCAACCTGTCTCAGGGAGGGACAGACTAGGAATAATGTGCTGAGATAATCATATTTATACATTCACAAAGTCCCAGAAGGCAGTATTTTGAACCATTCCAAATATACATTACAATATATTAGCAAAAAAAGAAACCTTCATCTTCACAATGTGTCAAACTTAATGCAAAACGGCATAATGTGGTGCTCCTTCTGAATTGTCTTGTTAGGTTTCAAAGCCTCAACATATGCTACTGATTGTGTGAAGCATGAACTAGGCACAGGCCTTCTCACTTTCAGGGAGCAGTAGGAATGTGAGGTTGGATCTGACTTCATTAATTCTGACTGTGTGTTGTTCTTGGCACACACCAGACAAAGCTGTAGCACACCTCAGGCCTTTGCTTTGAAAAAACTGTTACTGGGTCTATTTAGTGTGACCAAATGATGCAGATGCAAACGCTTTAGCTCCAGTAAAAGAAATACTGTGATTTGCTGAAAATATGAATTCCTACGAGGGCGAGCAACCCTCAAGCTGAGACTCACGTGTCATGTGGAAGATGCTGTCACAGGCGCTGATATGGGACAGGAAGGCATTTCCCAGGCCTTGGCCAGCATGAGCACCTTTCACCAGGCCAGCAATGTCAACAACATTCAGAAATGCTGGGACTTTGCTGCAACCCAGGAAGTGAAAGTATAAAAGGTCAGCCATTTAAGATTGTAAACATTTTCGATATTCTTTTAATGAGAATAGAAACGTCATGCGTTGTGCTCCTATCACATCCAACAGTCCTGTAAAACAGTTTGTTAAACATGAAATTTGAAGATTAAACTATGATTTGTTTTGTTTGTGATGTTGTTGCATTAGATCATACACTGTTTTGAACAAATTGCTTACCCACTATTCGTCAAAGTGGTGGACAATATACCTGACATTCTTTTCAATATAATGAGCAGCTGAAGCTATGAATCTTTAAAAACTGTTTATTTAAAAAATAAAAACGCTCAGTAATTTCATGAAACAGCTAGTCAGTGTAGTTTTAAAGAGTTTGTAGTAAAGAGTTAATTTGTTGGGTAAAGTTGTACATTAATACACATTTGGTGCTCTAAGATACATTGCAGCATTACGATGTATGTGAGATTGACTCAATCTGCAATGCCCCAATGTTCACAGACAATTTTATTAGAAGAATCAATTCATTGTTGGTGTTGGTCTTTCATGGAATTTTTGTTACATATAACATAAAACAATATATAATAAGAATGATGTAGAATATTGCCAGGTTTATAATATTGCCAGGTTTATCATGAGAGAGGTAGGTAAGCTAGACAGCTAACATTGCAGAGCCGTTTTTATCTTGATGGTTGCTGGTGTACTTGAGGAATCTGAAAGTTACATAGAGAATATGTAGGACACAACTGTGTAAAAGAAAACTAGTGAGATTAACTGAAAGCAGGAGCGTATGCTATTCAACATATCAATTATTGTCAGTCAAAAAGGGACATTTCACTATTTCTATACAGCCCACAAATCTAAATTCAGCTGCTTTGACAGCCTCCGTAAATGTGTATGATAACCAGGTGTTAGAGATTTAGATGCTTCAGCTTTTTCATTAACAGAAAACCTTGCAGTAGGGCAGCAGTCATATATCCTACACAACTGGCAGCCACATGTCAACAACATTGTTACACGTTTCCTCATACCTAGTGCAAGGAGACCGATGGCAACTACAGATCTGAAGTGTGAATAATAGGTCAATGATGAGACCCCATACCTGGGAGGTTTGTGGAATTGGCAGAGGAAATCATAGCGTTCATCTGGAATGGGCACTCTGCTTTCATTTGGGTCAATGGTGCAGAAGGGGAAATTTTCAGCTGCCGCCTGACTCTTTGTCAACACGTTGAAAAAGGTTGACTTCCTGAAAATAAAAAACAGCAGTGAGGTCAATCCATCTAAAAGTGCTGGTGTGCAGAACCTGATGGTTCGATAGTATGATCCTGAAACACTTCAGTAAGTTATGCGAGATTGGCTTTTTTTATTTTCTGCACAAGAAGGAAAAGGTTATTCTAATGGACTCAATATTTGAGGGCTAGAACCAAAACTATTCTATGAAACACTTTGCCCGATTACAAGGTCAGATAATCCCATAATAGATCAATTGTACATGAATTGAGGGGCAAATTACATTTCTGATAGATCTCTGCTGTCGAACAGGATCAGCTGAACATCGCCCCATGTTGTGATCACAGAGAGATTAATTTTTTCATGGCTCAAGAAGCAGCTGAAGTGTACTTCACAGAAGTAAATCTACAGACAATGGCAAGTGTCTAAGAGTAATGGCGGCATAGCAGTTAATTAACTATAATCCAGGACTTCACATTGAAATTCACATTGAAAGTATTGTTTGTTACGTCCTCCAGGCAAGAAATTGCTCCAGATTGCTAAAGTGCATTACTTACTTATATAAAGCTAAATTGTTTCTCTAACATACTTGAGGGCTTTTCTTAGGTCACCTTGAGGGAAAAACAGACAGACAATCCACAGGAACTATATTTTCAGGTGTAAAAACATTCTTGATGATTACACAGAAAATGACTTACATACGTACAGATCAGAGTCTGCTGGTCGATGGGGGAAGTGATGTGTATTAGCAGCCAGATTTTAGTGTGTTTTTCCACAGATGGGTGGAAGAAACTCCTGGTTGGACATATAGATGTCTGGGCCAAATATCAACCTAAAACCTTGGACTGGGTTTACTATGAAGACTATTTTGCAGACAAACACATGTATTGTAGAATACAATGACTACAGGAGGACTAAGCAACCTCAACAGCTATGAAGACGTGTGAAGAGAAGCGAGTGAAATCTCCAGATAATAACATCTTAATACAAATCTGTGGGTGATCAAAGTCCACGCAAAAGTTACAAACATTTCATTCTTTTTATAGTGAATGAAAAACATTAGGTACACTAATGACGACAAATAATTAATACAACCTGTGGTTATAAATGGTAATCAATAATAAACAGTCAGTGGCCTGAAATCAAAATATGTGCTTCTACCAAAGAGACAGGGGGCGAAAAGAGTAGCGTCAGAGCAATGTACAAAGTAAAGCTGGAAGAGGAGAAAGATGAGGAGGATTACTGTGCAGTGATTGCACAATCAATTTAAATTTGTAAAATCATTCTCTAATCGCACACTTTTTCCTACAAAGATGAATTTCTTCACAGAGTCAGGGTGCAGGGTTGGCAGTTAATAACAAAACATGTTGCTGCACATTTATTAAATGCATGTTTATGTTTCTAACAATAGTTCATATCACAATATTCTAGATGCTTTATTATCATTTAATATATATATCTATATATATAGATATATATCTATATATATAGATATCTATATATATATATAGAACGCCAGCTCCTGTCTCGGCGGGGTTAGATTCCGACTCGTGGCCATTTGCTGCGTGTCATCCCCTCTATCTCTCTTCCATTTCCTGTCACCTTCCAGCTGCTCAAATGAAGGCAATACAAATTCATACATTTTAAAATATATTAAGATGAACTCAACCTGAGTCAGTTAGGCCGTATACTGTGCAGTGTGTCCAGTAAGGAGTTAAATTACCAAATCTAAACTTGTTGTGCCTTTGAGGAGAAAGAGAACATGTGAAAAAGATGCAAGATTGTCTGAATCACTCTCAAGTATCCCATGTGTGTGAAGGATGGTCAGTTACGCCCAACTAACAGCAAGCTGGCATTTCAACATGGTTCATTCATGAAGAAACCATGGGAGGGTTGGCAAGTTGTACTTTGACACTAATATGGTATGGCAGGCCACCACCTCAATGAGTTCTACTTCTTAGACCAGAAAGAAGTTGTGGTTTTTCTGGGGTAAGATATGAAACCAATGGACTCCAGAGAGTTGGATCTTTGAAGCACACACCTCTTGAACTGGATTTATTCTTCATCATCAATGTCCAGCATGCGATTAAATATAACGATACAAGTCCTGTGAAAAATATCTTCAAACTGTCTCTCCAGTTTATTAAAAACAACATATGTGGCTTACAGTTCACAGTAACTGAATAACGGCACGACATCATTGGCTTTTCCGTTCCTTCAAAACTTGCAGCTTTCAGCTCTTACGAAAAAAATTCTAAGCTTTTTGAAAACAACAGTTTGGCTAAAAATGACTCAAAATGTTTTAAGGAGCTGCAAAACGATGAGAACCTGCCAGCTAAGCAGAAGATAACCCATAACTCTGGCCCTTCCTGTAACTCAAGGGAAAGTCATGTAGGGTCTGCCCTGTGATTACACTCTGTCACCGATGCTGCTGAAGGTCTTGGTAGATGCTGACAAGGTGGATTTGTCTTGACATTCAGACAGTGTGCCAGCCTGCTAACACACACTGTGGACATGCAGTACAGATTCTTGTCAGGTTGTCCACCTTACCGATAAAAACATCTCCCAGACTGAGCAACTCTTTGACTATAAGGTTCAGAGAATTTTATTTGTTTTAACTAACTCACATGTTTTCATTCTTCACATCAATACAGTGTGTTGATTACATGGATTCATTGACCAACAACGCGTCTTAATTAGACTTTTACATACTCATTAATTCCTGTGTCAATGCCTGAATGTATATAAGGTCTCTTTAATTTCACTGGCAGGTGCACATTGTGAATTTACACCACTAACATCATGTATGCACCCTCCTTATCCCCTCATATAACAGCATAACATGGTATAGAAGAAAGAGAGGAACAGGACCACGTTTCACAACGTATTCTCATTGGGGTTTCAACTTGCATTTCTTATGTTTGTTGTATATAAAATACAAAAACTTATCTTGCCCATTTGAAATATATGTATAGGTGTAAGTGTCATTCAGTTCTAAAACTATATGTGTGTATACAATATAAATACTTATATTCGAGTCGTATGCTGTGTTGCAGCAGACTGGTCTGCAAGGTGGCTCAGGGAGATCCTGTGTTTGTGTTCACTTTGTGATGCGGTTCCTCAGATGTTCGGCCACACTTAAAACATGCAGGTTAGGTGAACTGGGAACTCCAAATTACCATATATATGAATGTGATAGTGACTCTATGTCGTATGTGGAGAGGTGTCATGGATGTACCCTGAACTTTGACCGGTGCATGAGTGATAAGTGGGTATTTAACTCCAGCGGACAATAGGGTTTGATAATGCCTTTCATTCATTTAACAATCTTCATGCATTAGTAGCGTGGTAGATCCATGTTTGCTTGCCGGATTTATACAAATGTAGATGGGTCTTGACACATTGAAAATATGCTGCTGTGATCATAAACCCACACGATCATGAAAACAAAGGATACACACTTGAGGTTCATATATATTGTAAAATGATTCAACAAAACTGTGATTTTGTACGTACTACAACTCTTTGAAATTACAGGTTTACCCTCATTCATACTTACATATCTGCTATAACACCCTAAAAAAGTCACGTTTGAGCAGCTCACACTTTTATTGAGACGGGGAAGGAAAACAGTGCTCTTGTGGGATTTGCTCCTAGGCTAAAGGGAACGAGTGGTTCCAGACACTTAACAGCCTGAGGAACACTCCTCTGCTTCTTTTGTACAGACAGTCGTCTGTTCTTTTGGGCTATTAGGTACATCCAAATTGTGTACATGATGCAGCATGCCTTTAGTGTGACATGCACAAGAAAGCTCCTTTAGGAGAAACAACTCAAAGTCTAAAAGAGTCTGTGTAAATACACAACATTTCTTTAAGTCTCTTTAGCCATGTATTCTACTGTACTCAGCTGCCATCTAGCCTTACATGTATTTATATTTATGGCATCATGGGAGGCATAGTTCAGACGGACAGAGCACATGCTGCTGCATGCAGTGCTAATGGGGATAAAGTGACAGTATGGAATAAAAACCCTTTACTTACCCAACATTGGGCAGGCCAACAACTCCTATTTTCAATGAAGTGCCAAACCTTCCAATCAGTGGCGTCTTTGGTGCATCCTCTCCCTTTCTCTATAACGACAATGTGGAGATGTCTGCAGTCAGAGCGAGTCAAACACCATTACATAATCTACAATGCATGCTCATTTTTGAAAGGAGCTATTCCTCATGACCTGCACCTTTTTTGGAGCCATTTCCCACTCTTACACTTCCACAACTGCTCACAAAATCTGAAAAAAACACCACATTCGTTGACAGGAAAATGTGCCAAGCTATCCTCACATGTAACCAGTCGACTGCACTTCGTCGGGCTCGCTCCCCCGCACTCAAAATAGAACATGCAGCCTCTGGAAATGAAAGTTGACACTGCGAGCCGGCAAGCTGACCTGAACTTCCACATTTAGCTGTCGATATAGTATCGATGTAGGTTGATGAGTTGCTGAGAGATCAATCTAACATACAACTGTTGGTTGAAATGTGTGTATTGAAGGCGACGTTAATCTTTATCAGATGCTTGACTGTGTTGTCAACAGCTGCCTGCTTTCTATTAACATTTGAATCATTCACTTGACAGCCGTCTAACTGAAGACATCCACGAGTTGCATCTCCAGACTGTTCAGAGCAATTTTGCCATTTCCACTTGTGTTACAGCGTTTAGACTTCCTTCAGCAATATGTTCTTGCTGTTGTCTCTACAGAATAAACAATGACTTGGCAACCTTAAAGTGCAAGAAGAAACTCATGAGAAACGGCAGCAGGTGAGATCAAGTCATTGTCATTTAAAGCCACACATATATTTGTCATCATCTTCCATAAGGGACCAGACTATTACAACCTAAACATATCAGTAAGAAAGGGAAGATATCGTATTGAAGCGTCTTGACACAATCTGCATACTTGTGTCTTTTCTATTCAATGAGTTTTCACTGAGGATTCAAGTGTTATGGTCAGACGACACAGCTTCAGCGCCACAGAAGAAAAGTGAAACCTCCTCGCACTCAATAGTTCCCTTCAACCCCCCTTTGAGAGAAACAGGTGTAGTCGCTGCACGAGCACACACAATTACGACAATTAGTTAAATGTCCTCAAATAAACTTCCCTCAGCAGAAATACAAATTAAAGCACACAGGGGCACAACCGAAAAACATCTACCAATCCAGCAGCCTGTCTGGTTTAACACGCAGAAAATGAGGCTCTAATAATCTGGTGGATTTGAGGCAAGTGAGGCTGCATGGCTTTATAGAAAGAATTCAAATGAATAGGTCTGAATTAATCATTTATCTTTTGTTGATGGATGCACCCCCACTTAGACTCATCACAATAGATGCAGAGCGTTTTGTTCGACCAAATAAATCATTCCCATTGTTTAAGGTACATTGATCAATCTAATGGCTTGTAATGGGCTTCTAATTGCCACAGAGAAGTGCTCACCAATGGAGTCCAGAAATACAGATCCGACTCAAAATTCTCACTTGAATGACAAGGAGAGATCATGTTCTCCCCCTTTGTGCCAAGCAAACATCGTCTGAAAAATCATTATGTTATTATTCTAGGTTAATCCGAATCACATTTACTTCCAAATACATGTACGGTATGTATAACAAAAATACATCTATTGGTGCATAACGACCAATTCGGGCATATTTATTTGTTAGGTTCATTATCTGAACGGTCACACAGCTCCTTATTAAGATATCATAGCCTCCTACACAAATACTCATGCAAGAAAATTAACATTTGAACAAACGGACAAAAGACTTTAAAGAATGTTTTTTTTATTAATGTAAATTAAAAGCTTAATTTATTTTTCCAATTGTGTTATATTAAGAAAGTATAATGAAAGAAAAAAACGTATACTGCGTCCATTCTCATTTAAAGCTCGAATTAATATGACTTCTTTAGCAACAATTAACTGTATTTATGTAAAATAGACATTTAATACTGTTAACAGCACTCAGCCAAATTGTCATGATTGCAAAAATGATTCAATTTTCTTTGCAGCGCTCGGTATTTGATGAGGATGATTTTGATTCACCCTTCCAAAGGTGGTTTTAAAGCAAAACGGAGTATTTGAACAAATGGCGCCTGCGTTGACTGAAAGCATTCATACTCTATAATGGAGCATTATTTGCCCGTTTTGAATACTGTAATACACATCTTTCGGTCAAGCCTTTCTCTGGAAAATTGCTTTAACTTTTAAAGGGATGGTGGTTCACGTAAGAGCAGGTCCATTTTTACATTATGTCATTATCCCTGGGCGTTTTAACAAGCTGTGGGATATGTAGGCTCATTGCATTGTGATATTAAAAGAAAAACAAGTCGCTAGTTTAGGAAATATAGTTGAAACACGGCATCCTCTTAATTGTCCACAATTTAATAAATGAGTGATTAGAAAAGCATATAATTGTGTTTCTCAGATACTCGACAGGCACCGTGCCTCCTGTTAAAGCGGTTTAATGGAGATGACTGGCGGCCTTTCAACAGGCAGCACCTGGAAGAGGAAACTTTTTTTTTTTGCCCATAAAATAGTTCTCTTTTTCAACACATACACTGCACGCCCTGATAAAGCAGCTGACATTTTTAATTAACCCCTCACCTGCACTCCCCCCAAAAGTAGGGACGGGGTACGCTTATATACGGAATGGCCGCGCGTGAACTCGACCACAAGCACGAGCGCAGACGCGCGTATATTTTTGACTGGAAGTAAACTATAGGTTATAGTCCATAGCGAGTCATAATTAGTTTTTCCTTCATGTATTCGGGGTCAAGTCGTTAGCTCATAAATGATCTCCTGGTTGGAGAAGTAAGCTCCGTGCTGTCAGGCCTGTGCCATGGACGTCTTCACTAAACTTAATCCATCTGATGTTCTATTATGATCATCATGCAGCACTTTAAGCATCCACCATAGAGCTTACAGCCCCAGTTGTTCCCCCCACGAGCATAAACTGCCCCGTGCCTAACGCACAGCAGCATGCACTGTCCTGATAAAGGCATCGGCAACACCAGCGTCCCTCACCTGGTTCAGGATGCTATGTGCTTATTAAAGGGCAACAATTCACATTGACGTGTTGCGCATGATCTGCATATTGAACACCAGAAGGAAAACCTGGGAACGGTGTCACAACAATGCACACACGCTTTAAAATAAATGAAAAAGCTTACCTCTTGGAGAACTGACGCGCGAACTCAATTCTGCAATGGAAGGAGACATTGAGCTTTCGTGTGAGAATACACTACATAAAAATAACTGTATGCATTAAAAAAAAGCCAAATCGTGTCTTGTATGACAGTCTGAGCAGAGGCTGCACAACAGATGATTGACGGCGGGGTTTGTGGCGTTTGTGCCTGCGGTCGGGGCTCTGATTGGCTGACTGCATCCACAGCCATACATGCAGCGATCCGATTGGCTGCGCGTCCTCGCCAGCTGTACTTCAAAGAACACGCTCTCTACAACTAGGTAGTTGTTGGGAGCTGCGAGCCAAGAGAGAAACCGTGTGACCTGAGTCAAACACGACGAGTCTGAATCAAATTGGAGGCGTACAGCATTGAAATCGCAAACCCTCTCATCCCAGCACAGACCCTGGATATGGCAACGTCTATACTTGGGGTGAGTCCGACTTTGTATCCGCGAACAAGTTGTGCGTAAAGTTACCGCAGTATGCTGCTGTTTGCGGCTTTCACAAACTTGCTTTCAAGTTAACTGTTTTTATGTCCTGCACTGTGAATTACGATTACCTTCTTTGCTCGTTTATTGTTAAAACATGAAGAGTTAAGTGTCAATAAATGCATTTAGATCAGTATTTTTACTCGCTTATATTCAGCGCAGATATCTGACATAATCTGAGAAAGTTTGTAAAAAATGTTGCTTGTTAAAACACGCTACTCCCTTCTCCCTAAACACATTTATATTGGCTCAAATGGTACTTTGAATACATGCAGTTGTTATAATGTAGGCTATTTAGTTCATACTTGTTTTGTCTGCTTCCCAAATATCCAGATTAAACGAAAATCTTTCAGCAACATTTGTTGTTGCCCGTTTTATTAAATCCAACTTTTTTGTGTGTGTTTTTCAGGAAGAGCCACGGTTTGGAACTACACCCCTAGCTATGCTGGCTGCAACTTGCAACAAAATTGGTAACACCAGTCCTCTTACAACTTTACCTGACTCCAGCGCTTTCTCAAAAGGTGGATTTCATCCTTGGAAGCGATCCTCCTCCAGCTGTAACTTGGGCTCCAGTCTGCCCGGGTTCACAGTATCAACCAGCCGCGCGTCGACAGGACTAACATCGACCAGTGGCACAGGCAACAGCGCCTTTTGCTTAGCCTCCACCTCCCCGACCTCGTCTGCGTTTTCCACAGAGTACAGCGGTCTGTTTTCCAACGCTGCGGGAGTCACGTCCCAAGACTCCGGACAGTCAGCTTTTATATCCAAAGTCCACACGTCAGCAGAGTCTCTTTACCCCCGTGTGGGGATGGCGCACCCGTACGAGTCGTGGTACAAGTCCGGTTTCCACTCGACCATCTCTGGCGATGTCGCCAACGGCGCGTCCTCGTGGTGGGATGTCCACACTAATCCCGGGTCGTGGCTCGATGTCCAGAATCCCGCAGGCACCCTCCAGACTTCACTGCACACCGGGACGCCTCAGGCCATCCACTCCCAGCTGAGTGGCTACAACCCGGACTTCTCCTCGCTGACGCACTCTGCGTTCAGCTCCACTGGAATCAACCCCGCGGCGTCTCATCTACTGTCCACCGGTCAGCACCTGTTAACTCAGGACGGGTTCAAAACAGTCATCCCCACTTACACAGACCCTTCTGCCGCCAACGCCATGATTTCTGGGGGCAGTTCAGGAATAAGTAGCTCCTCGAGGTCGTCCCGGCGGTACTCCGGCAGAGCGACATGTGACTGCCCGAACTGCCAGGAGGCTGAGCGGCTGGGACCCGCCGGGGCCAGCCTGCGCAGGAAGGGACTCCACAGCTGCCACATTCCCGGCTGCGGTAAAGTGTACGGAAAGACATCTCACCTCAAAGCGCATCTGAGATGGCACACCGGCGAGCGGCCTTTTGTCTGCAACTGGCTTTTCTGTGGCAAAAGGTTCACTCGGTCCGATGAGCTCCAGAGACACCTCCGCACCCACACCGGTGAGAAAAGGTTTGCTTGCCCGGTTTGTAACAAGCGCTTTATGCGGAGTGACCATTTGAGCAAGCACATCAAAACGCACACGGCCGGTGGAGGAGGCAAAAGGGGGAGCGACAGTGACACCGACACCAGTAACCTGGAGACCCCGAGGTCCGAGTCCCCAGAACTTATTTTGGAGGGGGTAAATCCCAGAATCAATGTTAAGGATCCGTCTCCTCAAGACGAGCCCTAATGAGGCTTCACCCAAAATCAAACCAGATTCAAAACTGCACAGTATTGTAAACGGGTCTAATTTGACAGACGATAAAAGGAGAAAATATTTCAAGAAAGTCTAAACAATATATTCTCCACATGGCGTAACGAGTATTTCATTCGTAAATCCATCTAAAGAAAACACAGGCAACTTCAAAATGAAATGGATGTTTGAGGTGACGCGAAACCTGTTGAACTTTGGTTGGACAATGTGAGTTACAACTTGTATATTGACGACTAAAATATGTGTTATTTTCATGTAAATGTTAGGCTATGATTGTTTTATTCGTGTTGGTATCCTGGAAATCAGGGAGTTTACTTTCGACGCACTTTGTGGATATGTATGTATACAGCTTTTTCAACTTTGGTTAACCATTTTATTTCTTTGCTAAAAAAAATCTATATATAAATGTTTACCTGTATAAAGTCACACGTATAAGACTTTCATTTTATCGTAATTAAAACATCTTTAAAAAAGGCTGTAATTGTGTGATGTAGATTTTATATATTTATTTTTGGTTTAATTATTTATTTGAGGTTTAAATTTAAAAAAAATAGTTTCATTTAATTCAGAAATTTAGAGTGCTGCTCCTATTTTTTTTCTTAAAATCACCTATAATACCTTGCCTTTCACTATTTCCCCTATGGAATAAATCAATGTTTAATGCCCCGGAAAAAAACATTTCATGGCCAAATGAAAATCTTGTTAAATGGTATTAATTATGACTTGGAGCACATGGCAGCCCCATGTGTCTTGTATTTGCGATTAGGGATTCGTGTCTTATCAAATATCTAATTAATCTCCGAGACATCTTTTGTTCAGTTTCACTTTATCGGGGGGTTTCCAGGGGGGTTTGACGACAAAGGGCCCTGAATATTTATTCTAATTGTCCAAATTAACTGCTTTCATTTGCATACCAATCGATGGAGCGAGAATAAGGATGCGGCGTCGTTCTCTTGGCCAGAAGCCACATAGATGTTATGGGAACAGTGTTTTAAACTTTAGAAAGAGAAGGGGCAAAGAGTCACATGCAAATGTTTGAATTTGAAATGCTCTTTGCTCAGCGCAGTCAAACAGTGCCTGCATGTTATTTGAATATCAGTGGCCCCGTATTGAAAGGGTTCAAGGATGCTCTCTGACTTCTTTGTGCTTACCCACTGCAGCGTCCGACTCTCAAAGAAAAAGCCGGGGAATAATTACAGCGCGAGTCCAGGATGGGAATACGTCAAGGGAAAGCGTCTCATCCAGACACCCTCTCTTTTTTTTAAAGAGGATGTTAAATTGACCAGAAGGCAAAAGAGGGAAATTATTTTCATTTCCTTTTGTGCAACAGCGGCTTCAAGTAAACGGCCAGATAGTGGAAACTATTAGATAGCCTATTTGAATTTCATCAAAATATAAACGCTCACACTTAACTAAAAGAGATAGAAATTCAAGCTTTTGAGATAAAAATGTATTTGTTGCTTTTATTTGAAAAAAAAAAAAAAATTCTCCAGTCTACATTGTGGAAAAAGTGTAAATATGGGCAGCACAAAAAAGAGGTAATATAATAATTTTATTCCAGTTTTCCTCAAATTAAAATATATAGTGTGCATTAATACAAAAACATGCTGCTGCTTTTGTTTCGTCGCGAGGCTATTTACACACATTTGGACAGAAATAATATTTGTTTTCTTTGACGCCCGCAAAAGCTCAGCATGTCGTATTTCACAGCTTTATTGATAAACATTGGGTCATGACATTCAGGGAAACCGGCCTGAAAAATATAGCAACATCATATATATAAAAAAATAAGTAATAATTTGCTATCAAGTGAGCAGAATTAAAAAAATCCGTAGATGTATTTAGTGGAAACACGCTGACGGTATTCAACAGAGTTCTTCATTTTCAACCGGTTTTAGACGCTCACTTCATTCATCCATTCAAAACAAAAGCAGTAGATTGATGATTAAAATTTTTATCGGAAAATGCAAAGTCCAAAAAGATGTTTTTGCAATCAACAACCGTCAAAGCATTACACCTTACAATGTCGAAATGAAAGCAAGATTTAAACATATGCAACAGAAATTAGTCTTTCTAGGGGACATACAAAAAATAATTGTTCCAATATTTTCACATCATAGCTACAAATTGTTTCCAATGGTAATCAATAAATGTAGACCCTTTCATAAGGTACAGGACAACACATGAGCTGTGTCTATATCGTCTGTCGACTGCTTCCCTCTACTGGAGGAAAAGGAGAATACGGCACAATATCTGCATTTCTAAACAGAGGGACACTTTGATTACCAACAACACCGTAGAATACTCGGAGCAAAAACATCCAACACGTTTTGTCCAATATTGTAAGCGTGAACAAAACAAACAGTCAGTGCTTTCTTTTGGCTCCGTCTTGGCTTCTCTCTCTTCTCCCCCGACTCGTACTTCTTCCCCTGCCCTCCCTCTCCTTTCTCCTCTCCCTGCTTCTACTCCTCCCATCTGCTGTTCTGCCTCTCCTTCCGTCTGAGCTGCTTCTGTTCCTCTCCCCGTCTCCGCTGTGTTGCCCGTCTCTACCTCGGTCCTCCCTGCCTTTCTCGCGGCTCCTACTTCTGTCCACGCCTGACTTGGAGCTGCTCGGCCTCTGCCGGTCCCTGCTGCTGTGTCTCTTTCTCTCTTGACCTCGCTCCAGCTTGATCTTGTTCTCTTGGCTGTGACTTCGACTCCTGCTCCTTCCCCTCTCTGTCCTTGTTTGTCTATAATCTGCGGACTCCTCTTCGTGCCGCTTCTGTCCAGTGTGAGGGCTCGCTGACCTGCTTCTGTGAGAGGAGGCCTTTTTCTGACTCTTGACTCTCCGCTCGCTCTTAGAGCTGTTATCCCGACAGGAATCTTTTTTCTTGTTCTTCTTTCTCTTCTGGCTCTTGCCCTGACTGTCTGAATCTGAGTCTGAGTCACTATCACTGCTGCTGCTGCTACTGGATGAGTCACTTGAGCTGTCGCTACTTTCATGCTTTTTCTTTTGTTTTCTTTTGCTCTTCTTCTTCTGTTTTTTGCTCTTCTTCTTCTTGGCCTTCTGCTTATCCAGGCGGTCGAGTTTTCTGTAAAGCAGGCGCACAAACGTTCAATTAACATTCAACAAGGCAGCAGACAAAAACTGAATATCAACATAATAAAGTCTATAAATCACATTAACGGTCAAGCCCAGGAATGTAAAAGGAAATGAAACAATCTGATGAACAATATGTATTTCCCTCTTTTCTCTAATACTAATAGTTTTTCGCTTAAAATTTCAAATAGATTTATAAACAATATCATTGTTATTCATTAAAACAAGGACATCCTTAAAACATTACAATATATTCAAACAATGTTACAATAATAAGAATTTTGCTCCACTCCTTGAAGCTTTCATGAATACACATTTGTAAGTTGTGGTACATTGTTTACCCAAGGAGCTTCTGCTTTTGCTTGGTCGTTAATGACTTCAGAAATTCCACTTCGGGGTCTTCCTCTTCATCACTGGCAACATATTCCTGCAAAAGCACAAAGCAAATTGGCATTCAAATCAAAATGACATATTTGAATACATCAGATGAACACCTTTAAAAAAAACTAAAGCAATTTAATTAATCTAATCTGTTCATTTGACAAGTTGCACTACAGCATTTATATACGGACACATCAAAGGTTTATGGTTGGTCTTTTCTCTCTGAAGGGCGGTATACGTGTGTGCGTGCTCTTCTATGTGTGCAAAGACGGGAGTGCGAGAAGACAATTACCTGCGATGGATCACAAACAGTCGAATTCCGACCAAGAACACATTTTTTCAGGGCAAACCCACTGTTCCGCATCTCCGCCATTAACTCAGAGGGGTGCATCGACGGACCTGTTAGCACAAATCACAGCCTCAGAGTCCCATTGATGTCAAACCCAAGCCAACCACTATCTCCACAGTGGGAATTTCAGGGGCGGCTTTGTTAACAGAATGGGACATAAAAATCAACTCACTCCACTTCCGGCTGAGCAAATCATACAATATCATTCTCTGCCAAAGCAGCAGTTAGAGGAATCAGAATACACAATAATTACATATTTTTCTCCCGGCACAGGAAGGGGACCATTACAGCATTCCACCATCAACACCAAGCACTGACTGGACTCTCCCGGGGTAAACGTTATTACTTTACTCAACTCGCTGATTGCAGGAGTCAGAATGAGCTCAAGACTGGGAGCTGCAGCTGAAACCCCGGAGGAAGGATACAGTAGGTGTACCTGCTGCAGAGTCTGTGGCGGACTAAAGCTGACACACTCGCCACAAATATCAAGCGGCACAAAAAATATTCTGGCTCTTTGTTCTTTGTTGCTACCATGATTATTCTTCTGTTTTTTTCCCCATTGTATAACTAACAACCATGTTTAAACTGAAATATATGTTTCCGCAAGTAAAACCTCTACATATCAATTAAAACTTTGATGATTATGTATTTTAAGTGACCCATTGATGTTGAATCACTTACTTTAAAATTGTACATGTATAATGTTAACATGGGCCTATATGATGATGCTAATTTCAATGACTGAATTAGTCCCGTTTAATTCAATAGCGTCGGAATAAAATATGTATATAATGGTTGTGGTTTGTTAACAGACATCAAATTAGCATTTAATTACATCCATGAACAAAGAAACTGTAGGAAAGGTGTTTAATGTTTTTGACAATTATTGTATGTACTCTACCTGCTGCTTCCTCTGAGGCCACAGAGCTGGCATTGATCCCCGACAGCCCATAGAGAGGACACTCTCTGTCTGTGTTCACATGGCCCCATTTGTGACATTTGATGCATCGCACGTTGCGCACCTGGAAGTTAACAATAGGCATTACTACAAATTGTGAAGATGTATGCATAATTATTTAAACAAAACAAAATTCTTCAAATAGGTGTTAAAAATGATGGCACACCAAATTATGAGGCAAATCCATTCCAATAATGTGTTAGACTTTATATTCATGACAAGCTCTGATTAACTTTCTGAAACTTTGTAATGTACAGCAATGCATACCCAGTAAATGTAATCATAAAGTGGTTTCCTATCTTTTCTGTGTCTACACACGCAACCCGTAAACACAATTTATGGCTTCAGTGTGGGTGCTTTTTAAACGGTTTCCTTTGTGGAATGTTCAGATACCTGAAGAAATAAAAGTACCCAGTATTTCAAAAGAATAGTATGTGAGAATTATATATCATTTTATTTCTTAATCTTTTAATCTACTTGTTTCCCCCGCTTTGTCGTCACTGGCGAAGGCTATATGCTTCAAACAAATAAAATCAATACACACCTGGATTCCAAATGGCTGATCTCTAATATTCATGTCATCTTTCGCATATCTACATAAGAAAATTACGGATTAAAAGAAATGCAAATTCTGGAAGAGGGCCTGACAATATGGTACATTTTTTTTATTGTGTATAAGATAAAATACTTACTTTTCTCGAGGAGCCGACTTCTGCCACTCAAATTTGTACTCTTCTTCCCCGTCCTGATAAGACACATTTTCATTCTCAATCTTACTATGTCAATCTTATAAAACTAGATACAAATTAGTGGAAACAATATTAGTAGAATTGTATAGATTCATAATGTTCTTTACTTTACCTCTTTCGTTTCCTCTTCAGGACGAAAGACGATTGTGACAAAAAAACAAAATGTTAAGCACAATTTCCTTTTAGAATCAGGTGTTTGGGATTGAACATGATATAATATTTACTGTGCTGCTCAAGTGATCATTTACCTTTGGATGCTCCAGGTGGAGCCTCGTACATGAAATTGAGGCCATTTTTAACACGATCATCCCCCATCAACACCCTAGAGGTGAGAAAACAACATGTTACTTTCTTTTTTAATGGTGATTATCAACATTTACAATATGTGAAGTTAGCAGAGGTATTTGGAAAATGGTGTTTAAGTTAGCTAGTAAAAACGTTGCCATTTACTGAGACTGATACATTTACACAGTATGTATTTATAAATACAATAACAGTGTATTAATGTTAAATGTAAAATTATTGTTTTAAATAATGATCAATTATATTAAATTAGCAGTTTTTTTTAGGAGGTACAAGCGTCCCCTCTAACCTGTTGTTGTAACAATCTTGCTCTTTCGTGTACGCCTGCAAGAGATCTTCTTGCTTCTTCTTCTCGAAGGTCAGTTTCTGTTCTGCTATCCATACCTGTAAGATAAAGTGAAAACAATGCACACAATACTTCTGCATACATTGCCCAAACCTGTTTTTGGGAAAGCTTACTTGCCCGACAAATAACTGCATAAACAAGTCAGTAACTTGAATACAAAGATGTCAAATTTGAATGCACTTTATGCAATTACTGCTTTGTACATAAATAATTAGTAAATTTACTGAATAATTCATTCACTTTTTAAACGTTATCATTTTCTGCTATGGTTTGTCTTTTAAAGTAGTCAATGTAATATATTTTGAACTACATTGATTGAACAAGAAAGCACATTTAAGACATCAACTATATATATATATATATATATATATATATATATATATATATATATATATATATAAAAAGACGATATACATTTAGACAACTAATATTTACCAGAGGTTGCTGAGAGAATTTATTAAAAAGGACACACTCTACTAGCTTCATCCAGAAACAATAGTAATAATGTTCATATTGTGTATTAAACAACGTTAACAATCAGTCAAATAGAACAATTATTTATAAAACATTACTAAGTGTGGTCCAATATATTAAGACACAGAGCCATAGTATTACTCGTAAAATCTTGATTTATTATGTATGATTATTAAAAGACAAGATAAGGCCAAAACAGCTTTGTTTAGAAATATGGAGATTTCTTGCTCAGAGTATTAAGCAAGTCTCTCCTTTTATAGACAACGATGAGTGAACTAAAGACAGACGAAGTTAACGTTTTAACTTTAGGTTTGATATGAACCACGTAACTGTAGTGCGAGCGAACAATTTGCGCAATATGTTCGTGTATATGATTCATAAAGTAGATATATATACTATGCAGGGCAACGTTTTCTATAAAGTAACGTTGGTTCTAAACGTGGATTAAGTCGCGTATTAGAAAGCAAACAGTTAGCTTAGCTCTAGCCGGATGTCTGCTAGCATCAAGCTAACTGAAGCTAACTGAAGCTACCACTCACCTTTTTTATATTTGACTTCGACGCAGGGTGGAAATCCTTTTTACACATGAAATTGGCAAACGACTTCCCCATGATTGAGTCCCGATAACGTCAACTGAGTGAAAAACGTGGCGTTTATGTCTGGCTAACAGAGTCACCAGCGTAGCTTCCTTCTCAGGTAAACAAACCCGTCTGCATGAAGATGGTTCTGTATTGGTGTTATTTGACCTCTGAACTACGGAAGGCAGGACAGTCGTGTAGTTACTAGATTAATGTATATACACACAAGAGATATAATATAACGTAGCTGACGTTATATTATGTTACACATAAAGACGAAAGCTATGTAATTTGATTGTGATATGTGTTGTGATAATTGTGATATAAATGGCCATCTTCTTCACAGACATACTTGATCTAACGTTATTTGATGATGAACATTGCAGATCAAACGGCACAGTAACGATTTAATTCAAATAGAATGATATAGCTGATTTTTTATTGTAATGTCGAATATAAAACAGACTTCAGCTTGGTCACGTGACTACTGTTTCCGTTTCCAAAAAGGTGAATTGTGAACGATGAGGTCACATTTATATGGAAACAGAAACTTACAATGGTTATTGGGTAAAACCCGCGCACACAGGTAAGGTTATCTTATTGTAATGTTGAGCAGTAACATTGGCATGTAGCGTATGTTAAACAGCACACATTCAACGTTAGCTCTCGATCTGATGTCACATCAGTGAGGTGAAGTCGAAGTTTTGTAAAGTGTATTGGCTGTTTATGCTTAAGTAAATCTTAACATCTGTTCCTTCAATAATGTAACCCATCCAATCAACTGTTCTCTCTGTTTGTGATTCAGAATGGACCCTTCCTCCTGTGACACTTTTGTGGCTCTGCCCCCCTCCACTGAGAGGCAATGCATCATCTTTGGGAAAAACTCCGACAGGCCTTGTGATGAAGTCCAGGAGGTGGTCTACTTTCCTGCCAGAGACTACGATGCAGGGGAGAGAGTTGAGGTAGGGGACACAGACAGCATGCTATTGCTGTCCTTCAGTTTCCCGCATTGTGCCTGTTCTTAGGTGAAAGTGCAGTGGACAACTATTAACAGAGGTTTTTTTTTTGCCCCTGTGTTTTGTGTCTCTTGTGAACAGTGTACATACATAGAGATTGAGCAGGTTGCCCACACATATGCAGTTGTGTTGAGCAGACCAGCTTGGCTGTGGGGTGCAGATATGGGTGCGAATGAGCATCAAGTGTGTATTGGAAATGAAGCAGTTTGGGGCAGAGAGAGTGCAGATGGCAACGAAGCTCTTCTTGGCATGGATCTTGTCAGGTTTGTTGTACTAAGCCTCCGTTACTTGTTAATTGTTTGTAATGACACTGTATCGACCAGAAACTATTTTGTACATGTTTTCCCCTTAAAGTTGTCAGTTGAGAATACATTTGTCAGAAACACTGAAAAACAGGAGGAATGTGTGACTCTATGATTTTCCAGGATTGGACTTGAGAGAGCCAATGCAGCTGAGAAAGCTGTGGACGTTATTACTGAGATGCTGGAGAAATATGGCCAGGGAGGATCTTGCATGGAGGATGAGAGTAACTTTACCTACCACAACAGCTTCCTCATTTCAGACAGGAAAGAGGCGTGGCTGCTGGAAACGTCAGGGAAGCACTGGGCAGCAGAGAGAGTGGAAGGTAACCAGAAAAAGAATATTACAACTGAGTGACCATTTGATATAAAAGGTTAAAAAAAGAAGAAAAAAAGCTCTTTATTGTTTAGCTTGCAGAGTTATGATAATAATATAATTAAAATCCACAAAGAAACCATGGGAAATTAGGTTTCCTACACTGATCAGCAGCTGTTTGTTAAATTAAGCTTGCAGCTTCTTAGAAAAGCGCATGAGGATATTTGAAACATGTTGAAATCAGAGCCTGCCAGATTAATTATATTGGCTGATATTTTTTTCATCACAGATATATTGGTATCTGTATATATTCCCCCTTAGAAATGTCAAGAAATTGTAAGAAATTGCAGTATAAACTGCCAAAGATATGTTTGTGGTAGAACAGTGTTACCATACAATAGTTTGTCCACCAGAGGGTGCTGACAAGTTACTTTTTCAACTATACAATGTCCCAATCAGTACACTATTTTGGTTACAATGAATTTTAATCTCAAATATCAATAATGGTATTGACCTAAGAGAGCAGTATCTGACAGCCCAAGGTAGCCAAGGAGAACATGGCTGCAGACAAGATGGTGGATCTGACCACCACAATCATCAGTATATACACAGTGTCACATCACATCAACGGCTGGAAGTGGTATCTTACCTTTCGAAAGCAGAATTAGAACCATTTGTTTGCAAACTTAGTTTAAGTTGATTAATTGGAAGTACTTCCGAAAGTTTTTTTCCCTGCCTTTCTTTATTTGAAACAAAAGTAACTTGTTAGATTTATTTTTAAACTTGTGGTTTGTCTGCAGCCAGATCCTTTGAGTAGCTGTCAATCTAATTCTTCATTATTATCATTATGCCTTTAAATGTTTTCAGTTTTCGACATGAAAAAAAGTCCCTCCTTTTGATTTTGTGTACTGTACTCAAGTCAGCTTAACACAGCCTTGCAATAATTTGAAGTAAGAGATAAATTGATGCAGAATCATTTGGACTTAGTCATTAGTTTTCTAATGACACATTAAACTTCTTAGGAAGCCGTTGAATAACTGTTTGTTTTCATATTTGTGGCACATCATCTTGTTTTACTCTTCTCTAGGTGGACATCGCAACATCTCGAACCAGTATAGCATAACGACTAAGATAGACAAGGAACATCCAGAAATGAGGGAATATGCACGAAGCCAGGGCTGGTGGGATGGAGAGACGAGGTTCAACTTTGCCACCGTCTACTCCTTTATGACGACAGCCAGAATAAAAGCCTCTGGGAGCCGATACTGCGAGGGGAAGAAATTGCTGCAAAAAAGCAACGGTTCGTACTTCACTGAGAAGAATTGACACACAGGAGGAAACCGTTACATGACTTTTACCTCTACTTATGCATGTGCTGCTTTTATTTACTGAAGGTCACATCACCGCTGAGACGATGATGGATATCCTGAGGGATAAAGATAGTGGCATCAACATGGAGGGCACGTTCATGACAACAGGAAGTATGGTGTCTGTGATACCCACGAATCCTGCTCTGCCAGGGGTTCACTATTTTACAGCAACTCCAGACCCTAAAAGGTATAGCGCTTGATCGCACTTCAGCTGATAATGCACCCTTTTAAATTCATTTTCCACAGCAGTTAATGCTTACAATTAATTTGTTTTGCACAACAGGTCTGTGTTCAAACCGTTCATCTTTGTGAAGCACATTAAAGAGCTGAAGGACACGTCTTCTCCCAGTTACGGTGCAGATGACCCTGTAAAGAAGAAACCTCGCTTCCAGAGCAAGCCTGATCGCAAACACCTGTTGTTTGTCAAACATGAAGTGGCGGCTGCCACCATTCAATCCTCCAAGGTATAACAATTTAATTCCAGCCTACTATTTACTTTAATGTGTCACTTGGCTTTGTCACGGTCTGCTGAAAACGTACTCACAATATACTGTATATATCTACAATATACTGTATATATCTACAATATACTGTATATATCTACAATATACTGTATATATCTACAATATACTGTATATATCTACAATCTATAGGATGAAGGAAAGAAGATCACAGAAAGTATGAGGAAGCTGGAGAAGGAAAAGATGACTGAGATGGAGCAGATTCATTCAAATGGTATTGATGAACCAGATTTTTTGGCGGATCTGTTCACAAGGTCTGTTCGGGAGGAGATGGCCGTGTACGGAAAAAGCTGAACCACAAAACATGTAACCAGGGTGAGAGTAGTATTAGATGCCTCTGCATTTTGATCAAGTATATGTACAAGCATGCTCATAATAAATCCTGAAAACACAACTGAATTGTAAAATGATTGTACAAAGAATAAAGCAGCAGAGGATACTGTTGACTAACAGGTTGACTTGTATGCATCAAATCATTGACCAGAAATAAAGAAAAGAACAAATGTATGATGTGAGACATGATTTGAGGGTTCGTTAATAACATTTATTTTTAAAACAATCCATAAATATGCAGCTACTGTATTTTTATTAAAATGAAAACCTTTTTACACCAGTTTTCTCAACATGAACTAATAATAAACACAAAACGTTGCACTTAATTACCCAAAATTATAATTACGCCGTTATTTTTCTACTTATTACTATATATACCTGAGAGAAAAAGCTGAATTACAGCAGCTCGTATCTTCCCAACTTCCAGTGTCAACGTGAGTACTTTCAAGAAAACATGCATCAACACCAAGTTCTGGCACTCATTTATACAGTTATCACTTATTAATAATGACAACTTTACATTTTTAAAGAGGCAGTTTGCTTTTGTTGGCATGTTGTTTAAATTGTGTATCAAGATACCACTAACATAGCCCTGATTATCAGTGTCACCACTATTCTGTATCAGTGCAAAGTCATGTCAAACTGCAGGCTATCAAAGCTACAATACTCTTGCTTCATGCAATATTACCAGTTCACCAACTTGTGAAACTAACTTAATCAAGAACACGATGGACTACACACAAAGTAAAAATGGATGCAGATTTAACCACATCTTCCCTTTGGTTGAAGAGTGATAATACCCTCTGAAGTTTCCCTGTAGAGAAAACAATACATTCAGAGTGGTATTTTTGCCTGCACCAATCTTTTGCTTTATGAGTACAGCCATTTTGTGGATTGTGCAAATGACACAAAATAAAACAAAACAAAAATCATATAATGAAATAAATGCTTACAAAGTCTTGGCTCACCCTTTAAGATTGGCTGTTCATTGTATAGCTTTGGCCATCAGTCCCATGCAGCTATGCTAATATTATATTCACTAGCTTTAGTGCAAATTAAAGGATGCAGTGGCATTAATACAACTGGGTCAAACAGCACAAGGAAAACAGACCATTTGACCTGTAAATAAACTAGTAGGGAAACTGGCAAATCTTACAAAATCATGACTGTCTGTTGTACACGTCACTTTGGATTTCAAGACTGACTTCCTGACTAAACTCTTATCTACAGCACTAAATATTAGCTGTGTAGTACATGTTCCAACCAGTGAGCGATTAAAACTGCCATTTAAGGTACTCCCCTTTAAGGTTTTACCTAAAAATAAATGGTTATGTTAAAAAAGCTAAACAGGTACATGTACGATCATCTGACCGCTCCCGTTCCTGTCCTGATTGACTGTTGCAACAATGTTGCCGCAACACAAGAACTCAGGCAATTATCCTAGTGAATGAAATGTTAACTGTAAAAAAAATAAAAAAAAAAACTAAAATGTTAAAACAATCCCTTCAAGACCAACTCAACAACATGCATTATGCTCTGGCATCTTAGGTTTGAATTGTTAAGTCTGTTGCACTGCAGTGCTGTACAGTACAGGATGTGCTCAGTGCATGGCAGTGCCGCCACAATTTTTCAGACTGGGTGCAGGGATTTTTGTAAATGCCAGTGTTGTTCCTAAAGTCATTTTTTTTTCACTAAAGTAAATGTCATTTTATTTCAATTCAAATGCCCTTTACATTTGGTAAAAAAAAGAAAGCAATGTGGACTTCGATCCTTGAGTCTTACGACATGAAGCGGTAATAAAGGGGACTGTCTTGGAAGCCATGTTCCTGCTTGATGTGCTGCAGCACGCCACCCTGCTGTAGCCGCGTCCCATAGAGCACCGCCTCACCAAGGTCCTGAGCCAAGCCCACCTGCTGGAGCCACTGCACTAGTTCACAGCCAAGAAAACAGTCCGCCGCAGTCCTCTTCCCACACCTTAGAAGAGTTAAAAGAAGCAGTCACCCAAAAGGACTATGGATTAGTAGAAGCAAATTGAGCCCACAAGCACAAACACTATAAAATAGTAATACAAGTAATGGTTAAAGTGTATTTTTGTTGGATGTGAATGACTACAGAGCACATGTTTATTCAGACATCTTCTCATGAACTTCTGACAAGAGCAGCAGTGAGTAAGACGATGTGTTCTCACCTTCTCTTTTTGACAATGTCATGACAACACTGGTTCTTGTGATATTGTGTGAACTGGGCGCAGGTTAATTTTATTTCCTCAGGTAAATCAGTCTGCGGCTGCTCTTCTTGCTGCTTTCTATACCACAGACTGTATAACCTAAACACCATTCACAAAAAACAAATATAAATGCATGGAGTACAGCGTGTGTGTGTGTACACACACACGGTATACATACAGTATGCCGTGTGTAAACACAACTTTAAACATCCTTTAGAGTGTGGCAATAGTATCACAGATGTATGTTGTTTACCTCTTCTTAAATGGCAGTATAATCAAATGTTTGTCCAGCCCAAACAGAGCAAAGGAGAGGAAACCCTGGAGACAGAAAACATGTCATGACACTGGTGCTGTGGGACAATAAATGCTCACAATGTTGGTGCTAGTGTCTAGAACAGCAACCTGTCCATAGTTGGCCACAGCACAAAAGAACTGCAGCTCCAAGTAGAGTCGTCCAGGAACGTGATTCAAGAGCAACCACAAGCAACTGGACAGGTTCTGTCAGAGTTGAGAGGGTTGTTATGTTTATGACACATGCAAAACTAGCTAATCCTGCTGATAGAAATAACTTGTAGAACATGTTGAGTTAAATAACAATGTATTAAGTGTCAGTAACAGAAAAGATAATGTACCGAACTGCCTTAAAAGGTCTAGTGTGTAGCATCTAGCGGTGAGGTTGCAGATTACAACCAACTGAAACTTCTCCCGTGCGCCAAGTGTGTCGGATAACTATGACGGACGACGTTAAGAGGACAATCTCCATACGTAGACATCAACTGGTCATTCTAAGGTAACGGACACATAATGCTTCTTATTTTTTATAAGATTATACACTCAAGAAACTTAATTATCATTGATATTTCCATTTCTGCCTATAGATCCCCCTTAATGCTACACACTCTACCTTTTAAATGCACACTTAAGAAAAATGTGTATTCACAGATTGTTTTTGTTTTCAGATTCACAGAGACCCAGTTAACCACATTACACACAATGTATTGGTATTAACTAGTCATATTTAATATATTTCTTATCTGTTATGACCAATAAATACCAATCAAAACATAAGAATCTTCTAATGGGTTTCTTTGGAGAAGGCATCCGTCGATACTGAGTGAGTGAGGTGGAAATTACACGGCTCAGCCATTTGTGTCTGATTTGGTTTGTGATGCACTAAATATAATGATGCAGGCAGTAAGGCTGACTTAATGTCACTGCAGAAGTGAAAGGTGGTGGTTTCCTCACAGCGAGCAAGCTGACAGTCAGAAGGAGACATAAGAGCATATGACGGCCCACTTGTCCGTCTGCAACCTGTTCGCGCTCCTCCACTTGGACGAGCAGGCAGTCTGAGGACTCGCAGATATTCTCACATTGACCTGGAGGAGGCAGCAGAACAGAGAATTATACGGAATGTATTCACTGGAGAGAAAAGCTTTTCATTATTCAATAGTCACGGTTGTTCTGTGCTGATGTGTTTAGGTTTTACTTATTGGGGTTTAATGCATTCTAAATTCTGTCAGAACAAATACATGTCTGTTGCTGGTCATTACAATACCTGTGAGTGTGGATGGAGTGTCGTTCATATTTGTGCTGGTGATCATGTCAGGCATGGGCTGGGGTGGTGCACAGTCACATATGAGACACGCTGATAACAAAGTGATAAAAGTGAGAGACATTCTTTATCATTTTGCTATGATATCCTCCCAGTTCACACTGGAAGCAAATTCAGTATACGAGTAATGCAATATGTGATACATAGCTCCATGGTACATAGTAGAATTTCATATGTCATATGCTGGCATAATAATAGCTTGAATATCTCAACAGGAATGTTTTCATGCAGCTTCATGAAACTTTCCCTTTGTGATTTAAGTATATTTTTTCACTTTGATGTGTTGCAATGACATGTTAGAATCATGACGTACTGCAACAACCTAGCATCAAACAAATCACATTCATATAATGGATAAGTGTTTCCCTTCAACACTTTGCATCTATTATAATAGAAGATAATGGACCTAACCACCCTCTTCTTCACTTCTTGTTTCAAAGTAACAACCTTAAGCCATGGAGCCAATACAAGGCATGGGATTCGAAAGCATCACTTATGGAGAGATGATCCGTTTAGTGTTGCTTTTTATTGCTTACTTTAAATAACTAACTTAACTTTTCAAGAACCTCAGATATTGTGGTGCTCCAGATAATGACATACATTTTGTAACAGCAGAAACATTTTTTTCTCACGTAATTGAAAATTATCTGTGGGGTGACGAACATCAGACATCCGTTGCATTGCCTACATAGCGGTTTTCTGTCGACGACTTCAAGATAAGGGTTGATTGTGCTCCTTTCCTTTCAACTTAAGCTTTGGCCCCTCAGGTGACAGAACTGCCTCTGTATGCTTGTGATTATCATGTGATGTGATGCAGATCATCAAACTCTAAACTGGTATTTATTCAGTGTCATCAAGGCTACATAATCAAACAAATATTTAATTGTTAAATGAACATTTCTGTTAAATGGTCTAGAGAAAGTACCTCCGTTGAGATCACCTGATGGGGTGATTGGCTCAATCAGAGTCTGGTCTTCTGGTTCAATCTCAGTCACTAGATTCTCTGTAGAGTTTCCCTCTTGGCTTTGGTCACTGTGGGGCCAGCTTCCTCTACTGAGACAGACAAGAGAGCTCCCACCCAGTAGTATACTGAAGGCAGCTACAACTGTAGTGCAGATTATCTGCCAAAGAACACACATACAGAAATGCAGATATTTATGTTAATTCCTTGGGGGTTCAATAGCAGTTCTTAAATGGCAGAATTTTTGTAATGATTTTCACTTATGTTGTTACCTGCGGTTTGCCGTAAAAGAGTGCAGAGTCAATAGTGTCTGACATTTTTACCCCAGAAATGAGCAGCACAGCAGTTACTAAGGCTGGAACCCTGTAAATTATGACAACAATTACACACACAAGATGTAAAAGTTAAACTATCTGAACGACACTGAATTGCAGCTTAAATTAGCAGGAATTTAATTAGTTTGTTTGATCATTTACATTCAAGCGAGGCATCCCCCCCTGTTAAACCTCCCTCAGTAGTCTTGCTCATAGTTCTAGGTGATACCTGCTCATGGATGCAAATCTAAGCTTTGCTGTCCAACATGTGAACTTTACTTTAGGGCAGTTGTTCTGATTATTCTAGCTTAGTTTCATTTCCGAGTTCAGTCTTCCTTAAAAAGGGCTCACCCCCAGCCAGCAATGACGAACACGCCTGGTGACACTTTCACATCCTCAAACCTTTTTATGAGCACAAGAGAAAGTGCTATTAAACCTAAAACGACAAAACATGCAGTAAAGAATTAGCAATCAAACTTTAGATTTCACAGCTTACCAAGATAAATCAATGTGGGGTTAATGTGGCTATATTGTTGTGTGCAAACACAGCATACCTGGCCAAACAAAGGTACTGTAGAGTGAGGTACACAATAGTGCGAACGTCAGGATTTGCCCGACAAAGTTGTCTTCTTTCACCACAAATTTCCACAGGATCATCCCAATACAAGTTAGAGACTAGATACCATACAAAGGATGTGATGTTATACCTACTGGTAGATGTCTTGTCAATTAATTTAATGGATAATAAAATGCATGTAGTGGTTATGCGCAAGTGTGCTTACCTGTGCCAAGAAAAGGTTGACTGTGAACATGTGAGGTAGCCGCTTGAATTTCTTGCTTAAAAACATGACAGTTATTGTCCACACCTGTAAGAGAAACTTTCCTTTTCAAATTGTTCATATTCAGCGACATAAAAACATTTGCAGAGATGCTAAATACAACTATTATTAAACATTGTTGGTAGGTTATCTATTTAAAAGCAAATAAATTGTGAAATTATTCAACAGAATGAGACAAGAAGCGCTAAATATGAACAATTACAGTATAAGATACTGCAGCAGAATACAAACTAAAATGTGAAGATGTTTTATCTCCACAAAAGATTGGTCATTGTGTACAGCAATAAGTTGCAGGTTCCTTTCAAAGATACACTGAAAGTAGAAATGAATGAGGAAGTAGGTCCGTCAGTTAGTAAAGCATCTGTTTGGCCAAAGCTTCCTCTGAATGACTGAGCCTATTAAGTCAACTGTGGTTTAAACATTTAACAGGAAGCTATATTCCCTTGTATTTGCACTTAATCTGATAAATGATCTCAATGGTGCATTATGCCAGGTTACGGAACAAACAAACTGCTTAAAGTTAAGAAGTGGAGCATGCTATAACAAATGTATTATGAAACATGACTTTGAGCTCAGTTTCCACATACTGAGATAATAAAAATAAAACAGCCGTTCAAAAGTCACTTATAAAATATTCGCCAACAACAAGTGTGTCACATGTCACACGAAAGTGTCTAGTTGTGACTTACCAGTGCAACCAAGGTAACTATGCTTATATTAAAACTGACATTCTGCAGTGAGTTCATCAAAAGCTGAGGATCCATGCAGCGCATTGTAAGTAACCAGGCAGAAACATACATTATTGGAGCAGAGAGAATAGTGCTGATCACCATCCCAGAGGTTACCTGTTAGGAAGCAGAATTCAAAATAACGTAGGTAAGATACAAAGAAATGAACAGTTCAGAATCTGAATGAATGATTGGCTGGTAGATGTAAGCCACTCACAACTTCTAGCTCTGCGTTATAATAGACAGCATAGATGGCCACACTTGGTGCAGTGGGAAACACTCCATAAAGAAAAGCATAATTGGAGAGGCTTGAGTGGTTCAAAGCGCTGTCGTTGCTATTGTTCAACAGATCCACCATTTCCCTACAAATCAGCGGCATCAGCAACCTGAAAGTCAAATCAAAAGACTGGTGTCATGAACCATTATTTGAGGGTTTAGTTAACACTACACTGAAAAATGCAGTTCTACCAAAATTTTTACATCCACACACTAGCTATTAACATGCTACACACTCCTGAGACCTCTCTGTATGTCATCCATTTGGTAAAGGCTTGTGGTGTGGGAGATGTCTGAGTCACCCAAACCATCAGCACAAAACAACATGTTGGGAGTTCTAACCTGCTGACTCTCTACACTCTTAATGTTGCGTTCACACCAAAAGCGTTGTGAATATTCACAATGCTTTTGGTGTGAACGCAACATTAGGGCCTGTCTGATTAGAAAGAGGTCACCTGATATCACAACATCATCTCTTGTACAAACATCAAGAGGAGTGGAGGAGTTTTTTCCCACTCACAGTTTTGCTGTGGTGAGTAGTATCAGTGTGACGACTGTAGATCTGGTTAATTTCCCCAACTGTCCCACCATGGACAGACCCAAGTAGAACAGAGCTGCTCCCCCGAAAGAGTTGGACAAGCCATTCACAAATTCAGCCATGAAGGAAGGAATTGTCTGGTGCAGGGCAAAATGGGCAATGATGCCGATGACAACCATGAACACTATAGGGTTCTTCAGCACCTGTAAGACTACAAGTCCCACAATCAAGAGTTTTTTCTGTTGCTGATTTGACCCATTCTTCCACTTCTGGACCTCGCAAAAGGCAAAGCCAATGGGATTTAGAAGCATCAGGGACACAGGTGCAACCAGGTAGATGTACTGGAGGTACTCCGGGTATGTGCTCTGGTATAGGGCCTCAACTGTGGATGAAGACAAATGACTCAATATCAACAAAACCTGCTTAGCACATCTGACTTGTTAAAGCATGCATCACACAAACAGTAAAGAAAGTAATGTATAAAACAATATTTGACACTCCCAATCCTTGTCTACAAGGAGGCTCATGTAAACAAATGACTCTAAATACATGTGTACATGTAAACACTTCTGTACAGTGGGATGATTTGAAAGTTTGTGTAATTGGAACAAATATGCAGTCACTCATTGAAAGCAAACTAAATATTGGTTTTGGAATTGTCACCACTAAATTATCAAATGGGGAAAAGGCTTATGAGTAAGTTGATGCTGCTATAAATTCTGCTTCACTTGAATGAAGAACTGATGAAATTACCATCCACTCTATTTCACATTTGCATAATTGTCAGTTATTCAATCGAGCGTAAATGGATTTGTTTATTAATTTGATAACAGCCTGAGACGACTATGAACAGACGTATGTAAAAGAAACAAGCAAACAGACCATTAATGCACAGTTTTTTTTTTGTTGCAAGATTGGACCATTAGGCAGTTTGGGTAGATTTCATGTACACCTTTCCAAATCTACTAAAAGATACCTGCATAAGCATGATCGAAGATGTGTTTATATTTCTGCAAGTATGCATGTACAACATGATGAATCCAACTTTGCCATGAACTGATCACAACCTCTGTATTGTTGTGTATAAACACAATGTTAATGAGGGAGAGCCCTGAAAGCAGTGACATTCAACTAGTAGTTTACCGTGTAACAAAAGATAATTATAATTTTAGTTTGAAGGATGGGCAAACAGTCGCACAGCATGATTACAGTGGCAGCAGTGAATACACAGCACAGTGGGTGGCAGGATTAAAGCCATCATACTTACCAATGGGATATCCCAAAGCAAAGTCATTGCTCTGGGTGGCAAATATTGAGAAAAGCCCAGCCTTACTATAGCGGCCATCAGGACTGGCAACTATCAACGTGAGGACGCAGACGAGGGTAAACACAGCAACTTTGGCAATGAGGATGCTCCACAGGAAAGGCCAGATGACATTACCAAAGTCCAGCAGCACCATGTTCTTGAACAGCAGAGCTGGGAGGGCAAACTTGGACACAAAACTCCCCAATCCTTTGGCCTGCGTGGACGTGATGATGTTCGCCCTCCCTGCGATGTACCCACACAATATGATCCCGAAGCACTCCAACAGAGCCGGCAGGAGCTTGTCAATGGACATGCTGGCCGAGGGAGTAGGGGAGTCCATGTCTGCCCACTCGTGGGAAACGTTTAAGTTGCTGGCTCTCTCCGGTGCCTCCATTGCGCTGGTCCTCCCTCCAGGGTGACCTGTCATGCCCGGGGTGAAGTCATGTCAATATCCGGGTTGAGGTCACGTCAGTGTCTGTGCTCGGACCGTGCCATGGCACTAAAAAGTGTGAAATGAGGAGGAGGTTGGTGCAAAGATGACGACCAGAAAACCGAAACAACGTCACATGACTGACTCCTCGTGTTCGCTGGTCAAACGAGCATCTCAACGTCAGTGCGAGTATTAAAGTTAGTTACTCACCTCCGTCGTCGTACTGTGTTGTGTCGTGTTGTTCCCCCTCATGTAACTCTGTCAGTCACTTGGAAAGAGGAGTAGCGGTTAGCCAGCTAACGTTAGCTCAAATGGTGAACCGACAGTCAGGGTGTCGTCGAAACTGGAGTTAAGAGGAAACTGTTTCCATAATGGTGTTCAAACTGCGTGTTACATAACCTCGATATTAAACGCTAGTTTAGTTCCCGACGGTCCGACCAGCAACTTTCATAATCTCTGATTGTCAACAGCGATTTAACCAATCAGCGTATATAGACTGCGGGAAGGGGCGGGGCTTAATGGACCTCTACGCCTCAGCTCTGCTGCCCTTTGGCAACAATATTACGATGTTTTGTAACAATTTTCAGTTTTAATGTATTGGGCTTTTATATCTATAGACGTATCATCCTAACTATGCTAGTAGCAAGAAAGCTTCTATGCTCATTGTGTTGTGAAGACTTGCTTGGTAAATTGTTCTAAGTTGTTTATTTGACTGACGTTTGACTAATGTTTCATACTATTATTGTAGTGTATGTGTATTGTAGTTATATGCTTTTTGATATTTATTTATTTTATAAACCAATGTAATTGTCAGGTGAAATTTGTTTGTACATATACCGATATAGTAAAACAAAAGTTATCTTAAGTTTTAGGGGAAACAAAAATCTTCAGGTAAACTGATTTCCTACAGGTTCCTAATCAGATCGCAAGATCTAAAGATTCACTTCTGGAAAAACAACTAACAAAAATAAGTTGGACACAGGTCATACATTTATCATTCATTCATCAAGTTTTAAAGATGCATTTATTTAGTTAAAGCTGCAGTAATCAATATATGTATGTTACCTATTGATCACATGACTAATGGCATTAATGTGATGGGATAAGTTGTCAGGATATGCCCACTGTCCCTCATCTTTAATAATGACATTTTTAGTTTTTCGGCATGCAACTTTCACTATTTTGGATCTGTCACTCTCATAAGCATCATTGCGTCATGTTTGCGAACTGTGTGAATAGGAAACTATAAACATATGTTGAGCTAATAACTCAAGAGAACATGATTTGCATTCATATTTGAATGTGAAATGGAGTTGTCAGAAAAATGAACACATCTAAATAGTGCAGTAAAAACTGTGGTGAACCCGCTTCATAAAGACATACATACGTTCTTCAGAAAGCTAGTGTTTCTATTGGCCAACAAAGCCTGTGTGTCCTGACAAATCAGGGGCAAAAACAGTATCATCAAAAAGTCCAAACGCCATATTAGAGTTAATGTGTAATTGTATTGTACTTATCTCCTGAAAAATGGACAAAACACCTTTTATTCAGTTGTTCCCTATAAACATGTCAAGGACATTATTCCAACATTTTCCTTTGAATGAACATCAACATTTCAATTGCGCACATATATTCCCTAAAAAAAGCAAGAATTACAACACTGTTTCATCATAAAATATGTTGAAGATACTGAACATCATGTTTTTTTACAATCCTAGATAGGACTGCAACAATAAAGAGCAAGCAGAGATTTGTGAGTGTGAATGCATCCAAAAACAAAGGTCATAAGTGTCACATAAAGCAACAAATATGAGAAGGTCGCAAGCCTTTAGAGCATGCTCAGCTCAATGAGACGGCCTGCGAACACGCCTAACGTGCCGATGAGACACACAGCCATGAACACACACAGCAGAATATGATCCAACACCATGGCCACAAACTTCCACTCTTCAGCAGCCTGGAAAGAGAAGAGGGACAATGTGTCACTTACACACAAGCAAGATTCCTTAAATAATCATATTAGTGACTTTTCCTGTGTGAGAGAGATTACATTGTTGGATTCCTCATCTGATTTCATGGTTTCTGCGATGTACTTGACTCCTTCAATGGCACTGCGGACGTCAGGGTTCTTGGTGATGGGTGACTGGTAGGTAACAGAAGAGGTCTGGTTGCCAGAGATGTCTGAGATGTCAAAATCAGCACCGTAAATACTGGATTTAGTCTGCTTTTCTTTCCCTGGGCGTTTCATTGTTGAGAAGAACATGATGTTGGGAATGGTTTCAATAAACACCTGTCATAGAAAGACAAAGTAAATGCACAATGTCAAGGGACACATAGAACATCATAGCAGTTGGAGTAAAAAAAAAAAAACTGATGTTCTATCTACAACCACTAGATGGCACAATAATACAGAGAAAAAAGATTAAGGATTGTTCTAACAATGAATTTCTATTCAATCAATGCTGTTGTGCTCACCATGCGGACCCAGTCCGGCATTGTGTGAGTGCTTGGGGAGCGGTGGTGGGTGTTGATGACGATGACAGTGATGATGATGGAGGCAATGACGAAGACCATGGTGAAGAGCATGTACTTCCCAATGAGCGGTACAGCACTGGAGGTAGAGGGGATCAGCTCAACAATGACCAGCAGGAACACAGTCAGAGACAGCAAGACAGATATGCTGAGAGTCATCTTCTCACCTATGAGACACAAAAGAACATCGTTACTGCTCTTACTAGCATTTTTTTAAGGTTTAAGAGAACCTCATGCAATATGCAGTTCTAAGATATATATCTATCAACATTTAAACCAATGTTTCTCAGTGAGGAGGTCAGGACACGGTCAGAAAGGTAGCATAAAGCTGAAGGGTCCAGATGAGTAACAGAATGGGAAGCGAGGTAAGGGCACAAATTAACTTAAATAAACTTAACAATTAGGTTAAATTTAGACCATCATGTGCATCCCAAAATCTTTCTAATTGAATATAGATTTAGTTAAAGAGGACAAGTTGTTTTTTAGTGAGAAATTGAACATAGCATTACGCATGCTGTGTTGTTCAAACACATCCTCTACTTTAAAGGACACATTGAAATGAATAACCCTGAGACCGGTCTGGGAATTGTGGAGCTGCCACTTTAAACAGCTTGTTGGCTCATGATACTGAAGAGAATTTAATGATTTATATGTTGTACTGCCTTACTTTGACTAAAGTTTGATGTCCCACTCATACTAAAGAATGTGTCTCGAAGCTGAGCGAAGCTGAGAAATCGTAACTGGTCAAGTTCTCAGTCGCTTTTGACCTTGGCTAAACAGATTAGATACAGACAGACTGTCTTTGCTGCTGATGTCAGCTAGATGTCTGAATTACAGACGGACTCAGCTCCCTTTTTCGCTACTAAGACTGAGACAAATATGAAAGTCAGATAAGGGGGAGTCTCACAGAAATGGGATAAATATCCATTGTTCTTAGAGAACGGGCCACTCTCATTCTGGGGGTGTGCTGGCTGTGTGCAGACTGTATGCAGAGCAGACCATCAGGGGAGCTGAGTCCAAGGCCTTGTATTAGGTATGCATTTCATGTATGTGTGTAATTGCTAAATAAATAAGCTTAACTGTAATATAACCTGTTCTGTCAATTCTTGAACACTCGAGGAATATCCTGGCGAGGAGGATTCCTTTTCAATACCAATACCATGCAATCTTAATACATTGCCACAAGGGAGAGCTGTTGCTATGAGTAAATACTTCCCTTCCCTTCTCATCCAATCAGGATAGTATTTACACAACAACACAAGAACTGCACTGATCAACCAAACCAGCAAATCACATTTAAGGAGCGTGAGGCATTTAGTCGATGTTGCTTTTCAACCCAATAATAGCACAAGTAAACAGATTCTGACACCATCTCACAAGTGAAATGTAAGACATGTTTTTGTTGTTCAGTCTGAGCAGTTATACCAGAGAGAGCATCTTTTGGCACCAGCTTCTCCTCCTCCATACTTTCCTGTCAGCAGTCATATGAGAAACTGGGATCAAGTGATCTATTATACATTAAAGCAGAGCCCTGCTTTCAGACTTGACAACACAGAGGGACTCTGGGTAATGAGGCAGGCCTACACACTGGGAGCACGGCCAGATGTGCACACATGCCGTTTCCTGCAGCAGCTGATGGCTCAGAATAAGGGACAAGGATTTGTCCAACATGTTGGTTATCATATCATATCTGTGTTTTCCTCACATATCATGAAAGCGCAGATAATTAAGAAAATGTAGAAAGTTTACAGAATGTTTCCTAATAATTACTATATTGCTTTGACTAAAAAATAATACTCCACTCACCGTATAGTAAGGAGATCCGAACTGCGTTAAACAAATCAGTCTGATATAAAGAAACAGCAGACAACTGTAGAATGCAATAATTACCAATCAGAGTAGAGCATTCAACAAAGATGTGTAGCTACGCTAACAGTTTCCTTGTTGTAGTTTCATGTTCAACCCACAGACATGGAAGCTACTAATTTCCCAAACTAGTTCTTAAACGTGGAGGACAGAAAATGTCATTCACTTCTGAACTGCCTGGTCAAGTATGTGTGTGATGTACTATGAGATGCTCAACGATGCACTAAGATGCACATTATCATAAGAGATATGCAAAACAAACTACAAAAGTCACTTTTAAATCAATAAAATCATGACAAATTATATTTCTAATACAAAATGAATTGCAATAAGAGGAATAACGCAGCACAATAATCATTACGTGATATGAACCCCAACATGGAGAGCAGGATCATGACACAAGTTTTAAAGGTGGTGGGCAAATAGGGAAACAGCTGGCCTGGCATGTCCAAAGGTAAACAATCTGCTTCCTAGCACCTCTAAAACACACTGTTTTGTTCTTGTTTGTTAAACTCAAACAGAAAGTGAACTGTAAACCCATATTACAGTTTACTAAGGGAAGAAATGACTTTCTGGAGATTAAAAAAAAACACAACAGTTTTTGTACAGATTAAACAAACAAAAAAAGTGAGAGCGGTGTCAACCTTTTCATCCAACTCAAGAAAACAAATAAACTTATTTCCCAAAATGTTGAACTATTGCTTTAAAAGTACAGTTTTCCTGATTGCAGATGTTTGATTGGAAAACGTTTGAAGCACAAATCACAAAATCAAACACAACACTTTGTTACCTTTTGCATTTCAGTAAAATTGATAGTGCTGTACGGCCTATATATCTATCATGAGTTACTGTGTTTACATATTGTGTGTGATGAATGCTTTTTGAAAATCTGAAAAATAACTTTTTCATTTTTGTCTTGATGTCATTATGCTGTTAACTAATACATAAGGTTATATTCCAGTGAAAATCAATAATGTGCAATCTGTGTTAACGTACCAGAGTCTGTAGGAAGATAGAAGACAAGACCAGTCAGGAAGGAGAAGAGCATGCAGGGGATGATAACGTTGACGATGAAGTACAGCGGGAGCCGCAGCATGAGGAAGTGGTAGGTGATGTCCAGGTAAGGTGTGTCTGGGCAGCAAGCGTAATACACCCAGTGCTTCCAGCCCCGGAAATCCTTCATTACCCACTCCCCACTTTCCATAAAGTTACTCAGATCAGGGCGGTCACTGTCCTGGTGAAGAAAGGCAACAAACAGGGTGATTAAAGGATGATTTAGAGTTGATGAGAAGATCAATACCATTCTTTTTCTGTATGAATCTAGACAGGAGACAGTTAGCTTAGTTTTGCGTGAAGCCTGAAAGCAGGGTGTAGCAGCTAGCCTCGCTTGGTCAAAAGGTACAACCCATTAATTAACCAACATATTTTCAATGGTATATTTTCCACAGAGTATTTGTTAGTGCGTTCTCTTATGAATGCCCAGTTACTCGACCGTTCAGTGCACTTGTTTAAGCGAGAAAACTACTTTGCTAGGTTCAGGATAAAATCATGGTGTGGATTAAAATAAGTATGTTTGTTATGTATTTTGCGTTAGTGGTGTTTAATACAAGTTAAGTGAAGTCAACTTTTCGTAGGTAGAAGTATTAAAAATGAAGGAGTGCAGCCTGAATTAACACAGAAACTGCACTGTTTGTGGGTTTTTATGGAAGTACAAAAAAAGTCACTGCTGCTGGCCACGAAATGGTCTTGCACAAAAGCCCTCATAAAACTGTATGTAAACTAAAAAACTAATATGTAGTTTCCCCCTTTTCTGTATGTACTGATGAAACACACTAGATATAATGTGCTATAGTGAGATTTGTAGATGCTGGTAGGCAGACGAGCCAGACTAGCTGTTTCTTCTTGATGCAGATGCTAAGATGCTAAGCTAACTTGCTGCTGTATGTAGACTTATATTATGAAGACATATAAGAGTGGTATTGTTCTTCTCATCTAACTCTCTGGAAGTAAGCGAAGAAGCACATTTCCCAAAATATAGAACTATTCCTCTAAAGAAAAGGTCTTAATGGTATTACAGGATTGACGACGACCAAGTTTCCATCATAGGTCCAGGTACCCAGCTTCATGCTGCAGTTCTGGAGGTCAAAGGGGAAATGCAGCACGATGATTTCACAGTAGCTCTTGAAGATGGCCGGCGGGTTCCATGTGATCATTCCTGTGTGTTCCAGCAGCACTTTGGTCTCGTGAACGATGGCAAAGTCTCCGTCAGCACTGCGGGCACAGAAAACCACCGACAGCATCAACAGGGAGATAATACGTTAAATGTTAACACAAGGGGACATCAGTGCCTGAGGAGGGGTCAGTGCTGGTCTCGCACCCAGCCAACCAGCGCTCAGCTTGGCACAAGTTGTAACAGCGTAGCTGGTTGTCAGGGGGGAAAAAGCAACATGTCAGATGCAGCATATGGTGAGAGGGAGAGTCAATGCAGAGTCCAGATTTAGCCGAATGAAATCTGAGCTTTCACATGCTGCATACTGGATATAGGAAAGTATGAGTGAAAACATTACTGATAGGTGTGTTAATTGTTTATAGGGGTCTGGATGCTTACAGTCATGTAAAGCTTATTGAAATGAAGAAAAAACAAGTTTCCTAAAAAAATGGATGTGGCATGGATCAAATATAGCCTGGTAACATAACCTACTTATTGTAGAGAACCAGATCAGGCCGCCAAATGTCAGTGGAGGGAACTCTGATCTTTTTGATGCCACTGTAATCCTCTGGGTTCCACTGCAAGTTCACATCTTTCCATTGCTGGAAAAAAACAGAAAAGGACACATAGAACAATGGAGAGCACTTCAATTATGATAACTGTTTTATTTTGTGAGCAGAAAACATCATGCAGATGGTGATACTACACAGTGGAGACACATTTTGTACAGATCAATATTTTAAAGAAATATCATATTTTCTACAGAAAGAGTTCATGTATTGCTATATCATTAAATTTCCTAAATTTCAGTGGTATTTCAAATTCATAGAAGAATGATACACCTCATATATGTTTTGATAACCATTCTAAACTTAGAATCAGTAATTTAGTTTGAAGAGGTCTTCATATGTAGAGCAACGTACTGTATGTCAATTTAATTGATCAATAATCCCTTTGGCTCTACAGAAAAAGACGTACCAGACCATAATCTGTGCCTCGTCACTCTGTGAAGATGGTACCAGAAAGTATTATTTTGAGTACACTAATTGTTTAGCTTGCCTATTATTGTGGTCGATCCATAGGTTTGTCTTTATGATTTATTTGAGACATTATTTGTTTGTAGCTCTTCAAATCTTAGTTGTGTTCTTGAAATATTAGCAGTGTACTTTCAACATTTGCTAAATCAAATATTTGTTCATATGCTTACATTTCTTGGCGTCAGGATTAATTTTGTTCACATTTGGGACATTTATAATTTGTAGCTATAGAAGCATGATGATGTATTTTGGCCAATCCGTTTCTTACTAATTTGTATTAGTAAATTATTGACATTATAATCTGTAAATATGAAGTATCTTCTTCTTTCATGATATCTCATCAACGTAAAAAAAAACATTTATTCAACCTGTTTCAGTCGCACATTGCTGCTGACGATCTGGTTGACCTCATCCTGTGAATCCATATACATATGTTGAGACAGTTGATGACAGTGAACTTTAATACAGATGGCGATATGGTGTGTTACATGAGACCTCACCACACTGATGAGCTGGATGAGCTGAAGGCCCACTGTAACAACCACCGGGTCCTTGAAGTGATTGACAGGACGGACCACCTTATTGTAACCAGTGAAGAGGGTTTTGACCAGACGTGTTTCATCAATAGAAGCCCAGGCAGCACCTACAATAAAATAACCATACACAGCGTGTTGTTTACAGTTACTTTATTGAAGGCATTTAGACAGTGCACTATGTTTGTACTCCTCAAGCTACTACATCTTTTCAATATTGAAACTTTGTCATGTTGCGCCAAAGTAGAATGTCGCTTTAAGAACATCTGATACTTCATTTAATATGAGTTTGAAATAGATGTGACAAGTGTCATACTATGGTGTAAATATATGTGCATTGACTTGTAACTGACCCACTTTTACTTGTGTGCTTGGGGAAACATTTAGAAAATGCTGGGCAATAAATATGTTTTGCTGATTTAAAAAATACTATATGTTCATGTACTTACTCAAATGGAGTTCCCAGATATTTAGCAGAGATAACTATGAGGGAATTATTTTCAAGCACAAACCTGTAGGCCCGAAGTATGTAAATGTATGTATTTGCGTATAGTTGGGGTGTACATTTGGAAATACTGCATTCAAACATTCAATAGCACCCCAGTGAGGTTGTTAAATGAGATGTTCTTATGCTCTTTCCACTACATATCTGTCGCAAGCCAGAGCAGGGTCCCCTTTCATTTTTCCGCTGACCTTGAAACAAAGGTCATATTACAGCAACATGTTGTTTGAATGGTTGAATGATTCTCCAGACATTCAACTCAGTAAACTAAGAAATCACATGAATATAATTATGCAGGTGACTTCATGAAGTGACAGACAGACAAAAGATTGAAAAGCAAAATGAAAACAGCACACATGGCCTTGTCAATCAAATAGCTGGTTTGCACAGAATTAAAATGTGCTTGTTAGATTTGTTGTTTAAAATGGATCAGCTTTTACAAACCTAAAGGGCAGTCTCAATATGTAATACATGCAAATAGAGTTAACTGAGACTTTAGAGACGTGTTATGCTTTAAACACTAAAAGTAATTCAAGCAAAGTAGACAGACATTTATTTTCACAGGTAACCAACACACATTTTCTTTAATTTGAAATATGTTCTTACCTGCTAGAATGACTAGATGAAAAATGAAAAATACAGTATTCATTCTTGCCAATAAACCAGGAATCCAAATCCAAGATCTGACTTCCACACGCTGCCCGTTGACCACTTGAGAATTGAAATGGTCTGACCCACCTAAAACATTCTTTCAGCACTGCCAAATGACTTACTGTACAAGCTGCAAGCTCTCCACTGGCAGCCTCGTTGTTATTGTCTGACGGATGTGAGTGACTGGCTGGAAATGCTTGTCATTTGAGAGGGCCACATTCTTTGTCATGTGTTATAAGATCAACATGCCGGAGTAATCCACCACTGAAATATCCCATCATGAAATGAGCCACACACAACCTCAAGATGAGACGCAGCACATGCTTGCTGTTTCTTTTTCTTGCAACAGCGATGAACTATCATTCTGTTTTAAATGTGTTTACCCAGGTCCATATGAGTAATTATTTCATATGTCTATAGTCTGTATCTGTCTATAGTCTGTATCTATTTGTTATATTTGTTGAGTGATATATGTAATATTTGGTATAATTTTAAAGCTTTGGACCTTAGCTAGAATTACAAAATAAAGCTCTTTCAAGTTCATTTCTGACAATATGATCCCTCCAGAAGGGCCATTTAGTAGCAGTTAAATTGTCACCTATAATAAATGTCCATCTGCTGAGGAAGATCATATGAGGCATTTTGAAAGCTCCAGAAACAACTGCTGAATGGATCTTGGCGTGAGTCTATTTTGTCAAAAGCATGGTCAGTTTGAGCAAAGCAAGATCAGGAAACATTAGCATGAGGTACATCCGGACTCTGATTTGGGAATTGTCTACAACATGTAAGAATTGATTTAATAAGCACATTACAGGAACAAAATCAAGAATTTATTGAAAAAAAAATACACATATATGAAATGTACTATTTGTATGTAATATAGTCATATATATTTATAAAAGGCTTCCTTGAACAACAAACCTTGAAATAACACGTTGAGAATACTGTAAGCTCCACAAGAGTTTTAGTGAAGGTGAATGATTAGTCTGTGACTTGATTTTTATTATTAGTCGTTTAATGTGGACAATGAAACTTTGTTACATTTCATTTTGAAAGGATTCTCACAGCGCCTTTCATATCCAGTTGCTCCACAATGTTGGATACTATAATTCTAGATGATTCAGAGGTTTAACAGCCTTGTGTGTTTCCTGGGGGCCAGGTGTTACACCCATGTCTCCCTCCTCTGCTCTGCACTACCCCACCCGGTTGGCCCTCGATGGGTCAGGCAACTCAATTTCCTCACAACCCGAATCCGTTCAATCAGCCAGTCACTCAACCGGCCGCCTCATTCATCTTACTTAGAGACAAATGACCATTCTGGCAATGTCTGAATTATGAGGGATTTGTCTCAACCCACCCCCTTTCTATCTCCAATCACTAAGACCACCTGAATTCACACCCTGTGAGCCTTTCTTCAAGTCTGTCGTGTAACACGGGACAAGCAGCATTGTATCTGCTCAGCCAACCTGTAGTCCCATGCGTTTTGGTTCTCTGTCAACTGTTAATTAAAACACTTTGAATTCTAGTCTCTGGAGGACTATGAGCTTTGTGTTTATAACTGCACTGTGTGTGATTAAATGTTCATTGAATCTGAATGAAAGCGTCCATGTAATATCTGCTGGGAGGTGGATGAAAACTGGACAACATACTGGATGTTTATGCCTCGATGAAGATTAAGAGGATTACAGTTTTCACAGAGGAGATTATGATGTGTGTTGAGTGGTTTATTTTACATGATGTTCCAACATAAATAAAGAAACGTTTGACATTGAACAGCATTCGTAACATTCCTTTGAAGAGACTCTCATATATTTACATTACCATAAACCATTATATGGTTTCCCTGTTGCCAAGTATCCAAGTAATATTTTGACAGTGTGGGTTTGTTAAAAGGTAAATTAACCGTTCATATACATTACCATTGTATATAAAACACAAACACAAATATTCATAAATCACCTTTTATTAATAATGTTATTACACTGTTGCGTGTTCTATATGAAATACAAAAACAAATCATGATCTAACTGAGTAAATATTTTCCATTTCAAATACTTCCCATTGGTGAACTGAATATATTTCTTTATATTTCAACATTTGAAATTGTATTGAGGTCAGCTGTTTGCAGGAGAGGAAAGTATTACCATCCAGTCAACAGTGAAAAAGGCAGTTATCTCATGGATCACAGCCTTTCACATTTGGTCTCATTACTGGGAATGAGGCAAATCTAGCGCACAATGCATTTGGCAGACATTACTCCAACGCGGTGTTATCACAGCCTCAGACTAATAGATTTATTGGTGTGGTTTACCTCCTTTCACAGTCAATGTCTGATGTAGATGAAGGTATGATATATCTAAAATGGCTGACAATGGCGGGGGAGGATAAACGGTCGGATGAAAATCCAATTTTGCCACACAATCACCAGAGACAAGTCAGAATTTAGCTTACATTAACTGAATGTGATGTGGTCACACAATCCGAGTGATTAAATGTCAAGCAGTGATTGCTTCTCAGATGCTTTGTGGTGATGTTTAAAGAAAAAACCTAATAGCGGGGAAAAGCTGAACGTAAAGCTTTGAACAACATGGTGTCCCAAACACTGTGGTTTCATCAGATTTAGTATCTGTCAATAATAAATACACCTGGAAGCTCACATCCACAGAAAAAAATAATTAACATGCAATGTGGAATGGAGATACTATCCAAATAACACCTAATGGAGCCTAAAACTGTTTAAAACAGTGGTTGTGTAATGAGTCACTGATAGCGGTGCATGGCTGGTTTGTAGAAATTGCCTGGAAAGACATAACCTGTGGGTGATTAAACCTAAAATGCATAAATTGAATGTGGCATTGTTTGCACATATACAGTAATTAACAGTCTCTCGAGTGGTGTGGCCTTAGGTGTTGTGTGTTTGGTTTTAATCTCACCATGAATCAGTGTGACTGATGTGTCGTTTGAGGGGTTTATCTACAGTAAAGTCACATGACATGTGGCTTTTAGGCACAACATGTCATTCTGAATATACAGAATGGAGGACTGTCAGTCATATCTGCAGCCACAATGTTGCTCAGGTCAAATTGTTTTAAGCAACATCAAATGTTTATGTATTTGTGAGTCTTTTCAAGGATACAGATGCTGTTATTATGTTTCTTATTGCCATCAAATCCCATGAAAAGACAAGGATGTGTTTGTCTATATCTTGATAATATCTGATTTCCCCTTGCTGTCCGTGGCCCATCAGTTGAAGACAGAAATCTTTAAAAATGGGTCAAAACATTTTTTTTTAACTAGGCTGATTATCTGAAATAGCTGGGGAAGTTCTTATTACTCAAACAGGAATAAAAAGTGCATTTGTTGGGGACTATTTTCAGCAATTAATACTCATTTGGTGCTATAGTGAGAATTTATTTTTACCCAAAATTGTCCATGATGATGATGGAATAAGTCAGCCAGCGCATTGAGGTGTTTCGTGCAACATGGAGTAATTAGTTTTGGCTTTACAGTCAATATTTGTTAGTGAGATAAATAAATTGTTGGTTTTAGTCTTTTCAAATGATTTATGACAATATGTCAAATGTTATTGCCGGACTTATCCTTTAGGGCAAAGACAAATGAAAATGTGTCAATGCCCTCAATCAAACAAATTGATTGTGAGGAGGTGTAGAGAGACACAGGACAGTAAAGAGTGGCTGGATTCATGTGAAGTAGGATCCCATGTGATTTCAGAGGCAGCATTACTTCTGCATCATTTGAGATGTCACCGTCCCTGGTTAGAGCTTGTATACGACTGTTGTTTACCGCTATGAAACATTTGCCTGACAAAGCTTTGACACACAAAAGCTAAAATTGTTAGTTGTTGCTGTAAAGTATATATTTTATGTTGACAATCGCAAATTATTATTTGAATTATTTACGAATCATTGATTTTTTTGTATGGCTTACAACTTTGAGATGCACTCAGCTGGGGTATCACTAGCGACCCGTCCGGTTGAGAGTAGTGAATCAGAAGTCAGCAGGCATTCAATGGCAGTATAACACATTTTTTAAAATCATTTTCTTCTTTTACCTTTATTTATCCAGATAAATCAATAGAGACCCATTTCTCACGTACAATGACGACCTGGCCAAAAAGGCAGAACAGTTTGAGCTACTGCAACCAAGGCCCTTGAGCATGCAGCTAAAACTGGGCAACCTTAATGCAGATCGCTGCAGCAGAATGCAAGATTAGCCCTGGACAGACACAGAGGTGCACATTCACTCACGGACGCACACACACGCGCAAACGACCGCATGATCTTTCTGGCAGAGAAAACGAGAGCAAATATTGGACTCATAATTGCCAGGTGACCAGGAACACAACTCCAAATGAAAATGACAACATGTTTATCATATAAACTTTTAAGTTTTGTTTACAGCTTGTTTATGCTGCCCAAAAGTGGCCGTAAAAAGTAGTTAATGCAGTTTTGACACACAATTTGATGTAGATCTTTATTATGGGAAGTGAGATGACATATTAAGAACAGCATTTGTCAGAGTAAGGTTTAATAAATTAAAGTGATCATGCACAAGTTGCGTACAAAAGCATTACAATAAAAAAATGTAATTCACAAATAATGCTGTTCTAAACACAATAAAATGTTACAGTCAGGCAAATTGCACCAGTGTGTACACGTTAACAGGAAAGGCGCATTCAACTACATGGTATTCAGGTCACATAAAAACAGTTGAGGAGATAAAAAAAATACAGCGTCATAGAAATTACCCCAGAAATATCAGTAGCATATTTTTACACCCAGCTCTACAATGTGAGACAGAAAAAAAATGCACAGCAGGCAGCTGGGAATGTAGACTATAACTACTACAAAACAGACAAAAGCGAAATCTCAGCGCTACACGATCTTAACACATGCTGCGTTACGACTACAAAGCAACAAAGACCTTGCACCATGCATGCTGGCCTGTCAGCTTCTGAAAATCCCCCGACAAAAATGGGGAGACATAAAGTAGTTACAAGTGTAAAGTTCATCGTCCACACCCGATACAGGGAAGGAGGGATGTTAGGGCAGCACTAGTCCATACAAAGGGCTTTAAAAATTTTTTATCAATCAATGAAATACAAACAGTCATTCAAGTCTTTACACAAAAGAAGGATTAGATAGCCGTTCTATAAAAGTCCTGATCTGTGTTTAGAAGAGCACATCTTCATTTTTGATGAGCACCTCCACCACCTGTCTCTGGTGGCGGATGTCATTGAGGGCCGTCATGGCGTCCAGGTCTGGTGCGCGCATGAGGGTGGGTCCGAAAATGATGGCGAGGTTCTCTGCGTTCATCAGGTTGAATTTTTCATTCTGTGTCACCCTGCATATGTATGAAAAGAAGAAAAAGTATTAAAAAGTTGGAAAAACTGACTAATTCTGGAAATAATCTGTTGGAGGGACTGAAAATAGGAATAATGAAAATTTGTTTTGTGGTGAGGGCGACTGGACATAATTTTTCTATTTTCTTTTTGAGCAAAGCCCAAACAATACATAATCATCCCCCTCTTCTACAACCCATTTCTCCTATTTATATTCACATAGTCCTTTAGCTCTTTGCATTGCTCACCTTTTTAAGTGCGCCATGAGGTACTTTAAAGTTTCACTGTGTGATGGCGGCAGCAAAGCTAAAGCCTCACGGAAAGCTTCCAGCTTCTTTTCTGGGTCTGTGAGCTCTGAACAGAAACAAAGAGGAGCGTATGGTTAGAGAGGCCAGACTACACTCTCTGACCTCAGAGGACACAAGCAGAAATCAATGTGGTTATTTCCTGTGGGGAATAAGAGCCATTAGTCTCTCAGAGGAAGTCTGAGGCTGCTTGAGATGGCTAATGTAGATTAACATTGTGAATGTGTCCTTGACTGTTGTGCTTTGCAAAGTAGGGGCACAATTTGAGTTAAAAAAAAGTCAGCTGTAGCTGCATTTGAACAATTCGGTTCCAAATGCAACTGAGGGAAATTACCAATGAATGTTTTCCATTTTCTCCTTAATAACCATACAATCTGTGCAAGTAACGTTTTAAATAACAGCAAAGGAGTGACACATTCAAAAGTACATGATGTTGAGTGCATTCTAACACAAGAACCCTTCAAACTACAGAATATATGCATTAAAAACATATTTATGGAATCAGTCTCGACAGAAATCAAATTTCATTTAATTTGATTTCCTCACATACAGATGCATCAGATTTTACATGAGTAAGCCAACATATTACAGCTAATACATGTGTCTGGCATGTTCTGCAAATAAATATTTTAAAGATAAAATACTTGCAGCTAATGTCTGTAGTGTGGCTTGCTGTGTAAACACCTGAAGACAGCAGCATGAAGCTTAACGGAGACTGTTTGCCATCTTTAACTGCAGCAGCATCCAACGCAGTAAAACAGGTGTGTTTCTGACTGTTGTGACTTACTTGCAGCCTCGATGAACCTGGGGTAAGCATCATATGAGATGATGGGAACAGGCAAATCCCTGAGGTAAAGTTTCAGTGCACCCGTGATGATATTGATGTCTTCATAGGCATTCACTGAGATGTCTGTCTTCTCACCATCTGTGAGGATGTGTGATGGAATAAGGGAGACAAGAAGAAGTGAGTTTTCACACTGTAGAAATGGTTGACATCAACACTTTCACATCATCGTGTGAATTGAGGAGTAAAGAGATTGTGTTACTGTGGGTGGAAAGGGGAAAAAAATCTTCTCTCGCTTTGTATTTTGCAAAGTAGCTGCTATCATCCGCCTGGCCTGTTTTATTCTGACTTTCCTTCAGTTATGCATGCTTTCCAGAGCAGGCCATGGCCTACTTGTGCTGGCAGACTGAACATCACAGCGCTGTGAACTGGAGTGACACTCTGTCATGGATGATCTCCCACATGCGGATCTGGTGAAGATTCTAGCCCACTGCTGCAGGGTTTTTCTTACAGTTAAAATTCACACTGCACTGAGCAAAGACAGGCTCATTTTGACTAAGTCGACTACTGAATCCCAACACAGCGGACGTTTTTTTTTTGTTATTTCTTTACAGCGATGTTTGAGGTAGTGAGACTACATCCATGCGTTGTATCCCCTGAGGTCTTCCTGTCTGTCAACACTCTGAAACCCTGCGTGAGAGGGACATGTCAGGATAGGATCTGCACTCCCAGATGGACAGTAATCCTCCACAAATGTGTCACTTTCTCATTAATCTGAAGTGTTCTGTGTCTTATGTAAACATGTGAAAGCATGCAATGTCAATCATCATGTTATAGGCCGACAGAAATCAATAAAGGAACACATACCTTTGTCAAACGACGTCTTGACTTCTTCCAACAAATCACTGAATCCAGATATTCTGTAAAGGCCTTCAGACTTCAGTCCTTGAGGAACAAACATAATAACAATGTTTAAAAAAAAGAACCTTTCAGACATTGTCAGGGCTTTCATGATTAATGTAGAAAAATTCCCCAGCATGTATCGCCTTGGGTAATTAAAAAAATGCCACTAAACACCCTTAAATATGCATAGGAAATTAAGGATAAAATGTCCACAATGTCACAAAATAGAACAACATGGGCTCATGCCAATAGTTTTCTGCATCACTGGGCAACATAATAAAGACATAAATCAAACTTAGCTACAGACATATATTAGAGGGCAGACAATGAGGGAGCAATGAGTTTCATACATAGTTGAATGATTTAACTGAAACGCAATCAAATAAGGCAGCAGGAAACGGAGTAATGTATTCCTCATTACGCGTTCACAATTACCAGCACACTTATTACTCCTCTCAGTCATTCTCCCCGCCCAAAAACATTGCCTAAAGTAGGCAGTCTTTAAGCACCTCAAACTAAGTAGTATATATATTGTAGCTCGCTTATTTAAAATGAGAGGAAAGCACCATAAATACAGTAAGTACAGTTTTATTTGTTTTTACTATATGTGTGGCACTCTGAGATTCTTTTGAAGGAAGAGTGCGATAAAAATGAAATGCATTATTATTATTATTAAACAGGATCCAACAATAGGTTACTTTTAAAACCAGCCATCTGAATGTGGACATTTCCAGAGAGTAATTTATGCATTTCAATGCATTTATGCATAATAGTTGATGTTTATTTTTTGGAGGTTTCACAGATAGACAATGTAAGTGTCCAATATCCAAATCCATCAGTTAATTAAATTGGTTGTGTCTAGATCTAAACTCTAACAGTTAAGTCATCAAAAATACATTTTCTGAAATTTAAGTTTTGAATGGGTTAAAATGCTAAACATTTCATTGTTTTATATGATTTTTTGAAACCAGAAAAAAAGACGTTTTTAAAATAAATTCCGAAACTTGAAATTAAATTAACATATTTCAGAGAAATCACAAGATGGATATACATATTTCAATGTTATAAATGTGGCTGCATATAAACATGAAGCATGCAGTGGTGACTTCAATTATTACAGCCTTTCGTTTGCATCATGTCAGCTATAATCCTTCAATAGAATAAGAGTCTAGTTCTACAGCTGTTTGGGTTTAAGATGTATTCAATTAGTATATAAACTAAAGTGCATATATACATCTTGGAAAACATTGTGTTATATTGAGATACATATCAAACACACACACACACACACACACACACACACACACACACACACACACACACACACACACACACACACACACACACACACACAGACGTCCTAAACTGACCTCTAGACTCGATCTCTCGTATGCACATGTCCACCACCATGGGTCGCGCTGTGTTGTAAGCTTTCACCAGGGTTGTGAGGTCACAGCTGTAGACTTTACGGATGTGTCTCAGGTCTGGTTTGCAGTCGTTGGGCACCAGAGATGAACATTGTTTGTGGACGTTTAAACCACAATCTACAGAAAGAGACATACAGCAGGTATAGTTCATGTAGCTTAAAAAATGTTCAAAAATTGAATTGAAAAAGAATTGTCACTGAAAATACAAAGTCAAATAAATTATTTCTTGTAGGTCAGTCATTTTATCTCTAAACTGAGGACTAAAATGCAAATGTACATTCAACATCAGGATCATTTGGATTTGGTCGGCTGGTTTCATGTGTGTTTTGGCTTGCAGAGGAGTGTTAATTCCCTTGATCAATGTTTGCCCCCTAAATGTCACATGACCACTGGAGAGCTCCTCTCTCTCCACCACACATAGCATAGAAGTCACCTTGAGCAGCGGACTGATCCAAAGTCACCTCCAGAGGGCCATTTGTTTATTAAGAACAGTAAACCAGTAACCACAAGACAGTGCATTCATTTAGGAAATGTTTGTGTGTATCTATTTTCAATTTCTATGAAAGCATTTAATAGTAATTCAAACAACAGGCAAAATGCAATAGATAACACCAAAAGTGGGGTGATTCTCTTTTATCTTTTTTTCCTCCTATATGATATTTCCCGGCGCAGGATGCCCCACACTGGTTGTTCAAATGGCATATTAGTCATGATGTCAGTTTAAGTATCCCACATTGCGTTTTGTCTTCAGTCACAGCGGATGGGGCCTGAGGCACAGCTGTTTCAGGGCAGGATTCACCTTGTCGGGAACAGAGGAGCCCGTGGAGAGCAGATGCAGAGAGAGACTGCAGCTCTGCTTTGTAACAGAGACGCATGGAGGGAATTAGAGGAACACTGAAAACACTGTGGCCTGGAGGAGGGATAGTGAGCGTACTGCTGTGTGCTCTATTCTTTTCCAAATCCAAGCTCACACACAATGGCTGTGGAAGCAGCAATTGAGGCGCTGCGGGCTACACTAGACCTAGTTTCCCAGACTGAAATAGGGCAACTCTTCAAACTCTTAGATCTTTTGAGCCGTCTCCAAGTACTGATAGCGTTTTTTTGACAAATGCTGTCTGCTCTTTTTTTTCCTAAAACATTAAAAAAAATAACATTGTAATTCCTCAGAAGTATCGCTACTTGTAAAAATACATCTGAGAGCAAATAATCTATGCTTCTGGAGGATCACAGGCAATATTGAGGTTAATATGGATCCCTGGAGAAAAGCCTGCATTTATATGCATTGATGCAGAAATGTAATTACTTTAAGAGATGATTCTCTTCATGATATGAGACAGGCAGTGCAATAAAGGATGGCCTGTCAACAGACACAGGTCTGCTGAGCTCCTGTTGTCCATGTGAGCACACTGACGGCCCCGGGTCCCAGGTGGGCCGGGTGAGGGTGAGAAAGAGGCCCAAGGGACACTGGAACAGGGGATGCTGCTTTACTGCACCGTCAGCTCCGTTTCCGTTGCTATGGAGAGGAGACTGCAGCTCTGTTTTGGCTAAAGGGCTCTGAGAAAAGGTTTAATGGTGGCTGGTTGCTAATTTCTAATCAGCACACTATCACCATGTCGACCAGCAGAGTTACCAGTTCAAGCTGGTTCCTTTCTGACTGGAACTGAAAACCAAATGTACCACTGTATTTGTTGGATGGTCTGTTTCTTTTTTTAACCAAGTAAGTTAAATAGAGGTTGAGCTGCTTGACCTAGCTCTTTGGTTGAAGCCGGTGAATTTTAATGTGTGTGGAAACAGAGGTCCTTCCCCACGCTCCGAGCTCTGCTCCTCATTAAAGAGACATGCCAGCTTTGTTTTCCTTCATGGGCATGAAGGGATGAGGCTGGGGGGCGTACTCTGATGAGGAAATGTGGCACAACAAGCACAAGCAGAGGCTGGCTTCCTGGCACGCAGCCAAAAACAGTTCACACATACAAAAAGAAAAAGGGGGTGGGAGAACATTTTTTTTTGGTATGCAAATCTGAGCATCATGTGAGACTTCGCTGCCCTAGATTCTGGTCGCTGCGGTCCAGACTGAAGAAATGACAATATAAGAGTTTATAAAGATTAGCTCCAAGCATATGTGCCTTTTTTATTTTTTTGTTGTCAGCGTTCAAAGTCAGAACGTTAATAATTAAGGCCAGCGCTCCCACAGATTTGTGTGACATACTTTGTTTCATCAATAAAACATCAAAGACACACATCAGACTATATTATAGCACTATTCTGGGATGTGAAATGAATTCCAACAACAGCTACGGTGAAACAGAAATCAGAGCATTTGACAAGCAAAGAGGTAAATACAACAGAACCATTTACCTCACAATAATGTGGGAATGTTACATGTATGACACAAAGTAAAGGAATATGAATTAAGGGTTGAACATTATTACAAATTGAAGGTGAATGTTTTTCAAAATATGCTCACACTGTGGAGCATAATGACTAAATGCATTTGGAAAAATAGAAATACCTTTAATCATATTATTTTTGTCTGCTGCTGTAGCGAGCCTTCTGTTGTGTGTTTATTAGGTTATGATGCAGCAAATGTTTATCCATGAAAGTCATGGAAATGGAATCCCATATTGCTTTTGTTATTGTAATAATAACTGAACTAAAAAACTGAATTATTTCCCAAAAGATTAAAAAGCTTTGTGATTTTCTAAATAATTTGTCAGTGATGACTGACAATGCTAAAACGGATTATTCTACTGGTTAATATACATGTACTCCATTCACAAAGCAGTAGGGGGGAAAGTAGGTCAAAACAAGGTTCTAACGTATAGTGTAAAGTACACGTTACATCATATAAAGCTCTCATTTCACTCTATTATACAACCACTAATCCACAAACCACTGTTGGGATTTTCGATTAAAACTCAATAATCCAGCTCCAGTTGCACTAATAACCAAGTAACCCATATACAGCAATGCTCCCTTTGTACACCATGAATGTACCATAAAGACAGTGTATATACGACTGTGTAGCCTGAGCACAAGCTGTACCTGCACATTTGACCCCCTGAGCCATCAGTCCCCACATGAAGTTGGCACAGTGTTCACACCAGTGAGGCCCTCGGAAGGTATGGACCTACAACAGAGAGGAGGACAGTGACAGACATTAGTAATGAAGGAGAAGACAGTGGGGAGTTGCAGCCGCTTGCTTCATAGACATCATATCTCCTTCTTTAGACCTGCGGGTGCTGCCACTTTAAATGAGGCAGAGGAGGATTGTTGTTCAAACAGACCCTCAAATTGACAATACTGAGGCTTTGCCATCACAGTAGGATTAGAATTTTCATCAGAGTGAAGGTGCAAGATGTCAGGGGAAACTTGCTATGGGAACAGTGGGAGGCCACCTTGCTGCTGAAAGAAAGGAAGTCCTAGAAATGCACCAGGTGACAAGAGCCCATCCAATCAGGGAGGCCTCTGGGAGCCAGGGCAAGCCACATCTCTCTCTGTTTTCATAATAAGTCAACAACAGAGACAGCAGACAAACAAACCACTCTGGTAAAGAACTGCTAGTTTATAAATGACATAACACGGTGCAGTTTGATCAATGTTTTAAATAATATTAACTGATGGTTATAGCAATTACCTGGAGGCATTTCTTTTGATACTTACAGAATCTTAGCATTACAACGTAACATGTCTCTAATCAATTTGTGCTGTTTATATGATTGTATAATTGTTCTTTGTTTGGTTTGATACGCACTGCATCATGTCTTTCTTTTTGGTTTACTGGCGAGAAAAACAGCTTCATGCAGGTGGTTAATGTATTTATTTAGAATAATTGATTTTGGAGGCAGAAGGTTATGAAAATGTAAAGAGTACAACTGTAGTTCAATTTAATAAATGTGATGTTTAACTGCTCGAGAGCTTAATTTGGAATGTTTGACGTGTTTTTAGCACACAGATGTTGTTGATAATTATACTTCATTATACATTTACTCACATTGTGAGACCTTTAGTTGCATGTGGAAGCTTTGATCAGGAACTATGCACTGCAAAAATGTTGAAATGCAACATTGATTAATGCAGTATAAATATATTGGTAAACATCGGCAGTTTGAAAGCTTTGAAGATAATATTTCACCTCCTGCTCCCATCCCATTAACCAGCCAAACTAGGAGAGTGAGCCTGAGCCAAGTAGGGATAGACTCCTCCACTGTTTCCCCTCTCCATCAGCCTAATCTGTCCATCTGGAGCTCAAACTAACAGCAGTGGTCCACAGACCACCCAACAGATTTTTCTTTTGATAAAGGCTCACTGGACAGACCAAAACAGCTCATGCCCTCTCTCCCACTCTGTAACACTCCCCCCTCTTCCTCTCACAAGGGAGGCATGAGAAACAGCCCTCTGGCCACACGGTGAAATTAAAGCAACGTTTTGGAGAGGAAACAGCTGATAAGAGTTCTTTAAGTCTCACCTTGAAGTTGTGGACTTTCTCAGATTTGGGTGTCCGCTCGCTCTCCTTCAGCGTGGCTCTGCGAACCAGTGAGGTGAGCTGTGAATAGGCAAATAGTTTAAGTGGCTGCCAGAAAGTGGCTGGAGGTTTCTGTGGCCCCATCCTCATCCCAAGAGCTGCCGCCAGAATATCCTCCTGATTGGCCTCTCGCTTAGCCTTCTGCACCAGGGACTTCTCTTCCTTGTGAACCTCGTAGGACTCTCTAGATGGCATGCTGGTGGTACAGTCTCCCAAATGAAGGAACAACCTCAGTGGAAAAGTCCCAAAAAATAAAGGGAAAACTGTGTGATGCTCAGAGCAAGACTATATCAAATGATATTACTTGCATTGTCCCAATTAAATAGAGACTTCACGTAAATACATTTTAATAAAAAAAAGAGATCCTGAAAATAATTTAAAATAATCCAAAAAGGGGAAAAAATGTTGTCCTTATTAAATCCTCTTACAGCAGTGACAGTAGATGAAGTGGAGCCTCTGTTATAGGAGTGCCAGGTTTTATACAAAAGAGGTGCAGCCCTGAGTGCTCATATGGTTCTCTGGGAACGTGTATGCAGATGAGCTGGGTGGTTGTGCTAATCCTCTCCTCCCTGTGCAGAGCTGATATTCTCGCTGGAACAGAGACAGCACACGATTGTGTATGGATGCCGTCAGGGCAGGAGAGCGAGGGGGAGGAGTGCAGGGGGCGGACCCTGTAGTAGTCACAGCGGATTAAATGGATCCCACCAGCCAATCACAGCATGGATACACCGGCTTTATAGTATCCACTACCCCGCCCCCACACAACCGTCTCCATCAGATATCCAAGCAGGAGACCTTGGGTAGGATGAAATGAAAGTGGGATGATAACGAGCAATGAATGAGTCATGCGTCAAGAGCGGGCTGCCGCCTGCAGAACTTGCGACAGCAGTGGGCCGTTAGAGAGGAGCTATTTTCAAAATCATGTTGCCACAGAAACTGGTCATGGCTGGGACCACGACGAGCAAAGCACCATGCACACAAGCACAAAAAGGGATCATTGATTTGAATGCACGCTTTGATACAAAGTGATGCTGTAGCTTTAAAGCGAAATTTCATTTTCAGCATTTATCATATGAACTACAAATGAAGAGAAAATCTAAATATAACAATGATAAATCAAAATGATGAAGAAGAAACAGACATATTAAGCAACTCCTGAAACAAAATATGTTTCTTTAAGAGCTTTGTTTTTAATCCTCCACAAATTGAATGTCTTTCAATGTTTCTATTTCACATGTCTTTTGTGCATCATGTGAATGATATTGAATTGCCTTATATGCAATATCAAACAAATAAATAATTCAAACCATATAGGAATTAAACAATGCATTTTAATTTGTTTGAAATCTTATCCAGTTTAATAATTTGTATGATGAATCCATGATCACTGTTACCAGCAGCATACTGCATCTTCTTCCATCAAGATAAAATATATAATAAAGAATTTAACAACGTCTGTCTGGAAGCTGGGAGCCTTTTCTCTTTTTATTTGCAGTCTTTGTCTGAATGTGGCTTTCCTTGAGGTTTACCATTGTAAACTGCGAGCGTTGTGTTGTGTGCATGCAAATGAAGTATCAAATATAGCATCAAGACAGCAATGTGGGAGAAAGGATCCAGAACCTGCCTCAGTGATTCACACTGCAAGTCCAATGTGATTATGCTCCCACGGCTCAGAGTCTAATTCAGACTCAGCTGTTAAAGTGCAGCGTTCTCACCTTTCAACAGAGGGTAGCTGCAGGAAGTGACTGTACAGACTCTTCAACGGAAATCAATGAGGACCCCCATGCCACCTCAGCAGAGAGGTATCAAAATGAGAGTATGAACAACGGAGGGGAGCAAAAAAAGGACCCTTTGAAGATCAGTGTACTTATGTGGAATGGCATCCCAAACTGTGGTGTATGACGAGGTTTAGATCACAACATGAAACACATGAAACAGAAAACTTCCAGTGCAGCTCTCCTCTCTCATGCTCATGGGGAAACCTCTGCTCAAGAGGGTACCTGGGAGTGGTATAGATAAAAGTCAGTAAGAGTCTTTTATATGCACCCGTTCATCCTCTCAGACCCTGAGCACTTTAGAGGGGTTTGCAGCATAATTGCATTGCCTGCTGTTAAGTGCAGAATGAGAGTCTGACTCCCAGGATGTGGTTTACTTTGAACGCAGCTCTAATTGACACTGATTGATTTGCTTGTTTCCCAAACATGTCCAGAGATGGGACTCTTACAGTGGATGTATACAGTACCGTATCTTTTCTCTCGTACAGATGTCCATCCGTGTCCAGCCTGGAAAAGTGGGCTTCTCTGAAAGTTGGATCCATTTATTATAGTAGTAATAATAATAACAATAACTCAATTTATATAGCACCTTTAAAAGTAAAGTTATAAATGCTTCATAATAAAATTTATAAGCAAATAAAATCCAGAACCGAAACAAGATGGAGCAAGATTGTACATGTGCAACAAATGAAATCTGTTATGGAGGAATAAGCCATACGGTAAAAGTGATTCTTCAGAAGAGATTTGAAAGAGGATACTGAATTAACCTGCCTTAGATCTCCAGAAAAACTATTATATCAATGAAAATAAATGTTGTGTCAACGCATGATGTGTCCCAGACTTGGCAAATACAGCTTTTAAAAAACTGTGAATGCAGTCTGACGTGTAAGTGGATGATTTTATCCACTTACACGTAAGTGCAACAGTGCAACAGTGCATTCCAAGAAGATGCCAACTGCCGAATCTCTACAATTTAATATTAAAAGTTATTAATACAATCCTCACATCTCTCCGGGGTTGAATCAACTGGCTAGATGGGGGACAGGTTACAGAGTGTATTGTTTGAAAGATAATTCTATGATTGTGACCCTTTTACTGATCAGATTAGAAATAAAATGTCTTTCTTGCTTCTTCAATCATGTACATTAGATGTTTTAGAGAAGCAAGGGAGTCAATGAGTTTATCCTCTTTCCAGTTTTATTCTGCCTTCCTGCATTGTCTCTTTAAGTTTGTTACATCTTCACTAAACCATATCAGAGAAGAACGTTTCAGCTTCTTACACCTGATTGGAGCTATGGAATCTAAAATGTTGGTGAAGAAATGGTTAAAAGCACCGACAAGCTCCTCTACAGAGAGGCCAAACTGTTCACTGATATGAAAATGGGTGTGTGATTCAGTAAAAGCTTGACAGAAGCAAAAACAGAGTGGATTCAAAGGGCAACTCACTGTGGGGGGTTTGTAGGAGAGAAGAGTGGAACCTGGAAAAGCACTGCCTTAAGATCAGAGACTGCAACATCAATTAATCATCCACACAGAAACTATGAGAGCACAAGGTCTAGTGTCCTTTGCTTTGGCCCATTTGATTCACAAACTAAAAGAAGTGTAATACAATTAGAAGTAAAATAAGATCAGGGGCAACACATGTGGGTAAAATTACCAAGAATAAGAACTCTGTCATAATTTAACACAATGTAACAGAATGAACTATATCAGGATCTGTTATCGATCAATCTCAATCTTGCTATTATATTATTTGATTTTGGTTTAACCTAAAAACCGGCACAATCTCAAAATGTTCTTTGATAAAACTTTATTTCTTCAATCTCTCCCCCTCTCTTGGAAGCCCTTCAGCTGTTAATGTGACTATTTCTGTGGGTTAGGAAGGTTGTTACGTAAAGGAAATGTTCTTCTAATGCACTGCTGACCCAGCACCAACATAAAGACCCATTAGGAGGACAGCAATATTCACTCTCATGATCTGTAAGCTCTCAGGGCTATGATTTATATCTCTCACGCAACACTCTTTGTTTGAGAGACATAACAGTTGTCTTCATCTTCATTCTTAAATCATAATTCATAACCAAAGCAAAAGAAGAGATGCCGCTTTAGTGATATCCAACGCTGAAAGGCTTCAAATGAATATAAAAGGCGGCTGATCCACCAACATCATCCTTGAGTAAAGCTTCATATCATGAAGTTACATAATGTTATATGACAGGAAACTACAGCATGATGGCGAGAGTGAGAGCTGAGATGTTACAACAGTGTTGTTAAAAAATACAGAGGATATGAGGTCAGAATGAGGTGTTTCCACACTAAAGCTTTCAGTGTATGCCATCCAACAAAGCAATTTGGATCTTGTCCTACATTGTAGGTCTTCACAATGTGACAGGAGTGGCTGTACTTTACCATTGTGTTGGCATTTATAGTGAAGCAAATAACACCTAGCACATTCATTCTACAGTCATCCATCATTGGACCTAAAGGCAAGAAGACAATGTGAATCGCTGGCAAAGAAAGGCGACATTTTTCGGCCACCAGCACCGGGAAATACCACATATGCATAAGATGCAGCCCAAATCTTTGCTTTTTTTGCTGAGCTTGCTAGAAACGTGGAACAAATTACCAGTATAAATAGATTACCTGGATGTGGCTGGAACAGTCTGCGTTTTGACAGTGATGTATGGGGAAGCTGCTATCGCGCTTTGCTATTCACACAGCAAGGTCACAACATACGTATGACACACTCTTTACAATACATAGGCACAATACAGTGTGAGGTTATTGTCACAGCTGCGTTTTAAACTGAATACCCTGGTGTGTGATTTTATTCTTGAGAAGCAAACACGGAATATGTACAAATATATTGCAATGGCTAGATCTGTGTACCGGTCCATTTAAATAGAGGAATATTTTCTCAATGAACCAGTCTTGATAGATACATGCATTGCGTAGAAAAATCCACGTATTTTTCTTTTCTCTCTCTATGTTTTTTTGTTATGTACAAAAATACATGTGAAAATCTACTTGGCAATAAACCCACTACTGATTCTAATTCTTAACAGTAACAGTGTTGTCTGAAAATGTCAGCAACTGAACATAACAGTGACTCAGTGCTTCAATGATGTGCAAGCAAATCAGTGATCGCATCACTGCTGTCACGTTTTACTTACAATGAGCAGCAAATCCTTGAAAAATGTGTAGTTCAGAATGATGGAGACAGTTAGAGAACAATTATACCAAATTAAATCTAGGCTGTCCAGGATGATTTTCTTTCCTTGGCAACTTTCATGTTTTTTTCCAAATGATGTACAGTTTTATTTATTCTATTATCAACTGGCTTGAAAAAATAGAGATATAGCTGCTGTAAACAGGAGCATAAATCTACCCGGGACTCCTCCACGTTTGTCTGAGCACGGAATGTCTGGCTTTGCTCCTGATGAAGAAGATTGTCTTAAATATTATTATCACTTAATCATTATATATATATATATATATATATATATATATATATATATATATATATATATATATATATATATATATATATATATATATATACACACAAACACAAACACTTGCAGTATTCAGTGGATGTCCCATAACAAAAAGTAAATACAGGCAGCCATGTACAAATGCTGCCATTAATCCTGTCTTGAGAATCAATTTAGTTGCCACAAAGCCATCTACTTTGGGAATCACCTACTTTCATAAAGAAGGACTGTATTATATGGAATGACAAATAGCTGTGGAGAATAATTAAGAGGCTTGAGTGGTCTTTTATCTCTGTGTGGTTCTGCAGAGAGCAGTTTCCCCCAACAACAGTCTGAATACCAGTGCTGAGAGCATGATGAATGGCTCATTGTACTTCGGCTATTTTGGCAACAGGGTGATGATAACAGGATAGGATGATTTAGTTAATGCCTGAAATATTTGGTCCGTCTTTGGGTGTTTTAACAGAATAGCAAAGGAATGTCTGATCTATAGGGTTCATTTACTTTTTATACAGCGCAGCTTTTCACATATATTCTTAGAGGAATAGTTCAATATTTTTGGGGAATTCTGTGTCTTTCCAAGAGTGAAAAAGTATTTTTCAAAATGTTGAGCTGTAAATATTTTTCTGGTGTCAATAACCAGCTTGGCAAAGTCTCCTACTATGTGCATGAGACTGCCTGGTATCAAATACAGTCATTAACCTTTAAAAGAAAGTCTGAGAAAAACATCAAGATATCTGCAAATAAGCCTGTGAATGTTTTAGTGCTTTATAAATGATTGAAAAGCTCCCTGTGTGAGCATCCAGGGTGGAATATCTGAGTGCACACGCTGGCCATGGTTGATCATGGATGGATGGATGGAGCAGCTCTATCAGTTATGTAACTGTACCTTACTCCTCCATATCCCTGAGGAGAATAAGGCCAGAAGTTCCTGGGGGTTGCTGAAGGACAGCGAGACTTCACAATGAGCTCTTTCTTACACGATCAGTTTTGGTTTCATCAATAACAGAAACCAGGTCAGAGGTCCTTTCTGTTCTCATCTTATAGGAATCAAGACGAAGGAATAACTACACGCTATTTAGCATTATTTAAGCATGAATAAACACTTAAATCATCATTTATAAAGCATTGTTCCAACATGAACACTCATTAGTAACTCATTAATATGCAATTCAAAACAATGTTTTATTCTTGATTAATGCCCGTCTGTGGCACGAGTGTTTCATAGTTTGCTGGAACATACATATTATTGATTATGCTAGCTATGGCTAGCTCCTCGCTAGCTAGCCAGCTAGTAAGCTCGTCACTGCTCCTGAGACACGGCACCGGAACGTGCCACCTCAGTTGTAAGTAGACCAATCCAGGTGATAGCTAGATATTCATAATCAATAATATGTATGTGCCAGCAAACTATAAAAAATACTCAACACTTGTGCCACTTACGGGCATCGCCTCAGTCCTATAATCTGCCGGCATTCTTTCTGGCCCGGGCCACGGTGGTGAAGCGTCATCACCGTGGGACACACCGGATCTAGTGTAAACATGTGATGAATTAAGATTCCAATAATAAGTCAAAGATAAATGATTATTTACTTGATTTACACAACACAACCAAAATAAGTCTCTCGATATGTTCTGCAATTATATCATCAAATTACATCTTTAAATTAATCAATAATTACTATTAGATTTATTTTTATTGCGAGGCCCAGAAGTTCCAATTATGGGAACTCTAGATGCCACTGAATAAAATTAGATTTTATTGGAACAACCCTTCTGTTTCTTCTGTTAACACAACAATATACAAAATGCTGGATGGTTGTGTGCATTTGATGTGGAAGAACTAGACTGGCCTGCTGCAATATACTCTCATTTATATTATATTTATACTTTTCAATTATTTTACAACACCATCTTAAACAGCATCCAGAACATACAAGAAATGTAAAAAATGTATGTTTCAGAAACCAAATGATCTGCTCCTCTAGCTTCATTGTTTGCAGACAGGTGGCCCAGCGTCACATTTTGGCTGCAGGGCTCGACTTTCTGATCAGTAATCTGCTCACTGTCTGCTCTGGCAGAGGAGGGCACACACCTGTGGAGTGCTAACCATATTGTATCTGATTGTGTATCACTTGCTGCAGAAGAACAGCATATGTTTAGAGTGCCATCTTCCCATGAGAACAATGTTTCTGAGCCAGTGGACTTTTTTAATACTCTGCTGGTTATCCCACAAGCTGAAATTAGCTGACTGGTCCCATGAGGAGGATGTGTTAATAGATATTTTAGAGGTGCTGATGTATGAATAATTAGATTAGTGTGCTTTATACTACACTGCACTGCAAACATACTGCATTCTGAGCAAGTGAATGCTTTATGAAATGCCTCTCTCATTTGTAAATAACTCCAGGAGGAAATAATACAAGTCAACACTGACAGAGCACAATGCCACCTCATAATGTGATGAGAGCTATATTCTCTCCGTGCAGAGCCCTCCAAAACTGCGGCAAAGGAGCCTGCAGCCGGAATCATCGCTCAAAATATTTTGGGCTCAGCTCATGAAAATGCCTGACATTATTAGAGACAGCAGCGTGAACACCTCTGCAGTGAATGAGTGAGGAAGGCGGCAGACAGTTGAGTAAAAAAAACTCCCCATTCTAATGGCTCATTCCCTGTGTGCCTGAAGGCTGCTGATATTCAGTAGTTCTGTCCTATACAGAGAACAGCGGCTGTGGTCAACTTGAATTCATTACAATGAGTGCCAATGAGAAGACGGTTGGTGTGCATACAACTTCTCAAACCACTTCAACAGCATATTCCATTCTTCTTTTTGCTTGATATGTGTAATACAATAATAGTTGTTGCCTGATTAGGACTAAGTAATGTAGCGTCTGTTGCTCTATTGCCCTCCTCAATGTTCTAACGCTCAGACCATAACATTACAATATAGATGAACTAGAAATGAGTCATTGGTTGAGACAGAACACGCTTATGCGTTTCTGGTTGTGTTTACTCTACGTCCCCCTCAGTGAGTTTGTTTCCACACGTTACAAGCAAAGTATCTTTTCAAAATAAACTTCTGTTTACGGAGGAAGTTAAGTTTAGGCAACAAAACCACTCAGTAGGTCTAGGAAAAGAGTTTGGTTGACGATAACTTGACGACTCACGTCACTCACGAGTGAATAACGACTCACAAGACAAAATGTCAACTATCTCACACTTAATACGTCAGTTGCTCTGAGCGTCTAGGGAGTGTTACATTGGAGTTACTTGAAAGTGTGGTGTGTCGGTATGAGACGCCGAGGAGCACTGAACAAGCATCGATCTTTGACAACTAACATTTGATCGTTTTATTGTACCATTGCCTCTATACTGCTGAACTCAGGACCGTGTTATGGAGACGCAGACATCTGCATTATGTTATATTCACACATCAGATCAAGCTCACAATAGGCATCTTCGCTATAATCAGATGTAAAATGACGCCTCTGCGTGTGATTATTTGTCAGTTTCTGGTTTTCACATGTTTTCAAATGAGTGCAGACAGGACAAGTTGTGAAAGTCATTTAATTAAAGGAGTATTGTAGCAAATCCTATTCCTACATCCTACAGTATGGGACTTTTTCACATAAAGAGACTTCCTGAGTTCCACTGTGCACTGCATGTTGTGTTTGTGGCTTGTAAAACAAAGCACATCAAGATTGAGATCAATTTGAGTTCAGCTTTCAACAATAATTAAGAGAACAATTTTGTAATCACCAATAGAAACACTTTCCAATGATATGAAAGTAAGACAAAGTCTGCCTGGAAGTATCCTTTATTAAAGAACATATTGTCAACAGAGGTACCAAAGTCAAACAGTATTGCAGTAGAGCACTATAGCAGCTGCCAATGACAAAGTGATTGACATTGATTGTTAAATAAACAACAAACCAGCAGCTACAAATTCATGTATATGTATTTCTATCTGTCCAATTCAAGGCATTTGGCTCCAGGCAGTTTTCAAATCCACCAGCAATGAATATCAAATCATTCAAAATGATCCAGAGCAGACATCTGGTCAACCGGTGTCTGTGGATGATCCTCTCCCCATGCAGCCAGCTTGTTAGCATATCAAACACAGAAATGTATTAGTCAGACAGAGAGAGACGGAAAAAAACTAGAATAATTATTTGAGCAGTAAAAGTAAGTTTTAGTCCACACCAACTCACCGTCACTTTACATAATACCCACAATAAGACTTTACACAAGCAGCGGGCTAATGAATGTAATCTGCCAAGATTTTCAAACAGAGTTTCTCTTTGTTTTGAGGTGGAACTCCCCTCCTCCACCACCACCACCACCACCACTATTATTCACGCGTCCCCTGCACTGTGGGAATACATAACACTCACTACAGAAGAAAGGGAGAGTTACTGCAGAGGTAATTCAGCTGCAAGTAGCACCCTGAACGTTCTCCATTCTCTGAATTTATTTCAAAGTCATGTGAAATTGTCAGTTTCTACATAATCTCTCCCTGTGCCATTAAGCAAAGACAATTTCGCTCATTGCCGACATGTTGCCTTTGCTTGCCTCTGGCTGCTTGACTGTTTTAAGAAGTCGGCATTTTCCTTTCAGAGGCCTGACTTTGTGAGAGTAAAATCTAATTAACCATCCTTTGTATTCATCGGATGAGTAAACAACTCATGATAGGTCAGTGTAAAAGTTCAATAAAAAGCAATAACTTCTATTGTGCATCAAGAGAACTTCTGCAGTAATGACCTCTTTTGTTTTGCACATACAGACACAGTTTACAAGCGACAAGACAAACAAAGACAAACACACGTTATGTTTCTTTGTGAGAATACAACCCATGTACAATTGTGCAGCAAGCCGCAAATAAAGTGATTGTTGTACTTTTGTATCATGTGAACTAACATATAAATGGCTATCCACGCCCTGCTGGGAAACTACCGACTTGGAAGCAGTGATGTGGAACACATTTTTCATTTTGATTATCGAAGCCTTCTCTCCTTGATTGTTCGGGTAAGCCTCTCCTCATGATGAACAGAGCGGGCCAACATTGATTACACTCTGATTTTTTACCATTCAGCCAGTCAGAAAGCTCGAGAGCTGAATTGATTATGAATAGTTCAAAGGAAGAATACAGGAATGCAGCAAATAAAATACAAATAATTGTTATGCATGCAAAATAAAGATACAGAATTTTTTTTTTTTATCTCTTTTCTACTGTACTGTGTATTGGTCACACCAAACTCTGTGGCATACAATGTCAAAGTCTTTACAACGCCTGGCTTTAAAAGATATTGGATAAAGTCGCCCTAATCCCCTCATTATTGTTTTCCTGACCAGGGAATAGTGGAGAACTGCAATTTTAGATATAAAAACAATACAAATGCATTAGGTTTGTAAGCACAGAGACCGAAATGTAATAAAAGGATGAAAATATCACCACGTCTTGACCGATCATGGCTGACATGTTACAGAGCTGTATGTTTACACAAGGAGAGTCCAGAGTGTTTAATATTGCCTGTAAGTAAATTAATATTTGTGTTTAACGATCAAGTAAAAGGTATTTTTCCAGACATTGTTTAAAAAATAGATTTAAAAAACAGATGTCCACCTTCCCTCTAATATAATGGGACTATACGGCGCTCGGCAAAAAAACAAAAAACATTTGAAAAAGTCAACAGACCATGTTGTGAACAGTTTCATGTAGAAACTGTTATTGAAAGAAAATACCACAGGTTAGAGGAAAAATGTGTATTTTTTCGTATTTGGCCAACATTTTTTGATTACGTTCTGTACAAACTAAAGGAAAACTAAATGCTTGGCCAGACACCACTAGAACAGAAGCAGGGCAATGTGTTTGATTGTAATTTGGCAAAAGCTCTGACATACGTAAATGTATTGGAGAAATTAGTTCAATATAAAAACACATGAAATAAAGTGGTGATTATATCTCTGTGCACATTAGCAGAAATACATATGCTATAGCATCAGTGTAATGTTAAAATAAGAGATCTTTTAGAAAAATCTATCAAAGATTATATCTGACTTCAAAGCAATTTGAAATTTCCTGAAAGCCTGTCTTAAAGCACAAACAGTAATTTGCCATCACTTAATTTAATGGAGAAATGTTAAAACAGTGATTAGCTCGTCTTTGTTGTCTTGATTAATTCATTCCCTGGCTTGAAAGCAAGCAGCTGCAAGTCTCTTAATCAGTGGCAACAATCATCACAACATGGCAATTTTCACAGCAGCCTGGTTAAAGGAAAGAGCACAAAACTATCGATCATGATTTCAGAACGAAAACTTGGAATTTGAAAGGGTTTATTAGAGCAAAACCTGTGATTCAGTATGTTTTTCCATTTGCCAGCAATGGTGATCATGTCTTTGTTGTTTTCAAATATGAATCTTGCGCTTTGTGCCAATAATTGTTCGGTGCTTTACACAGCCCAACCTACCCATATAGCTACTGGATCAGATATTCAAAAGTTATATCCAATTACATTTGAAGAAGGAAATTCAATGGAAGATGTCAAAGGAGTAAAAGATACAAGATGGCTCATGCTGCATGCTCCTTAAAAGCCTGCTCCTCCAAATTTGAAGGACTTGAAACACTTTAAAGGATTAGATGAGAGATTTCTTTGTTACTCTTTGAAGAGAAGTCATCTCTTGGTGTTATTTAAAACAAAGGACCCATTCATATCACAGATTTGGAGACAATCTGAGGATCCTACATGTGCATTTCTGTAACTGACAGCTCGAAAAATTCATTTTCAATTATTATTCAGAAAATGTGTATTATTGTTCTTCTTATTTTGAATGCAAGATGTTATTTGCAAACAAATACAAATGGCATGATCACTTTCCTCTTCATAACGGCTGATCTAATTACCAACGCTGAGAAAACAGACCTCGGTGCTCTCATCTGCATGACAATATTGTGATGGGAATCAATAAAGGCAAATCTCCATGTCCAAAATAATGTCAATAATGTCAAAGATTAATTTGTGAAAACACAGTACATCTGTGCTTTTCATTCATGTCCTGTGAAAGCAGTCATTTTGACATGTTATTGCAAAAGAAACAGTGGTGCAGTTAATAACAATAACAACTTCATTACACTCATACTTCAGAGCCCTTATTGTCCCTGCTGACACTGCGGCATTAAAATAAAATGAAGCCATCATTAATGTTCTTAGTAACACCTTCTAATTGTGACAAGTCAAGTGTCTTCTGTGAATGGACATTGTGTCTTAGAGGAACAATTAAAGGATCATTTTCATTATCATTATTATTATTATGATCATGAAAAGACCACACCAACAATATGTAAATCTGTCTCTCAGTACTTTCTGACTTCCCAACTCTGTCTGAAACAGTGAAGATTTACACAAAATGTAAATCACTCTCAAAATATGCAGTGTAGTTTTTTTATTTATTATTAAAGGCTCAGTAATTTCCTAAAACATGTTAGCAAGTAAATAGTGTATTTGTTGGGTACTATTTTTAGCAGCGGATTAATACACATTCAGTGTTGAAATAGTGTGTGTTCAATAAAGAAACAACGCTTAATTTATATGGATAACAAAGGAGCTCTGTGGCATCAAGAAATGCGATGTATTAAACTTTGGCGTCACAGAATATCACCGGATTTAGCCTTTAGAATCACGGATTACAGTGGATGTTCATTGTATGACAACCAAGGACGATATATCTTCTGAAATCATGTCTGTCCCTCTCACAGCTCAGAGGTCGGATTCACAGGTTTGTCAACAGCTGGCCCAGCAGAGCTGAGGAGTTTAAGTCGTCTCTGTCAGGCAGACACGATCGCGGTTTCACCTCGCTATAATACACTTTATGAGCACAAGACAGACTTTAATACGGCCAATAAAAGCGGTGACCTCACAGTCCCCAGTGTCATCTGATAAACCGCAGTAATCCAAGTTCCCTTCATGTGTGATGAGAAGTGCCCTCATTAGCTTGGCGCTGCTCTTAAACATTTGATAGTTAAATCATGGGTAAGCAGCCTCTTCTGTAATCCCATTAACTTCATCAAGCTCAGACACGACTCTTGGAGAAAACGGTGCAAGAACACGAGGAGCTCGCTGAGACAGAAGAAATTCTGTCAAATTGTGTGCATCTTAAACACATTTTCAAAGTTCACATAAGGATTTGGGAAATCCACATGAGGGTGAGGCTGTTTTTAAACCCATTTGGTAGATTTATGGAAATCCCATTAAAGGGTGACTGACTCAAATTAGTACTGAAGAAATTGGAAGACACAGCTGTTGTGACAAAAATGGACTTGATTCTTTTTTATGAGTCGTAATGAATATAAAAATCCAGTCGCACAATCCTAGACAGTGGAGGGGAGACTATGCAGATAGATGCCTGCCTCATTATGGTTATTGATGAAAAGAAATTAACACTTATTAACTTCATAAAATACAATTTTGTGAAAAATAAAAGTGTCTTGATTGACATAATTCAGACTGACAGCAGAAAATGGCCGCTTTGCATACTTTATTTCTTTGGCTCATGTGTGAAATCCTCACCTGCTGTATATCCAACAAGATCATTATAGTGAAGCTGAACTCTTCCGGCGTAATGCTGAGACAACCCCTTCATAAGTTTAGGGACATTGGAGCCAAGCATCATTTAGAAGCAAATTAGTTTATTTCACCTTGAATAAAATCAATATCTTATTGAACATGTTAAGCATAGTTTGTACAGTCAGCAAAGTGGGATATAGGCAACCTTGAAATTGGTGTACTGTGTGTTGTTGCTTTGATAATGAGTGGACAATTGAATAGAGCAGCAGCCAGGAACAGGCTTATTTACAAATGTTTATTAAAGCTGCTTATTTGGCCCACTCCATGTGATGGTATATTAAACATTTCCTGATATGATGGGATTTTTATATTGTGAGTAGAACTAAGAAAATAACACAATCTTTTGTGAAAGAACTCTGCATTTAAAAGATAATCCTTATTGATTACATGCAGGGGAAATAAAGTGGCACAGCAGCAGCAATACAATAACAGATGCACGAGGTAGACTAGTAATTTATCAAAGCTAGGTGGCTGGATCGTGAACAGTTAATGTGATTAATTGTGACTGTTATAGTCAGTCTAAAATGTGAATTCCTGGATATTAAATGTTACAGTACTTTTCTGTAGTGGATAGGAACTATACAATTTAAGATATTCACACAAATACAGTGAGGAGACAAGGAAGTTGTAATAAAAAATAAATACAAAAATGGCACATGAGGAAATGGAATTGGTGTCTTGAGTGTGCAGAGAGTAGTGTTAAATACAGCTATTGTACTGAAACAAAGTGTGTGCATGTCTCAAATGCAGGAGGTTAGAAATTGAGAAGTGTAAATAACGTATTGTCCAGGAGTTGTGTTGGCCCAATGTATCTATTAAAATAACCAAATGTATATCCTTAGTAAACGGAAGAAAATCGTCCAGAGTTTGAACTGGTTTTACTTAATTTTGACAATAAAGTGAATAAAAACTGAAGCTCAAATGTGAAAAAATAAGGAATATATCATGATAACCAGCAAGCAAAAGAATGTTCTCAGAGCCAGCTCAATAAAACTCAGTGTACAATATGGCCCACCATGAAATGATCAACGGCGCAATGAAAGAGCTAATGAGGGGGATCAAGATTGCTGCAGAGCCAATAAATCAACACAACGGTGCCGACAATGATACGGGAGCAATAAGTAACACTGGTCAGGGAGCAGAGGGGGGAGGGGTACATTGGGTAAGGACTGGAGGGGGAGGGGGACAGACTTGGGGGTCGACGCTGCAAGCCAATGTCAAGAGCACATTGATGATGTTTTATGGCTTCTGAAAAAGAGCTTTGTTTTATATGCAGAACATTACTTATTCTTAAAGATGATCATAAAATAATTCAATAAAAACCTTCATACTAATCCATATAAATATGGCAACTATTGCGATTAATAATAATACCTTTTGACACTTCTCTAAAAGAAATCAATCCTCAGATGCCTGCTCAAGTGTCTGACAATCAATAAGACTTTGCACTGATCAGCAGTTAGCGGAGAGGATTCCCTCGTGTAAGCATGTCGAAGCAAAAGGTCGGTCAATGCTTCAGCTAAGAGGCATCTTAGGAGGCACCTCGACAGCACATTGTGCGTGTCCTCTCGCCGAGATCAGAAGACAATTCACCGATGTTGTCATTAGTGAATCAATGGTTATGAATTATGAAACAGAAGCAAACATCAAGACAGTTTCGCCTTCAAATACTTTCATAAACTAAGAAAGTGTTCTCTGGTATTATAAGGAGGAGAACATTGTGTGTTTCTGCTAGCATGATACAAGGCTGAAAGACATTTTTGTTAGTACAGAAACGTCACCTGAATAACTGCCCTCAACCTTCTATTCCTAATTAAGAAATCAGGAAAAGTTCCCACCAAGCACCTCATCAGGAGATATAACATAGCGGCTGGAAGACAAGAATCAGACATGAGACACACGGCAGATACAGGAAGAAGATAATACCTCTGAAACGTCAGCTGGGATCAGGATATGTACAACTTTGGAAGTTAAGTTTGAAACAGTTAGCAGCGAGATATTTATTTTTTAAAGGTGTATAGCTGAGGTAAACATGAAGTTTGGGTTCCCCCTTATGACGTCTAATTCGTTGCACTTGGGTCCTGATACGACCCGTTACATTCAGTCTGTCTTGACTGAGTGATATGATGAAGCTGTGTTTTCTACTGATGCCATGACATGAAGACAGATGGATCAACTGTCATACAAGCAGAAAAGGCACAGGAACCACCAACTTGTCTTTCTGATGCTGAACATTTATTGCAGTAAATGTAAAAGCTTGCAGTGATTATACAGTTGAACAAGATTGGTCCAACTGCAGCTCTTAATGTTCACTCTGAACTACTAGAGGGTCTCTTGGCACACAAAGGAGTTTGCCCAAAAACAGCCCGTATCGTTCCAGAGTCCCCAAGCTGGAAAACAAAACAGGACAGTCATGTGATTAATGGGGATTTCAAAGTTAGTGGTCATGATGTGTCTTATTGTCATGTTGTCTTTACACCGTGTAAACGTGCTATGAATGTCCGTACTTATTGCATTATACTATAATAATGTATGCTCCCTGATATGCCTCGTCCTTCACTTAAATCCTCTCCATGTTGAGGAAACCCAGGAATATATTCATGTATTGTGTTAAACAGTTGTATTAACATCTGTATGTAGTCAACAACTGACTGTCAAATCAAATTAAATCCAATTGAATAATATCTCAACAATATTGATTGTCAGTTATTGAATTGAATGAATTATACATAATACATAATCCAATAATAAATAAACAACAGAATGCTTTTGAAATATGAGGTCCATTGGAAGAATGAAGATATTAGAGTCCATTCTTAGTTAAAGGATCTGGTCTCGCTGACCTCTTTTCTCTTTTAGTGAAATAATTATTTCATTATTTCATGTGAAATAACTTCTCTTACTTGCATACTATTCTCAGACTACTCTCTCCTGTGTGTGTAAATCTCACTTGAGTCAGGAAGTTCATCAGAATACACATATTTGATTGTCTGAGTAGCGACAACGCATGTAATTGGTCGGTGTGTTTCTTGGACTGCTGAACGAGTACCATGAAGGCTGGAAAAGCGGTGCCGGTTGAAATAGAAGCGCTCCATCAAAATGTAATAATTCTCTCTCTCTCAGTTCAGGGTTCAGACCACGGTCGTCCTATTAGTGACCCCTGCTTTATTGCATACAGACATTAAATACTCTGTTATCAAACAGTATTTTAAATCAGTGTGACATGAAGAGGTTCGGTGAGGTTTAAATGCAGAACCTTCCTTCATACTCATCTGGACTGTTTTCTTGAGCTACTTTAATAACCATCCTCCAGGGGTCATAAAAGTGTCTTTTCTTGTCTGTGGTTCAGAAGTCTGCATTCATCTCTGTTAAGTTATAACCTCTCCTCCTGAGTCTTTAGTTTACTTACCCCAGTAGTTCATCTCAACGCAACTCTCACTATTCCAACTGTTTGCTGGCCACCAGCCCAAAGGGAGAAGTTGTATTTCTTATCGGTCCAAATAAATCCGTTACAACCCTGAAAAAGAAAAAAACAAACAAGGGATTACCTGAGGAGGACTACTGTACTAACATTCATATGGTCTGTGTTTTTCATCACACCATAATTATGATCAGTTTAACGATCCACTAGTCAGCTGGTTTATGATGCTCAGTTTGTGACTCGTATGTCTTTGCACTGGAGTTGTCTGGATACTAAATCACTGGGACTTTATAGAAGTCAAAATAACCCAGAATAACATTGTTCAATACTATAATTACTTCTTCAGTACTAGCATGAGCTATCAACAACACACGCCTATTACTATTACAATATTACATTATGTTGTCTTTGTATTTAATGCCATGTGATTTAAAAAAAGAAATCTCAGACATAAATATTGTTATTTTTACTATATCTGAGGTATTCCGGGTGGCGGGTTTTGGTTATCAATGTTGTAAGTTAGTATAGATAGATAGTCAGATGTATACTTTATTCATCCAAGGGAAAATGTGTTTGTCACAGTAGCAAGCAAAGTTACATAGAAGACACAAAAAATATCATGAATAAAAAATAATATATTAGTTATTGTAAAATTGATAAAACAGCATAATACATATAACAGTGCAGTGAAAGATATCTATAAATTCTGCTAAAAATTATAATTACTAGTTATTATGCATTTAATTATTGCATTTCATGAGTCAAATCTGAATCTGCAACATAACAAGTAACATTTGTCAACCAGGTTATAAATACAGTACTACAAAAAGTTACTCTGAGGCAGAAGTACACAGTAAGTAGTATACAGCTCAGTAGGATGTTTCTATGTGGTCCAGAAGCCGCTTGTGAATTATTCTGGTGGACGATTAGTAAGAATAGTAACACAATTTAATAATTCAATAACGCATGTTTACCTTTGTGATTTCATTGTAAACACATTAGAGGCACAAACTGAACAGAAACATTCACTAGTCCGATCCAGTAAAGCTGTCTTCTAGTCGTGGTCCTGTAGGCACATTCCACTTGACACAGCTCCACTAGGCTGTGGATTGATACCAGCTCTCCATTTGTGTAGCTCCTACAGCTTCCCTCTAATCAAAAGCGATAATGACAATGATTCTTCATCCTAATTCCCTTATCTGAACTTTCTTCCCATGACCCTGAAATCATGACGGCTGTTTACGTTCCCTTACCTTCTGCTCTGATGAGAATACACAAGATCACCCTCAGAAATAAAAAGATGACTTCAATTCTTTATGTTTTGTTTTGTCTTCTAATTTTTCCTCCTAATTTAATTTTCTTTTGCAGTTTCACGTTTCAATTTAAATGTTTGGATTCAAGGTTTTAATGTGAGAAATTACCAATAAGATTTTCTATTATTTTCAAAATGACAAAATTATAAGTTTTGCTCTGGGTAAATTACCATTCATAGCTGAACCTGCTACATCAAAATACTTCTGATAATAGAGTAAATGGCCTTCTCATTTCCATAAATACAGCTTTCTCCTCTTTCTTCACATATTCTAATGAAGTGATGAGTCTGTGAGGATGAGCTCAAATGTGCTGTCTGTAGTCTGGTGTGTGTTGGTTTTCATCACCCTTGCTCTAACTTGAGACAAATATGATTTAAGGAATGCCTTCACACAGCGGTTTGGTCCAAGCTGGTACCAGCCTTGACTCTTGGCCTTTCTACATGGTGTGAGTGAATATTTGGTCCGACACATTAGGTCAGGAGTCCTTGTTTCACACTCAATATTATGGTTCAAACTTGACTTTTTAGGGTTTTATTACATTCCTGTCTGCAGTTTGTGATCGCTCTAATAATAATTTATTCATGACCAGCATCCCAAAACGAAGGCTAACTTTCTTGCGTGGAAGATTAATGTGATCAAACATCCACGGGGCATTGCAAGGGGACAGGGAGGAACCAGAGTTGACTTAACGTCTTTTTTATTGATTTTGGCACTGCAGACAGTCTTTGAGAGAAACACGTTGGTGAAACAGGACAGAAAAAAAGAGCCTGATCTCACAGAAATATGTGAAAAGACAAAAACCTCTTAAGCTCCTAACATGGTGGTAGTTCGTAGTGGGTTTAGATCACGTGTCCGCACCACAAAACAGGAACGCATGCTTGAATTTGTCCATCATATGAGCTTGAATGTAAGTTAATGCTGTATTGGAAATTAACCTTATCAATCTCTTTTAGAGAAAACAAATGTGATGTGAAACACTTAAATGTCTTTAAGCATTTATTAAATAATGGAATAATCATATTGTATGGATCAATCACAAATCAACACAAAGGATTGACTCCCACAGTAGTTGAGAAAACTATGGGTTGGTTAAGACTGTATTAAATATGGACCAGAGGAGGTTGGTCCATAAAGGAAGAGGAGTTTTAGCATTATTTAATTTTAAATTCAAAGTGATGTAACTTCATTGAGCCATCGAACAATCAGTTGAGGAATGTAACATAGGTTCATATACTGAAGTACTGTACTGGGAATTTATGTGATGGGCTTGTTGTTGAACAATTTTGTTTGTTTTTTTGCAAGATATGAGATTTACTTGAATGCACTAAACTAAAAGAGGCGCAAAGGAGTATTTACATACTGTAATATTGCTACAGCACTTGTATGGAAGTATTTTAGATCCTTTAGTTCATTTTTAAAGGATCCAAAATCATCTTCAATTACAACAAACAGTAAATACAGGCCAGACCAGACTGGTCCAAGCTCTCATGGTTTTAAGGTACAGCGTAGTATCATCAGCATACATGAATTGATAAACAGGCCTTCTGGGGCACATGTCCAGGGGCCCAGGAGGTCTGGTGGCACAACAAATGAGCATCTCAAACACAAAATGACTACAAGCCTTCAAACGGCAGCAAAGAGATGCAAAATAACCTCAAAAGATCCACATTGAGATGTAAAACGACCACAAAGAGATGCACAAAACAACTACAAACAGACACAAAATGACCACAATGAAACAACTCGAACGATGCAAAATGCCTACAATCAATGGAAACAATACAAGACGACTATGTGACTGTTTCAAATTGGATGTCTTGCTTCTATCAGGGGTAGGGAGCCATTTGTTTCATAAACCATTAGCATAGAGAGGAGAGTGGTCCAATATAAAATATTGATAACACAATAACTAAATTCACATGGGAAACAGAATTGAGTAACAGAGTAAGACTTTGCACACACAGGATGCATTGCACTTACAGTCACAGGCCTACTGCCATGAACAGACCTCATGCATGCTAATGTCAGTGGAGGCTAATGGAGGAGACGTTCTGGTGCCTCCAGAAGCACCAGGGAGTGCCCAGGGGAGGGATTGGCAGAGTCGAGCTTACTCAATGCACGTGGACATGCCCGCTGGGGATTTGCCTTTACCCGTGCAGTACACCCCTATAATACTATTAAATAGATGCACATCCCTGGTGGCAGAGCCAGATGCCATGCCCAGTCCACCCTCCAATCAAGAGCAAAAGCAAACAGACACAGTATGGTAGTATTTGGAGGTTGCCAAGTGAAAATAATGAGTGGTTATCAGTATTTGTAGAGCGAGCATCAAGAGTTCAATTAAATGCCCAGACCATGTATGAAAGAAATACATCATTCCTTAAATTTGAATAACAATAGAGGCCATCTTTGCTGGGTGCTGCAGGCAGCTTGCATTGAGTCCCATGTTTGGTTTGGGACACGACCAGTGTATTTACATAATCTGAATTAAATGTAAATCAAGCTGTTTCATCTCTGTCTACCAGGGTGCGAGGGGTTAAAAGTGTGCGCTCAAAAACACCACCCCCCTCAGCAGGGGAAAAGAGTTTTCATTGTTGAGAAATCTGGTTTTAGGCCTGGAGCAGCTTCTTTTCAGCAAACCTCTGCCCTTTTTAAATTTACCCCTGATGCCCCCTGAAGGAGAAGTGTAGCCCGTTTGTATTTATGATACAATTTACGTAAATGGGGCTGTTTGGCCTTAATCCTTGCCTAATTAAGTGCCAGTCTGCTGAAGCAGACTGCTAAGGGCCAAAGCATAATACCTGTCGAATTATGGGAACAGCTGGAGCAGCCTGTCTGTCAGCAGATCAGCTCCACTGATTATCCTGCTCATTTATCGAGAGGGTAAAACAGAGACACTCAACTAGTACCTCGGCCATCTTTATTTCTATCTTCATTCTTTCCCAATTAGGCTCTGCCGTATGTTAAGGCTCCACATCCATGTGTGGTTCATAATTGTTTGAAATATGGAGGCTGATGCTGGGTCTTTGTTGATGGTGCTTTTTATTTCACAATGTGTGAAACACTGTCTGTCTGCACGGTTCTCTTCCTGCTGCAGAAGCCAGAAAAATGGTGATATCTCAAAACATGCATTCAATGATGAAAACCTCATTAAATTAACATTAAAATAATTACAGAATGCATAATTAATAAGCCAGAGTTGTTTGCCAGGGGGAGTTTAATTAATCAAACAATCAAAATGAATAGTCTGTATGTGGAGGTGAAAAAGGAGAAATATCACATGTGATGCTCCACTTCTTTTCGCTCCTTTGATTTAACTTCGTAGATGCAGATCCGTACTGTAGCATCACTCGGTTCTAGATGTATAAATATGCAGCATTGAGCCAAACATGTTGTTATTGGTGAATGCTGTGACCTACATAACATTTAGAATTCCCCCTTGTGATCAGCAGCTAATCAAGGCGGCCCACTTAAGCACTTCAGCATCTTCAGTGTGATGGCATGCAGGCAAAATGATGTTTCTGTAAAACAGGAATTACACAAAAATGATTGACAGAACAGAGATCATTTTCTAATTATCATTGACATTTTATAAAACACCAAAAAGCTGAATTCGTAAAAAAATGAATCCACTTTGTATTAGAATACATCTTCAATTGTAAAAGCTTCTTTCTTTACGTCTATGTCTTTGTGAGATCTCCTTGGAAAAAAGCAGATACTACATAAATCAGGCACTTCTGTTTGATGAATCGTTTTGGATGTACCGCCACCTGCTGGACACTCAGAGTTGGTGCTGGTGGATTCATCAGTGAAACATTCAACACCCTGACAATACTCCACCACTTCATCACAGATGAAACATTTGAAAAGAATCAAATCTAATGGATTATTTACATGAACACAAACAATACTAAAATACTAATGTGAGAGGCAGCATTACCAGCACACATTAGAGGTCTGGTGCACCTGCAGAGTGACGCGAGGGGGAGAAGGACCACAGTGCAGGGGACGTCCTGCGGATCATCCTTTGCTCAGGTTTCATTTGTGCTCAATTTATGTTAGCAAATATGAAAACATCAAATCATTTGAACTGCATTTATTTTGTCATCGACATTTAATTTATTTTTTTGCAGTTTATCCCTCTGTATGAATGATTATTGCACTCTGGGACATTGATGCAAAAAGCATTGATTTTTTATGTATTTATTATAATGTAGAAGATAACAAATATGCTAAAAAGGAATAAAAGAGAAGACAGTTTGGAGATTAAATTAAATACCTGTGTACCTCACAATTGTTACTTTACATTTGCTGGTAATTAAGTAAGTAAGCGGTGGAATGTAATCGCATTCATGTCTTGTTTATTATTTCTATTTCATGATACTTTACAAACTACTACTACACAACTAAACTTTAGAGGAAAACATTACACTTTTTTAAGTCATGTATTTATTTGTTCCTTACTGCAGACCAAGATAACACACACGTTATTTGATCAACAAAATAAATATGATGCATTATTTTTGTAATAAAACTACAGTAACTATATATGTCAAGTTGTCAAACTTTGCTTGACTATGTTTTTAAGTGTAAATTTAACAGCATTGTGTATTTTATTACTTTTTTTTATGTTAACTTTTGCCCAGAGAACTGAGAACGTTTTACAGAGAACTTCTCTCACTTCCGACACCAAACTCTGTGATGGGCAAAGTAGACTGTGGTTTTGGTAAAATATTTGAGTATTTTCATTGGAGATACATCAAACTATAATATTAAGAAATACACCGTCAGTACCTTCACTTCTCTTATAATTTACTCAACGTGATATCTTCCACAAGGTGGCAGAATGCACCACAAGAAATGTTTTTGAGCACCAAGCAGCTTTACAACAGGACTCCAGCGCCTTAGTTCATTTAGTGGTTTTGTGTGAAAGCTACAATGGGACATTGTAATATTGTAACAGCTAGTAAGGCATGTGTGGAGGACTGGGCTTGTTTATATTGACATCATCTTGTTGTTGTTGTTGTTGTTGTTGTGTAGATCCATTCATTTGTTATTATTCACACATTCAGAGTTTCTTTCCATCTGGAGAATTAAAAGGAAGCAATGCTGGGATTTAAAGAGATATTAAAAGGTTTATTACAACAACTGATCAAATAAAATTGGAATACAGAACTTTGACAAGTTACAGGTACACTTTCAACACAGTACCACACTCCTGTTTTTGGCCGTTGAGCCATGGTAAAACTAACCAAAGCGTTCATAAACTTAGAACCACAACTCAAGTTGTTTAATGACATTTATCTGACCGAGACATTATCGAAGAAACAGTTAAATTCTCGCAGAGAATTATTACCTCATGCAGATAGTACATCACAGTTAAATAAACAATGAATACAAAATAAAGATCGTACTTAAAGAAAACAATGTGTTAGATTATCATAAAACTACACAGTAGTAAACAAGTACAGAATAAGAGAAAAGGATAATTGACTTCATGTTTGATTTGCTTCCTACTATTATTTCAATGATGAAATGCTCACAATTCCTACAGGCGGTAGTGTTACTAGTATACATGGTGTGATCCTGTTCACACCTGAATGCTTTAATTTCACATGACAAGATATGGAGTCAGGAAAAGGCCTATCCTAATATCTGAAACATTGTTCAACTGCTGCAGAGTTCAACATGGCTCAGCTACTGAAAAGTACATAACACCTAGAAAGATCACATACAAGGCATCACTGATGTTATTTACAATGTTTTCTAAAAACGTCATTGAGGATTTGCAATCATGAAAACAACATAATGTCGTTCTGCATTAAAGTCATAAACAATCATTTATAAAGCAAAGACAAGTATAAGCATACAACAAGATATTTCCTTACTGAGAAACTTCATGAGACCTTTAATCTGAGAGAACAACTGTCAACTCAAGATAATCTGCATTAAAAATGTAATTCATACAAAAACATTAATGGCACTGAATGAAGTCAACATTACCAAGATTGAGTAATGGAAAAGGTACTGCAATCCTACAATCACTGCTTCAGGAACAATCAGACTACAGGTGGAATGTTAATGAAATAACACACATTTCTAAAAAGCTCATGTCCTTAAGACTAGTTTTACAAGCAGAGGTGAGCGCAAACATTCAAACTACACGATGCAAGTACAGCTGATCTCAATCACTTCAAAGTTGTCAAATTTAAAATCTGATTCAGCCATTTACATTTGTGTATTCAAATTGACTTCTAAAAAGCTGCCAGTAACTTAACATGTGAACTGTCAAACTCGTAAACCCGTCATCTCTCAAAATGTGCAAAATGTGAAAAGCAAATTATAAAAAAAAGGACTGCTGTTTATTTAACTCAGTGCTTATTAAAATTCCTGAAAAAAACAAGCAAACTAGTTACAATGAACAACAATACACTTTGGTAAGGTCTAAGAATTAGACTAAAAGAATAAAAAAAAAAGAATCACAAAAAAAATTTTAAACTCAGTGTTTTACATCGTACATCTAAAGTGCCTGTTATTTAGTCTTCATCAATTCCAGAGAAAACATTTGCATTTTCAAAAAGCATTGCCAGCGAAGTACAAAACATAAACAAAATAAAAACAGCAATGTCCAAACTAAAGATGAGAGAAAATGTTTTCCTCCAGTGTCGACGCTCAGGCACCGTTTGGGACGATCAACTCCCTGAAGGCTGAGACTGGGTCTCCTCGGTGCTCTGGTGTGACGTGGTGGTGGTGGCGCCGCTGGACGAGGCCGAGGCGGCTGAGGTTGTGGAGGAGGAGCTGACCCCGTTCGAGGTGCTGACGGAGCTGTGCTGGATGGCCTCGTTCTGGGGGCTGCCGGGGACCGACATCTCCTCGCAGCTCTCGTCCTTGTCAGAGACTATGGAGGAAAAGAGGAGAACAAACCTTCTGAAGAAGCTCGTACCAATATAATGTTTGGATTTTCTTACATATCTGTTTACCTGCAGCATTAACCTGATGTAAAAAAGGCTTTGGAAAGCTTTGTCATGTAGGCTGAATCAGATGTGTGCGGTGTACGCAAACTGTTTCATTAATCCCCATAATGCTACTCCTGCACCCCTTCCTTTAATTAAAGCTCCAATGTCAATTTAAACCCACATCATAAGGGTACATTACGTTCTGGGGCATGTGGCAGTGTTTCCCATCCCTAACTGCATCCTCATTTGTTTTTTGTTACCTTGCCAACTACTGCAGCGACAGATGATTACAGCACCTGATTTTAATGATGCTCACACTGGAGAGTAGGGAAGACTTGGAGTCGAAATGCCACCAGCTGTTAGGCAGTTGCATTGAATTAATTGGATCCTGATGGGGAAAAAAAGACTCTACTCTCATGCTCTGTTCTGTAAAGGAATAAGGAGCACAGTGATAATTAATATTGTTAATGATATGAAGTCAGTTGTTATGGCACTTTGTAATTAATGACTGGGTTTTGCATTTTTGAACGTAAAATACAGATTCCACAGCAAGAAGAAGCAATTAAAGTGCAATACAAATGTCTTCGCATTAGAGGCTTCATCTGCCTTCTTGACTGGACTTTGACCGTGTGATTTAGTGCAAGTGAATGTCAAAGCGCTATAAACTCCCTTGCTGTTTTACTATGCAGAAGGTCAGCCTCAGCATAAATCAGCTTGGTGGTTTTGTTCCATGTTCAAGTGAGCATTATTGCCCCTAACGACATTAAGGGGTGGCTGTCTGATAAATCGTAATCCCTGGGCAGCCAGAGCTTCTTTCTGCTCTCTTGGTTTCTGAAGTGGGGTTCGCTGGAAGCAGATGGACAGCATTGTGTGCCAAGTGAAAGCATGTCCTGGCTTGTTTGTGGGGCAGTTTGGGCAATTTCCTTCCACCTGCCATGGCTACGCCTGGGCAGGACGATGAAGGGTATTACCAGGCCTGGGGGGCAGTGTAGACTTACGGGATATGTAACATTGAGGAAAAAAGGGGCTTGATGAGACCGTTACATGACTGTGAGCCACGGATTAGTCAGAATCAAATAATGTGCTTCACTAATTAGCAAGATCGATTATTTCAGCGATTCCCGAGCAAGGGTAGTCGTGCCTCAGGGTGTATTTATGCAATTGCCAGGGGGTACGTGGAAAGATCGTGGAGGAGCTCAACTAATTTGAAAAACATGAATTTTGATTTAATTAAAAAAATATTGAATCAGCTGTAACACCTGTACATACTACGATTTAAAGTGCATGAACGCTAGGTAGCAAGCAAGCAGCGACATCTGACACTTAGCTAAAAAGAATGGACAAATGGCTGAAATAGATGTAAGAGTAATGAATTATAAGTAAATATATCGGATGAATGTTTGAAAGAGCTAAAACTTTTGGATACTTTTGGTAAACTATTTCACTACTTGAAGGGCTTAAATATTTAGCTAGAAGTAAAGTTGAAAAAGTTAGCTCAAACTATTGTTTTAATAGTTAGGAAACTGAAACTAATGGATATAAAAGGTCTGTGGAGGTGCATCAAACGCATTGTTATGTCGTTCTGTTATTCCACCAGACTTTTCCTTCTCACATTAAATGGCTTGTCTAAAATCTCCCCTCATGAGCCAAACTGATAAACTAGGGTATTCGGATGAAGTTCCATCTTCCCAAGTCGTAAAAAAAAGTGCTCCAAATGTCATCTTTCACAAAAGGTCTCGAAACATGGGACAGACGTCCTCAGCAAACACATGAGAAAGATGACCCAATTCATCTGCAGATCTTTCCAAAAAAACAAACCAGACGATACCAAATGAGACCTGGCTCTGACAGCCCACTCTAGCCTGGAAACCAGCAGTCCCACAATGCACATGACGTGTGTCAGTGGGACGGTTAGCAATAAGGGATGCATAATGAGCAGCCGAGCTTGGTGGACACCCCGCCATGAGAATGCTCTGCAGTCTTGTCAAGCTTGCTGCTTTAATGGACTCATTTCAGAGGCAATCATTGTCAATACAAGTCAGCGGAGACGTTTAGAGCACAGTGGAGAAGTGGCTTGGAGCGCCACTTGTTCTCGTTGCATACTGGCTCATCTGTGTGTTGAAGGTGAGTTATGACCGGAAAATCAGAATGACAGAGCCCCGGTTGCGGGAAACGAAGAAATATTGGTGATATAATTCTAAATGAGACCATGTGATGAACAAGAACTAGCATGGAGACGACACTGTGCAGACTGAGAACAGGAAATGAAGAGGCGGCAGAATCTTCTTGTGTATTCAAATGTGCATGATCGTTGTATGGTTTAGTTGTTACAACAAGAGAGAGATCATGCGCACTTATGCATTTCTTGACAATCAACGCACTTGGTTTCTCAGCATCCTTACTGCAGATATCTAGTTTCATTTGACAAATGCTTATTTAGGTGTCAGATCAGGAGGAAACAATTGGTTTCTTGTAGCTACCACCTGTGGCCTTGTGAAAAGAGACACATACAATGAAGCCAGGAAGAATTTGTCTGGAACTACACTGCCCATAAATATCTTAACTTTTGCAACAAAAAAAAAAAAAAAAACTTTTTTAATGGGATCTAATATGTCAGTTGCCTTTTCTGTTTGGCCATAAGTAAGACACGTCCTTCCAGTGGTTAGCTGGAGCTCGTTTCAGAAGCCTTTCCGTGGAAGCCTCGGGCTGAGAATAATGGAGCATTACTCACTGTGATAGCCAGATTTCTTCTGCATGGCGGTTACAGGGCAATCTTTATGAGCCAGAAGAAGCTGCTTCAACTGAGCCACTTCGTTTCTCAGCAGGGAGACTTCATTCTTTGAGAGAGAGGAGACACACAACAGCCCTCAATAAAATGATCTGTCTGGGCTGGAGCAAACAGTACATTAGATTACAAGACAAACAGACGACGTGTGCGTATAGTGCAAATCTTAAAAATGATTTTCCAAAACCAGATTTCTTGATTTTTTTCCAATACTGATCCTGACAATTGAGAGTTGCAAAAGTGCATTTTACAGTTGAAAAATAAACATGTCGGTGCTCTCTAGTGGACAAACTATGCCACGATGACACCGTTTCTACAGTATCTCAAACATATCTTTAACATTTCTGTTATCGTTACCTTTTGGCCAACATGTAAGCAGGTAGTGATATATTTACCGAAAAGAAAATATCGGCAAAAGTATCGGCCACCTGACTTTTCAGCCTAACTCTACTCTCAACCTAAAACCCGATGCTCAATACAGAATATTGAGTGTGGCTTTGTGCCCTTTCTTCATAGATCACCCTACCTCTTATCCATCATGGGTGATTTTAATGTCAGTTATTATGAATAGGGTCACAGGGTTAAATTCTCGTGACCACTACACAACGGCAGATAAACTCCACAATAAACCGTACACATAGAAAGGTAACTGTGTAATTAATGAACTCCGAATAAAGTATGATGCACTTCTTCATTAATGTTTTTCCCGCACAATAATTATGGGCCTTCACTGGCTACCAACCAGCACATTTGTCAGAGGTGAGCTGTTCGGATTGTCAGTGCAACTTTGCAGATGCAGCTGAGATTTACACTCTTGTGTCGTTACAGCACCCAGGGGAGCTGAGGATTTCTGCATGTCGTAAAAGAGGGCCACATTACGCTGAAGGTGACTTTAACGGGATTTAGAGCGGCTGGGGGCCCGCAGGACACCCATTGGCAGATTTAAGCTCCTTCTCTGTTCCTTTAAAAGACTATGGGCAGCTTAATCTATTAGTCTACAAGCCGCCAATGTATTTGATTCCATCTGTTTAGTATTGCTGGTGTTGGCAGGGCTGAGCTATTGTAAGACAGTTTTAAACACAGCTGGAAGAAGAGTATGCATCAGATGTATCTTAAGCCAAAAAATTACTGAATGCTGCCATTTACAGCCAATATAAACACCATCCTTTCAATCTCTCCCTCAACTCTGATATGGGAAGCACACGATAAGATTTGGAGATAAACGTCTGCCGCTCTGGCTGCAGTGATGTCTCATCGCATCATACCTGGATATTTAAACTGGACTTTTGAGAGTAAAACTTGTTTCTAACTTTGTGAATTAATCAAAATTGAGCAAATGGGCCTCGGGTGATGCTGCGAGCCCTGTGAGCTGCCTGGTCTGACATCTCATTAAAAAGCCAGTTAAGGATGATGTTAAAATAATTGTGCATCATTAGAGGCAGTTTCACTGATCAGCTGGGCCATGTCAGCATGTTTTTTTTTCTTTTTACAAAAACTGCACTGCCGATTAATATCGTCATACCCTTTCATTTTGTGCCACATGTTGTTCCCCTCTTTGTAGTGAACAGCGATGCCCTGTTTATTACCTCATCTACTCACGTATTATTTCCTTTTCATCTACCTATATTCAAATACAATTTCACAAAGCACACACACACACTCAGTGTTTTTGAACCAGATATTAATGACATGAACCTAATTTTTTATATTGCCGTCTTTCCCCTCCTCCACATCTTACTCCGCTTTCATAGAAAAATAAGACAGTGAGCAAATAAACACCACATCTCATTTAATTGTCTGGAACACCGATGTGCCGCACCCCCGGCTCACACTTATCAACAGAGACAGCAGATACATGAACTGTTTCGAACTTGTCAGCATCAGATCCTAATTGCTTCCAGCAAAATGAAGGTTCAAAAAGACACCTTTCCCTAGGAGATTTTTGAGGCCATTCAGTAAACTGCTGAGACAGAAGCGAAGACACGCTTGTGCGCGGCTGACATCTGGAGGATACATCTTTATTGACAGGGACATATCGATGTAAAGGGCTCACACACCGCTGCTGTCACACCGCAGCTCTTCTTAATCGGCTTTAATGACTTCATCACCACAGAAGGGAAAAGTCTGTGTACACACACTTACAACAACAGCACATGGTGATGAACATACATATGCATGCATACAAACATACACAAACTGACACATTGATGCATCAGAGTACAAAACAAAGACAGACGAGGTCGCTGTTGTTGCATGCAAGGGCTGAGGGGGAAAGGTAGAGAGCACCTGTAGTTGTCCGTTCATGGAGTTGAAGTCGCCGGCCTTCTTCTCCAGAGCCTGGACCCACACTTTCCTCTTCTGCCGACAGCGAGAGGCTGCCGCCCGGTTACGCTCCAGAAACTTGCGCCGCTTCTCATCCGGGTTTTCACTTGTGGTTCTGCGCCGCCGGCCCCCTGTGCTTGGGGGGTTTGGTGCAGGGGGTGCTGGAGAAGCCTGAACAATAATAATAATAATACAAAACTATAACTGACAAAACAAAAGCACCACCAGTAATGTGCTGCTGATATCATTGTGCTGCACTGAATATTGCATACCGAGTTAATTCAATTCAATTCAGTTTATTTTATATTGCCCAACATCACAAATACAAGTTTGCCTCGGAGGGCTTTACAATCTGTACACATGACATCCCTGTCCCGGGACCTCACATCGGATCAGGAAAAACTCCCCCAATAAAGATAGTAAAAACCCTTTCACATGGGAAAAAAGGGGAAGAAACCTGAGGGAGAGCAACAGAGGAGGATCCCTCTCCCCGGATGGACAGAAGCAATAGATGTCATGTGGCCAGAATGAATAACGTAACAGAGTTACAGCACATTCAATGAATATGACTAGTGAGTCATATTCTATGACTAGTAGACATGGTCCATGATCCAGATAGAGTTACTGTTGCTAATCACATTATGTACTCAGTTTTGTAGTCTTAGATCAGGCCTGGCCAACCCGCGGTTCCCGAGCCGCATGCGGCTCTTTGCCTGGTTTCATGCGGCTCTTGTGTTCATATTGAAGTTTGTGCTTTTTTTATTTTTTTAATCTTTTTATTGATTTTGCAAATACTTTAGACCACTGGTGTCAAACTCAAGGCGCGACAGCTTGAAAGCTATGGAATCACGGACCCGTTTTCAGTCTTTCGCGGACCCGTTTCAGTCCGTCAGGACGGTCATTTTACATGGGCAAAAAAAAAAATCATGTGCTTTTAGTTTGAAGGGATTTTTGCGGCATTGTGCAATTTATTCAATTTCAGTCATATTGATGTAATGTGTTGTAACTATGTTACGTTGTTCATTCTGGTCACATGACATCTATTCTTCTGTCCATCTGGGGAGAGGGATCCTCCTCTGTTGCTCTATGAAGGGTTCTTCCTGTTTTCCTGTTAAAGGGTTTTTACTATCTTTATTTGGGGGGGTTTTCCTTATCTGATGTGAGGTCCCGGGACAGGATGTTATGTTACAGATTGCACATTTTAATTTGTGATTTTGGGCTATATAAAATAAACTGAATTGAATATTCACACACTCCTCATGCTGCGTTCACAACACACTTTACTTGCATGAGTTTACACATCGGACTATTTGTGATAGTTCGCTTCATTCCCAACCTTTTTTTTATGTTATGTTCAAAAAGGCTGAAGTTATAACATTATTATGTGTGTTTTATTACCTTGTGTCCTTAAGAAGCACTTTGGGGTTTTTGATTGAGCGTGAAAAGGAATATTTCTGTGTTTGACATACTGTGATACTATCTCAGGTTCAAACGGTGCCATATTTTCATTAAATCAAATTGAGAAGTTGAAAATGTTCCTCACTTTGGTCGCGGCTTGTCATTCAGGGGTGATGGTGAGTCCTGCAGCCATGATGTGCTCTTTACGGTAACACAGTAAAAAATGTGGCTCTTAGTCTCTGACTGGTTGGCCACCCCTACCTTAGATGATGAATAGGATGGTCATTTCATCAAATAAAACATTTGATATCTTATCTTATGTTAAAAAAAAAAGAGTAATCAAATCCAATTTCAGGTAACCTGAACAACATCATCTTGAAACACCTGCCATGTGACGCTGTTGTGTTTATAAAAGGTATCATAAGTAGGTAGAAATGATTCTCAGAGTTTGCTGAAAGCCAACAGTGAGACAGCTAACTAGTACACTGAAGTATCCCTCACACATTCACAAATGTTTGAACATTTTGGATACTAATGTTGAGACAATACTTTTTAGACAGCAAAGAATACCTTTGTCATTTGATTTCAAACTAAAGTTTTAAAATGTTATCTAAAAACAAGCTGCCATACAATAACTTTACAAATCTGACCAGACATTTGATGCCATCTATCAGTACTTGATATTATAAGTACACCTCAATTAATATCCCAAAACTACTGAAGTTCAAAATGTAGCCCTACCCTACTGTACAGGACGCCTGTCTTTGACCTTGATAACATGTTGTGATGAGGAACAAACTACAAAGATACCCTCTCGTAACGATGCTGAAACACTCTTACTGCAGCTGTGGATACTTACAGGTGTCTCTGTGGTGGAGGTGGCTGGCTGCTGAAGGGAATCGGGGCAAAGTTCCTCAGTCGTGGACAGGTGAGTATCTGGAGCAGGACTTAGGGCCGCGATGAGGGCTGGAATCGGGGCGGGGGTCGGAGCAGGAGAAGTGGGAGCAGCCGTGTGGGTTACGGCGCTGCTCTGGACTTCACCAGTATTTCCATTGGTTACCTGAGGAAGCTGCTGGTTCAGTTTCTGGGAAGAGAATTCAACATTCAAACAGTCATGAAATGTCCAAGCAAAAAGATGGTTGCTACAAGAGGAGAACTATATTCAGTTATGTTAACGTGGTAAAAAAATAAGCTGCTAGTAGACCATTTTATCATTTATCATTCAAATAATTTAAAATAATACAATACTTTAAACACATAACATTTTTGGTATCACAGTTTGTTTTCACTGGCATGTGTTTTACACTGTATAACTATAACTACTTTAGTAGTTAGGCTAGCTGTGACAAACAAACAAGGTTATTATATATAATAACGTATTATCTAAAATAATAAGAAAACAAATCATAATGGTAAATTAAAATGAAATGCCAGAAATGTAAGCCCTTTTATTAAATCAAAAAATTATATGAAATTCACCTTAATTAGACTAGAGCAAACTAAGCATGAGGCCTAAATGCTTTTACTTGGATTCATAAATACAATGTAATGTCTAGCAGCACAGACCCCACAAGGTAAAACCCTACCCGGTGTACTGATCCTAACTCCAACACATTTCATTACAACACAAATCATAAACTAACAGAAATATTTTAACAGCTATGTTTGAGAACTTGAAAGGAAACGGCAAGTACATCAAACAAAGAAATACCTCATTGGCTTACGAATAAGTGTGAAGTTGAGTAAAGGGCTTCCTAAAGATGGTGAATGCCAGACCTATTATAGTATTAGCCGTTAGCAGATTGTAACATCTTGCTTCAGTGAAGCTGCTGGGTTAGCAGCCGTCAGCAGAGAACAAGAGCAGCGGTATCACTGCTGATGGTTACTAGATCATGTGAAATATCCTCATTCTACAAGTACTTTAGTATTCTCGACCCCCGAATTAAGGTTATGAGATAGGATTCTAAAAAAATGAAAAAAATCTAATAAGTAAGAAGAGAAGAAGAATAGGAAGAAATCCTGACACTTTAACACATGTTTTAAACTATCTGATGAAGCATGTACCACACTCCTCACATGTATTTAGCATTTTTAGGTTGTAATCTTATCTTAATACCAAAGATGATGGACATCCATGGCACATAATGCGACTCAAACTATCAAAAAATGCTCTTTTGCTGCATATGCCACACATAACACAGCCCATTCACAGAAACTATTTCTCTCCAGATTGGTGTTCACGATTCACAGGCCAATTCCTCTCGTATCAAACACTGAGCAAACAAGGTGAAAGTGAATGAGCCTTTCGAAGCAATAACAAAGTGAGAGGGAATACATTTACATGAGAAAACAGAGGACCACATTATTCTAACAACTACCTTTGCCAGACCAATCTATCTACCAAATTAGTTTATCGTGTAATACCCTTCCAGAAGCTCTTCTGGCAGAAACAAGATATTATTCTCTTGGAATGGCCCATAGAAAGAGGGAAAAGCCAGTCAGATTCATATTTCATCTCTGCCATGGAAACCTCATCAGTGTAATAACCCTCCATCTCATGGGTGTTATTCAACCATCTGCTTCTATATTACTTATCTTTATTTTGCAACTAATTAACAGCATAATCTTCTAAATTCAGCAAGTTAATTATCATTATTGTGGTCTTTGCAGCATCATCAGTCCTTGTAAAGTGCCGTCTCTGCGCCCCCTGAGAGAGCGGTGGGGGTGGGGAGCAGGCAGGTTGAGCGGGGGTCTGTTTTCTTGACGCGGGCTCATTAGGTGTTTGCTGATGAGCCGAGTGCGGTGGGAGGTGCCGGAGTGAGAGGATGGGGGAGGATGGTGGGGGTCCAGGTCAGGCAGGATTCTGCTGAACAAAAGGTTCCATGCAGGGCGAGGCCGACTTAATGTGCCTCGCTGAGCGTGTGCCAGGATGCCCCCAGCTGGCTTTTTGCTGGTAGCCCCCGCCGGTTGGCCCCGGTGACGGCGTGCTGAGCGCAACGCTGTCTCCACGTTTGTCATCTTCGTACCCCATGATCCCCGACAACCCCCTGCCCTCCCCCTCCCTTCACTCCTTCCTCGCCAGTCAGGATCAATCCTGCCCTCCGAACACACACACACACACACACCTCCTCTCTGCAGTTTATCTGTTAATTTCACCAGGCGGGGCATGCTGCGAACACTTACAGGTTCTGTGATCCGTGCTTCATCACATTGCCACTGATCTCCCTCTAAACACTTCATATCCCTGCCCTTCAACTACCACGTTGTGTACAAGAGGACCTAGTTAGATGCAAGACTGCTAGGACTAGGTTCTCCCCCACAGATACATATTTGGAATATTTCTGGGGGGGGGGGGGTATAATCTGCCGATCATTTTCACAATTAATTGTCACAAAATAGTGAAACATGCCTGTTGTAATGCCCCATGTTGTCCAAACAGTCCAAAAACCAAAGATATTCAGTTTACTATCGTGTGTCACAAGGAAGCAAATCCTTAATGAAATGCGTTGTATTTATTGTATTAGTTTATTTTCATTTTTGGCCTTTTACTATTTTAAATCATGTTTTATAAAGCACTTGAGACTGTATCGTAACATAAAAGTTGCTATACAAATAAAGTTATTATTACTATCGTAATCATTATTACTAGTATTATCTTTGTTATTAGAGAAGCTAGAAGGATCAAATATTTAGCATTTTGCTTAAATACGCTAAAAATAATTAAATCGACTAATTGTTGCAACTCTATAAATCAGTAAATACAAATTAAATTTAGAAAAATATTAGGCAGTAAAATCCAGATAGAAAGTAAATTGATAAAAGGAGGATACAAAAATAAAAACTAACACAGCTTTTTACTTCAGATCCAACCTGTCACTAGCGCCCTCATCTGGTCAAGGAATGGTCTTTTATTGTCAGACTCCCTCATTAGTTTGGTTGTTATTATCCCTCTCAGATGGGAAATGACAGACTCCACATGGAAATAATATTTTATGTAAAAGAAGAGACAGTTAATACCAGCTTCGCTTCTGATTGGGCGGGCTGTGGCTGTGGCGAGGGAGGTCCTGGGATCCCGGGGACGTTAGGCACGATGGTGACAGGTCTGACAAGCTGACGACAGAGACAAAGGGACAGATCAGCACACAGAACATTTGTCTTCAGCTGTAAAAAGGCACCAGCGCTCGCACACAACACAAACACAAACACAGCCACGGCGGGCTCTCCGAGTTTCCTCATATCTCAGCCTCATTAGGTTGGATGGCCTGTTATTTTGTGGAGGCAGCGCCACATGGAGATGCCGTGTGCACGCTAATGAACCGCCTGCCTGCGTGAGAGCATATGGGCAGGGAGGCTGAGGAGAGGATGGAGAGACACAAGTTAGAAGGCCAGAGCCAGGCCTCATCTCGCAGCCGCTGACAATGAGACAGAGGGAGGTGGGGAGAGCTGGAGAGGGAGAGGGTGGGGGTGTATGATCGAGTGAAAGGGAGGCCCACTGGTGGCTCATGTTCTCCGTCTACTTTTGCCCTCCTCTGCTTGTCAACGGCTTTCCCAATCCCCACAGACTGGGAAGATAGAGGTTTTTTTTCCCCTGCTGTGCTGCTATGAGAAGATAATCATCTGCTGCTCAGTGTTCCACACAGACAATCAGGACTACAGTGAACAACAAGCTTCCACATAGGGGACTGAAAATAAATTCCAATAAGACCTTGATTTACAACATAGTTCCTCTATAAAATGTCCTATATCAGTTATAATTGGTTTGCAAAACACATTAGTAGTGTCATCTATCTACTCTGCCAGAAATCAGGAGCGTTGATTCTAATTGTACAAGGACAAATAGAGAAGTGTCCTGGACCTGAGCCCGCTGCGCCGCGGCCAAATCCTGTGTCTTTGCCACAGCGACACACAGTCGTACTCTTAAGTCCATTATTTCACACAACCGCTGCAGCTCTGACTTCACTGCCAAATATGAGATGCCAAAAGTTGTAAATACTCCCTCTGTCCAAGTAGAGTAAAGACAATTAGTGGTATTAATGTATCGCTACAGCATAAGTGTATTCTAAATGTCACTTTTGGAAGGATTTGAACTTTACCGATGTGAACGATTGTCTATACAACACCTCAGATGTGATTAACAAACAGCAAATATGTGCCCAGCAAAGCATCGATATATTCAACAGAGTTCAGTTAATTTGTTATTCTACACACTGGACTAAAATATAGTTATTGATAATTGCCCTGCTTAAGGAAACAATGCTTTTATTCATTAGTTAGTTCATTCATGTGCGTGGAAACAGCAGTCGACAACACAATCTCACCTCGCGGCTCATTTAGTGGTTGTTCTGAAACTTTATGACACGGTAGAACGTTCCAGAACGGCTAATAAATGGACTGTCTCCTGTTTTCAAAAAGACAAAATCAGTTGTGAAGATTGACTTTTAAGCCAATATGAATGAGAAGTCTTTAAACTGCTCAGAAAAAGTTAACATTTAGACCTGGGTGAACTCATATACAGAACAAAAGCTCTCGAGCAGCTACTAAACTGACCCTGAGTTGAGATTGTTTTGTCTGCAAACACTTGTTTCTGAGATCCCTATTTGTTCAGTGAGTAGAGATCACTGCATGCATTCTTAATTCTCGGATAGCTCTAATCAAATAGTCATTAAATGATCAGAAAAGTCTCATTTCAAAATTATGTTTTCACTCAAATACAGAAAAACAACATTAACAAAGTATAACAAAAAGCAAACTCACAGGGATTGTAGTTGGAATATGTACACTTGAGCTTGTAATAGACGCAGGTATAGCAACCGGCACGGTCTGGCCATTAGGCAGCTGTAAGAGCACCGGGAAGGTGCCCGACACCGGGCTGAAGGGGAGAGAGAAGGAGTCCCAGTGAGGGAAAAACAAACAACTTTGTTATTAACACACAAAACGGAATCTGTCACAAATTAAAGACAAGGGTGGCGACTAATATACCAGCATGATGTCATAATCAGGCAACAATTTACAGAAATGAAGTGGAACCAAAACAACTTAAAAACACACCTGTTGCACAACAGGTTGAAGCAAGATGATTAGAACGCATATTTTGTCATCACATTAGACCCCATAAGTAACATCAGTGTTGCCCAGAAAGGGCTTCTGGTTCAGTAAAACACATGGATTTCCACCAAATCATCTGTGTCTGGCTTTTTAATTTAAACATGGGATATTCTTACTTATGCATTTCAGTTTAAAGCATATGTTACTCCCAAAAAGAGAAATATTTTCTAATTTTCTACAAACTGGGTCCTTCATTGATTATTACTTTGTTTAGTATTTCAGTAGGTTTCGATCAATTTAATTGCTGGATTATGGGCCCAATGAATTTGTCACTGCAAACATAATTGTTCAGACATATTTTTAACAAGTCCAATTTATCTCTACTTTGACCTGTGCAACTTTCTGTAGCTGTAGCTCCATTTCACAGGCATGTGATGATTATAATGGATATCTCACATGTATATACATTCATTCATACACAATCTGGCTAGCTTGTGCTTCACTGAACACTGTCCATGTTCTACAACAATAGTCCCACTTTACTGTATCTTTGTTAAAATAAAAAGAGGCTCAATACATTTTACAATCGTGTATGAAGGCGTAATACAGTGACGGATGATTATGTGGAAACCCCTGTGGTTGTTTAATTATTTTTTTCATCAGAAATTGAACTGGAGCTATACATCCATATTTGAGCAATGTTGATGTTATTCTTGAAGACGAGACTTATGAGGTCTACTACAGCCAAAAAAAGAATACCTTCAGAGTGCAAATAAAAATAAATTAAAAAAAACAAGCACATGCCTCATGAAATATGAGCTCACCAAAACAAAACTACACAAATATTTAAAATAAAAGATGACTTAGTAAAACCATGATTTAAAAAAAATTGACATTTTGAGTTACTTACACTATAGGCCTATTAGTGGATGGGACTTGGGTAATAACAGAGCTAGATGTTGGTGATGGGAGAGCTTGCTGTATTACAACATTAGCCTCTGAGGTTGCTAGAAGTACATTGGGAACTTGGAGGGATGCAGGATGGACTATAGTGGATGTTGGCAGTGAGGTTGGCTGCAAAGATAAATCCTGAAAACATCATACAAGACCTTAGCTGCAGGAAGTATTTAATGAACACCAGATTGTTAAGTAGGGTTGCAACGTTATGAGATTTTCATGGTACAATAACCAACTCAGAAGATATACACAATGTACACTATTCTTTGTCTTATTCTGATTATAATGATTATAATTATCTTTATTATTATCAGTTACAATTATCCTTAAATGATTGACTATAACTGAAGAATGTTAATTTACATGTTAGCAACACTAGCATGTTAATTTAAGTATTAACTGACAAAAATTATACAAAAATAACATCAGCTTTTAACTTTTAAAATAACACTATGATTATTAACCACTAATATCTACTGTAGGTTTGCAAAAGCGCAGCCAGACTGCTCCTGTCTGTACCTTTCCCTCTCACGCGCGCACACGCACACGCACACACACACACACACACACACACACACACACACACACACACACACACGTTACTGTCGATACATGGTATGATAACCATCAATTTTAATGGCGCAGTACACTGTTACAACCCTATTTAAGTGAATCACTTATTATGATAAAATGAAGGCCACATGTCAACATATTCTGTCTCAATATTAGGAATAAAAGAGCTAAACATATGGTAGCGTTTTAATCATCTATTTTGTCCAAAGAATTTCTCTAAATAATAGTTTTGTGCTGTAGTGTTAGCATTTTTTTGGAAAGTTGAGACAGTCAAACTGAAACAAGCAAATGATCTGATCACTTATCAAATGTATATTCATACTAGTTGGTCTGTAATTCCAGAGTACAATACCAATCACAGGAGGACATCCGTTATTCAGTCTTCATGACATCCTTGTATACTCTTAATGATTAGCACCAATGCTGCAAACAGCTCATTCAAAGGCTTTACCTTGTCATCATTCGTGGTAGATTCGGGGTGAGGCAGAGGGCTATCTCGATGGGCCTCCATAGATGTGGGCTCCTCAGTTTTGTTGCGTATGATAGGCGTTGCAAGAGGTGACAAATCCAATGGTAACTACAGAAAAATAAGAATAAATTGCGTCAATAAAACAGATCAGTGATATCAATGATAACCACGAGAGACATAGAAGTCTCAAACCACCTTTTTAATGTCATCGTCGCTGGCTTTTTTGAAGTCATGGTCAAATGGACTTGCAAGCTCATTGAAGAGTCCAACCTCGTCACAGTTCTTCAAAAAGCGGGTAGGTGTAGGTGTTTGGTCTGCAAGGGAGGAAACCCATCAGAACCAAGACTGTCATGTAAAGTATGAATGACATCAACATATCTTATCAAAAGCACTTACCAGCAATGATGGCGATGTCATTCCTCGCTGGACCAAACTTCAGGGTCATCTCATGTTTGTGTTTGTGGACGGCCAAGTGATCCTCATTGGTAAATCTCTTTGTACGGTCCAAAAAGAAAACAGACAGAACAATCAAACAGGATCTCTCTGGAAAAGGTTTGGAACGTCCACTTGCAGTTTAGTTGCAGGCGGACAATTCAAACATCTTTGTGACATTTCTCAGATTAAGACGAAACATTAGCTTGAATGTGTGTTCCAGGTGTTTCTAGAAACTTACTACCTCTGAATGTGCTGTCTTTTAGGCCAGGAAAATAATAATACAACTATTCTCCTCCAAAAATTCAGAAACAGTTTTGAAATGAATACAAAATCTGTATCACTAAATAAAAAATCATCGGGATCTGGCATGGTTACACAATCATGTGGTCATATCTTCTCGATATGCTCTAGCTATAACACTTTTATTATTTTAGTTTGTATAGTGCTCCCATGGTGCATTTCCACGTGGATCCAGCTTTAGGTCTGTCTACATACAGGGTGATGTGAAACAGTGGCACAAAGAAACATGTGAGAGCAGCGATGGCTTACCTGGCCACACCCAGGAGCAGTACATTGGAAAGGTCTGTCATCACTCATATTAAGGAATTCCTTTTGTGTCACCCTGAAATAAAACAAGAAAAAAGGCACAAGCAGGAGTTACACATCAGTTCTAGAGATGAGAATCAGTGTGAGGGTGAACTATTTACAAATAAGACTGTGGTTCCTTCAAGATGTAGAATAAACATCGTGGGAATAGCAAAAGATAAATGTCAGCAGATCAGATCATATCATATGTGTGACTAACGTGGCACCGTACAGGTGAGAGGACAGCGAGAAATGTGGACAAAGCGCATCGATGATGGGCGGCTGCTTTGGTTGTTTACACCTCGGTGTCATCATAAAAGACGCGCTGGGTTTTTTTCTCGGTCCAAATGCGCGGCAGAGGAGCGCAACCCGAGCTACGTTTACCGCTTCATGTTGTAAAATGTCATGAAAAGGCGCAACACTAAACCCATCTCGTCAATGTAGATTTGCGGTGATCTGACCCAGTTGCGTCCATGTAACAGCCCGAGCCCTGCATGCGTTAACATTCACGCGTCGCCATATTTGGCTCTAAATATCTTTGTAAACAGAGGAGATGTCAATGTTTGTTTCGAGGTCGCTTTAATGTACCGGAGCACGAGTCCCTCGCAGTGCCAGAAATGAAGCCTTTTGCACGCGCTTTGTACCTATTCGCCATCAGTTTGAGTGGTCACTTACCCCTCAGCCACAACCCTTGATTTCCAAAACACCACGTCTGTGCCAAAGACTCGCGAGAGCGGCGTCAGCTCTTCCGTAAACGTCACACGAGGACAGGGCCAGGAACCTCAAGTAGTTTTTGAACATTCATTCACGAAAATAATTAGATCACCTTCAATCACATTTTTTAAAGACATGAGCAAATACTCTGTTTTGAATAATGTTTTATTTTTCACAAAAAGAATAACTTATTAAAATCCCACCTACTGCTTCTCCCTCACTGTAACACGCTGAAACTAGATACAATTTGTTTTCATTTCGAAAGTTTAATTACTGAATACGACGTACTTCACTTCACAAATATATTGTTCATATATATTCTGGAAGCTTCAATTAGCCACACTTGTATGTATGATGGACACACCTTAAAAGATGTGGACATTTCTGTCAATATCATTTATATAATTGCATTGTGGAAGCCTGCGTTATCTTTCAACGTTAGCATCCCCAATACAAGGTTATTAACTATTAGTAATACAAGATATGGATGAAAGGTATTTTTTGTTATTTGTTCATTAGACTACGATTGAGTTGTCAAATATGAACCAGCACATAAACGCTTGCTTTCAATTTCATCTGACATCTTAAACTGTCAAGTACACAGGTTTATTTTGTTTGGCATTTAGCATTATGTGATTTGGTATTCATTAGCGTGTTTAGGTTTTGTTGGATCAATTTAGTCAAAGAGCACATGAAGCCCACTTTTCACAGTTTGTTCAACAGATCAAAACCTAGACACTCAATTTACAATGGAACAAAACTGAAAATATTATATAATCAGCAGATTATTCCTTTGGAGAAGTTGGTAACTGGGAAATTGATGTTTTTGCTTCATAAAGTGAATTAAACAGTCCCCGATAATCTTACTTTAAAAATGAAATGAACTTGCTTCAGTTTGAACTAAATTCAGTCCAGCTTCATTACAGAAAGCCACTTATAACAAGCCAGCATGAGATAAAAAAAAAAAAAAAGTTAAAAACCCACTCTATAGCTCAATTACATCCTCTAGATTTATTTAATGCCATTTACAAAAGCAAGCACTCACTTGCTGCCTAATTACAGTACTAATTAACAGCATCTAAACCAATAATTAATCCAGGTAGACCCAAGAAAACTTGCATGTGATGTGCTAAGAAAGCAATGCCGACTCATGGCAAGTCGACGCAGCTGCTTCACAGAAAAGATGACATTCAATAAAAGGGTCTGCTTTCTATTGTGCTAGCATGATATTCCAGACATAAAAGTCAGCGCCATTGTTAAATAGTCAAATACATGTATTTTAATCACGTAATTTCTTACATTTGTACAATACATGTTTTGCGTATTTTGACAGTGTCTGAAAGTCTTGAAAATGTACATTTCCTTGAAACCAACACGGAACAATTTTGGTAGCCACAATAAAATATGTAGTCACATCTGTAATGAAAGTGTTGAATGACAGCAGAGTTTTACATAGCAAACAGGATAAGGAAAGCAACCATCAAACAGAACAGTCCCATGGCTTCAGACAGGGCAAATCCCAGGATGGCATATGAGAACAGCTGCTGCTTCAGAGATGGGTTCCTGCAAACAAGAACAACGTATGATGGCATCAGCAAAAACAAAAAAACAAAGCTATCTATTAATTCAAGTTCATTTTAATATTTTCGGGATGTACGTTGGCGAGAACAAACCTAGCATAGCCGATAATGAGACTGCCGAACACAGTCCCAATTCCAGCTCCGGATCCAGCTACCCCGACTGTGGCAGCTCCAGCTCCGATGAACTTGGCAGCAGTGTCAATGTCCCTGCTGATGGCGCTGGTCTGGAAGCCCCTCAGTGTGAGCTGGGTGAGGCTCTGTGGCATCACAGCACCGCAGCTCTGGAGCAAGAACAGACAAAAACGGTTAACTTCCACCTTCAAAACCATATAACAATAAAGGAATTACAAAATAATGACTACATTACAATGTGTAGATTTCACAATGAAGACATTTCACAAAGATGAGTTGGGATTTTAGGTAAGTCTTTAGTTTTTTTTGGCTATTGGTCAGACTTAATTGATGATGAACATTTGACAATTACTAGAATCAGTGATGCAAAACCAGTAATAAATGAGCAAGTGGTAGAATGACAGTTGCAGCCCCAGTAGAGAGCCTGCATTATATTCTTACCTCTGTTTTGAGCTCAGGCCTGGACAGCACAGAGGCAGAGAGGGGTCTGTAAAGAGCCCGGGAACCAGCACGGACCTGAAGCAACAGCATGGACACAGACATAGTACACATTTAGTTACACAACACAAAAGCTCAATAAGATATGAAACATACTGTTGTTGATATCCCCGGTGCGAGCAGCTGGAAGGAATCCTAACGTCACTTTGTCAATCAGTGTCATTCACTGCAGTGCACACACACTGTATGACCTGTGGCCTTTAATGATTTGTGGGTACAGGCTGTGCTGTCAAAGTCACTCCTGGGTGAGAGGTCGTTTTTTGTTCATCTGTTGTGCTGGCAAACTACAATAAACATAGAGAGAAAGCTTCCTGACAAATTGTTACGTTGCAATTGAAACTAGTTAGACTTCTAGACACTAAAAACAGAAATATGACCTTGGAGAATGACTTGACAACACAGGCTACATTTAATCTGGAGCACACGATGCCAGAATATACACAGGGGTCGTTTGTGGATGAATTGAACAGCTGTGTGTGTGAGTTTTCAGGGTAACTCTGTACACAATTGGGCTAACAAAGGCTTGTGATGACCTTAGCTAACGACCATTGCTGAACATGTTTGCTACAAGCTAAAGCAAAAGACAGTAGCAGCTTTTAGGATAACTGACATGCACCTTAGTGGTTATTATTAGCGCTACATTGCACACGTTTAAAAGTCTGTTAATTCATGTAGTGCAGTGCTTTAGCAGGAGCTAGCTCGCCTGTTGGCCTAGACTGCAGATACCCTTGTCAGTCAGCTGCAGTCAAGTTCAGCCAGAGGCCCAGCGGATTTTCCCGGGATGCTAGGAAAGCACGACTCAAAAGTAACAGCATGAAAACACACAACAGGAAGAAAACTCACCAGAGCCGGCGTGGAGACGAACTTTGCACAGGCGTACATGTTTTCTAATGTAGGTAGTTTTAACCGGTTTGGTCAAATCAGGATGAAGCCCGGGTCTCTTACTGAGGAAGGAAGACCGGAGAGAAGTAAGGTCAAACGGGTGTAAAAATGCTCCAGCGAGTAAATACATGCATTCATAAGTACATTCACATCCATCCTGCAAGCTGTCCTCACTTGTGCGCTGCAATGTGAAGTTAAGAGAGAGGATGAAAACGGATTTGTAAAGATAGGCTTCTCATTCAAACTGCCATTACACACTTACCGACTGCAGAGGTCGAACCACAGTAGACGAGTGCGCATGCGCGATATGTGACGTGTGTAGAGCCCCGGATGATGACAGTGGAAGGTCATTTCACAGAAACTTTATTGAACAACATCGCAAAAACACCAAGGTTCATTCACAAAACTAATGTTTGTTTACACACGGTCTGTGTATATGAATGACTGCACCTTCATTGTGTGGATATAATTAAGAAGGACGATAAAATATACTACATTTAATGATATTGCTTATAGTTTTATTGATGGAAATTGGCAGCTCCTGTTGGTCTGACTGACTCTACTATAAAATATTGAATGCAATTAAAGAGAAAATGGGTGGAGTAGCTGAGGATAAAACACGCGTGGGCCCGTATTTAGTTAAAACAAGAATCTGACACCATATAAAGTAACAGGTGGACAATACAGTTAATGATACAGGGACCACTTTAGAAATCTGGTGATTTCTTTATTGACAACAATCCCATGAAACGATCAAAACCAACAATAAATTGATCCAACTAAGAAGTATTGTTGCCAAAGCGTCATATCGATCTTTCCGCCATGCCATAGCTATTTCTCGTCCAAAAAGCAATTTAAAACTTCAAGGACCAAGGGCACTGTTGTTTATTTTAAGACATTTCCTGCTGTCGTAAATATTAAGTAGTCCAACGAAGCTACGGCTAAAGGTATAAAGTACCTCATGAATACACATTTTCTCCTGTTATATTATCTAAAAACTACAGTGACCAGCCATTTCAGTAAATCTGTTTGCCTTTACAAAATGACAGTATCTATTTGTGACCTGTTTTTAAAGACACACCTTTAGTAGTAAATTGGAAAGTACTGGCAGATAGAAAACAACATTTTGGGTTTTGGTCTACAATATCACCACCCTTATACTTCACGGCAATGATCATTTCATTTAATATTGCTTTACTGGTGCATATTTCCAAGCAAGTTTACAATCAATCACGAATCATCTGACACTAAATGAATCTCCTACATGGGGCAAGTTGGTAATCCAGCCTTTCTTATAGCTTTGAGCTATGTATATGTGCGCTAGCCACGAAAATAGCTCCAAAGATGTTTTGACTGGAACTCTTCTTGATGATTAATTTGGGGTCCCAAATGGCAATGATGTGTTTTTTTTTAGACTACTCTCGGATGAGAAAGATGTCTTTGACCAGCTTCTTTGTTTCCTCCCCCCAAAAAGCTGTATATCAAGTTCTAGTGGAGATCCCGGGATATCAGTCATGTCTGAATAAAGTCTTGTAAGTGTAAGTCTATAAAATGTTGCACATCTAGAACATTTTCCATTTGAGGCAATGCTCCGGCTATAAAACACATGGGGTCTATATGTTTGAATACTTTTTTAAATATAAACTCAGCAAGATCAAGTCAATACAGAATATACAAATGTGAAAAGTGCTGATTAAGATTGCATTTCCACCTTTAAAAGCTAAAAGGGAAAATAAAAGGACAAATGTGGATATAAATGAGTTATTTGATTTATCTAAAGCAGCATTTACCATAATGAATACGTTTGGGGGTAAAAAGCATGACACACTTATAACAGTTTAGGTATTTTATATAGTCTGATTATTAGACAATAAAATGCTAACGTAATATTTTTTGCAGGGAAGAAGTGGTAAAACCAATCAGTAAAGTTGTCGCGGCTAATGTTAACATATCTGTTCTTAGTAGACTTTGCTTGGCTCAACTGTGGGAATGAGGGTCTATTTCAATGGTGGAAATGCTGAAAGAAGAATACATCCCTGTCTCACTCCAAGCTATTCTAAATGATATTGTATTTGGCATCACACCAGCACAACATCAAAAAGAAACAATTTTCTTTTGTCAAACGGTCTCCATCCTGGCTGCAGAATTTCAACCAGTATTTCAAAATGAGTTTTTCCCTCATAACAAAAGCTGCCTGCCGCTGTCTACTACCATCACCTGTTGTGGTGTGAATTTAACACTCTGCCCAAAGGGACCGGTGGCTCAGGGCCCTGCCTCTGCATCTCATAGGCTGATGGTGGAGCTGTAGGCTACCAACACTGGGGCGCATTTGTAATCGTGATGAATGACTCCACAGCAGCTGGTCTGTGATGGAAAGGTAATGAGCACAGGGAGTCTGCTTTTGCTGCATGCTGGCTTCAAGAGAGGAATGTCTCAGTGGCTCCTCAGGTATGATCTTTTCAGTTTCACAGCCAACATAAACCAAAAGCCACAGATTCAGTAGATTATATATGGACAAGAAATGCATATGACAGCAAAGTTATGCATTAGAAATCACACAACAACTGAACAAAAGTATTTATATTCTGTTCTATCACATTCTATGGTGTTCGGTTCTCCTATTCTATTCTGTTGAGTTCTATATTCCAATGCGTTCAGTTGTATGTTGTATTCCATGCTGTTGTGTTCAGTTGTATTATTGTCATATTCTGTTTTATTATATTATGTTGTATTTATTCTGTCATGCTCTGTTCTATCCTATTCTGATGTGTTATATTCTATCATATCCTATTCTATTTGTATGTATACTATCCTGTTCTATTCTGATGCATTCTATTCTGTTTTATTCTGATGTATTCTATTCTATCATATCCTGTTCTAATTTGTTCTGTTCCACTTTATTCTATTCAGTCTATTATTTTCTAGACTATTGTACTTATTCTGATCAGTTCTGTTCTATTGTTCTGTTAGCCAAGTTTGTTATGTGTTTATTATAAACTTTTTCAACAACCCTTTTCACATTATTTAATTTATTATCATGTGTTAATGATAACCGCTGCATAGCTCAAACCAAACGTGTATCATAAAACCAGAAAAAAAGAATCACGTAATCTGGTAAATCTATATTTCATTTCCAGCAATTATTGTTCCATGAAGACACAAACCTGTTATTGCATCATTAAAAGCCTTGTCGGCCGGAGACTGAGAATATCTTAAACATATCTTGTAGCAACCAAGAACAAGGCAGTTTCCATAAAGGTCCAGCAGAGGGTGCAATAGGGTCTAACGTGATCATAGCCTTTGTTGGAGGGTCATGATAACTGCACAAAAGAGATGAGGAACATTATTATGCACAACTGCATTGTTCTAAAATTCACAGCAGACTGAGCAGGATTGTATCTGTTTGTGCTATATGTTTCAATAACTATCCCATACATAATAAATCAATAATATTAATACTATTATCCCATTGTTGTGATACTGTACCTGATTTGGTCTAAACCTCTTCATCGTCCTGTTAATTATGTAAGTGCAGAACGAGAAAGCTTTGAAAACAAAACTATCACATTACAGATCTTGAGTTTCTCATTGCTGATATTGCAGTTGTGTTAATGCAAATGTAAGATGTAAGAATGTATTGTAGGCCCAAGTGTAATGCAGACACTTATAGGTCAGAGCTAGCCGTATGATAAAACATGAAGATTTACAATATATTAATTGCAAGACGGCACATATCAAAGTGGCCGTTAACTACCTGAGGTCAATGTCATACTGTCTAATTAACCGGGCAGCGGCTGTGTGGTCCTACATGGCGGAGGAAGGTGGAGAGAGCAGCCGATCTCACGCACCCCCCACCACCTTTTACTTCCTCCCATTCAGAAGCACGCACGCACTCGCTGTCTGAGTTCTTGCATAGAACACTCTGAGACATTCCATTTGCATGCCCGCCCCATCAAGCTGGATGCACTCAGACTGGTAATAAAAGGCATTGACCCCCTTAACCTTTATGAATTACAATTTGTGCCTGCAGCACGTCCTGTCAGAGGCCTCAGAAAAGCAGGCACCTCAGCCCTGGTGTGTGCGTGTTGTTTTGCAGTTGTTAAGGAGAGGGGAAAAGGTTTTTACAGCTTCTCGTCGGAGCTCCTGACAAGCAGGGAGGAGGCGGTCTGACAGGAGAAGCAGGGTAGGGAGGGACTGCAGCGCTGCTGATGGCTCCATGCTAATCTCCATATCTGGATGCTGCAAGGAACTACTGGGGCTCCTTTCTTTGTCAAGACCAAGGATACACTGCCTGGAGGGCTACAGCTCATCTGCGCTCCACCTCAGATTCCATATCTCACGTACATCACTTGAGGCAGTTTCCCTTTTTTAAAAGTATTAAGTAAAGCTAATTGATGAATCCGATAGCTTCTTATGGAAACAGCTGGCTGCGCTTTCATTCATTTTGAGTCTGAATTAAAGGCAAAAAAAGTGTTGCAAACCTGCATAAATCTGATTGTGGGGACTAAAATAAATCAGGAAAAGAAGTCTAACTTCAAGAACAAACTACAACTATAAGTCTAACTGCAACACTTGTTGACTGTTCAACGACATGGAGTGAACTACAGAAAACTATTACTCAGAATGGCTCAGTAGTATTAAGTATTATCTCCATGTATACATCTACATGACAGACTGATAAGCCCACTTTCTATTTATTTTGTTGTCTTTTTGAGATCAAAATCTTGTTTGCAGAGAGACCTGAGAACAAACTACATACATACAACAAGACAAGTCAGCACATACACACTGATTACTCTAACTTCATTGGGTTGTGCGCTTCATTCCAGTATGATGCATATTACTGAAAACCAGTAATATAGCGATTAGTCTAAATTTGGTTTACACAATGTTTTCTGTATTTTCAGTGGTTCAAGTTACATTTTGCTTTATAAACAGTTTTCACACATAAACTTTGTTTCCTTGAAATATGTAGTTGTTCAGATACCTGGAGTCCTTATTATAAAGTCCCAAGGCATGTACAGTAGCTAAGAGCTCAGAAATGTGTGCGCATAATTTGCATTCCTCTTTAATATACCAAAAAGGCTTCATGAAAGGTTTTCAAAAACGTGTCTTTATTGTAGTGGGTTAGCTGCTTTGCTGATATTGTAAGTATAATAAGTCATACAACTGATTTAAGTTGTATTCATTATACTTTACTGTCTATATTATTAGATACAATCAGGAATATAGCTGGACAAGACTACTTTTACTTTATAATTAAATGATCACCAGCAAGCTATTTCTAAATAGCCAGTGGAGCAAAAAAATGATGATGGCGCCATTTCTCCTGGGTGGCACAGTTAATAATTACAACAGTGATCATCGTACACCATGAAAACAGTTTTATTCCCTGAGCAAACTGGAGAACAGGTGCAAAATCAGGTGGAAACTGAATCCAGGTCACTTTGTTTTAAAGACCTGCACACTAACCGCAGCTCTGCAAAGACTCGGCTTGTGCATTCTTTAACCTGCGTGGGTCGTGCAGAGAACCTGAGAACCTGAGAAGCTGCTTCACTGAGAGTGTAGACAGCCTTCAAGCAGCTGGTCCGATAATCCACAGCAGGAGCAGACAGGCAGATCTCTGATACCGCGGGAAATCATCCCACAGAAATGCAGCGAGCGTTCTTTATCTCTGAAAGATATAAAGGACATTAGCATTCAAAAAATTGATTTTTCAACAAATCCATAATAACACTGATCTTTGTGCAGCTGGTGAGCAGTGCAGCTGAAAGTGTTCTACGGAATGCTGAGGCTTGCAGTATCATTAGTCTTTATCCTGACTTTTTAGCCAAGTCTGGAACGCCTCTATATCCATAGATGCCATGCAATTGTATTAAATAACTCCCAAACAGCAGAACCATAATGCCAATATTGGTTGAATTTTAAATGAAGTTTATATCGGCACTGTGCTGTTATAAACACTTGTGTGCACTAAGCTATATGCCTCTTCCCTTCCTCTGTTTAACATCAGGAAATGCAGGCAGTGACTGTGTGAACAGGAGCGTGGCTGACAGGGGCAGCCGTGCGATGATTGGTTTACGGATCTGTGCTTTTTCTAGTGACTTCAAGGTCACTGAGATTTACAATGAAATGGCTTATGACACTTTAGTAAAAGCCACCCAAAGCTGATGACAGGAAAAGAAAACGAGCCGGCCACTTTAGAGGAATCTGCTTGACCTCTTACTGTGATCCATTACGAGGATGTACTGTTGTCTGTTTTTATTATAACACCTAACAAAGATGTTCACGTTCGTTTCAGCAGACAGAAGGTTGTTAAGGACGGCATATGGAGAGTGGATATGATAGACAGATTGTATATGCTGCAAACGGTATAGCATATCAGGAGAACGTCGCGTTTCAAGCTCCAGTAAAATTGCAGTTACAGACTACTACACAAAAGAGCATTAAATATGATTTAAAGGCCAATCTGTAATGGCAGTGTGCTGCCCCCTATTGAAATATTATTGCCCTACTACTTACTGTTTTAGATGGTGATTTAGTGTGCTCTGTCTAGTTTGGTTTATTTCAGTCGTAGCTCTGAAATATAATGCGTACGCTTCTGATTTAAATAGTATTATACGTGTTGGAGGTTCTTAAAGCTTTGTTCTTTTGTTTAATAACAATATTTTAAAAATAATGATGGGTTCAGAATATTCAACCCCTAAGCTTATTTTCTAACATGTCACTCTTTAGCTAATATTAAAATCACCATAAAGGAAAAAAAAAGAAATGCAGGCTTTGTTTCAATCATTCACAAAAGTGCATTACCAACACTTGGAAAGGAGACTTGTTAGACTAAGTGATTTTCAAGGCATGTTTACTTTGCACTCATATGGAACGCTGTTGATTTTTATGGGATGCATATGGTTGCATTTTATTGTGCTCAATTAAATCGCTTTAAACTGGGATTAACTTTTTTGAGTGGCAATCTATATATATATGACGTCTCCGTACGTAGAGCTGTTCACCACACGGCTGCTGCAAATGTCTCCTAAGCACTGCTCACAGATCGGGATGTCAAATATGAGGCTGCCACAGCAATATTTAGTGGAAAAGCCCTTCCTGCTTTTAATGGCCTGACCTACATCCCAGTTCAGAGAGCTAATAAAAGCAGTCTGGTGGAGGTCCTGGAGCTGCACAATGTCACTCACAGATCCCCAACTCAGCAAGATCCGGAATGCTCAATTAGTTTGTTTTACAGGCCCCATTAATAAGCATTAACTCTCTTTCCAATACGAGCACAGACAGACAGTCGCTGCTGGCCAAATATGAGACAGGCAACAGTTTGTATTTGTTTTACCTTTTCAAAAATGTAATACATTTTGGCATCATTAAAAAAAAATCATGGTTTGCTCAAGCGCAGTGCAAATTTGATGTCTTTACTTGAGTATTTATACTTTATACTCATTTCCACGGCATTACAGAAGGAACTATTGTAGTATTGTATTTGACTTTGCAGATTAAGATTTAACATATAAAACATGATGATGAACATACAAATATGATACATCTTATTTTTGGGACTTTAAATACATTTTGCCAATAAAACTTATGCAGTTATTTAGGTAATATTGTCAATGCAGTACTATAACTTGCAATTGAATTGTAAGTTATAGTACTGCAAAAGGATTAGTCCTAGTAAAAGGATCTGGATACTTCCCCCATTCGAGGTAATGTGTTTTGAAATACAAAATGAGCAATCAGGCCGATAGATCTAGTGTAAAAAAACTAAACATCCCACACAACACAACAGTTATGGGAAACCATAACATTTACATATAATCCCTCAACCAGCCTCAGCTCCCCTTTTGAGCCAAGACAACAGATAGCTCACCACAGAAACCTACACAATCTGGTACCACTCCACCCACACAATAAACCGATCTGGCACATTGCGAGCCGAATCAATCATGGCACTTTATTATCCTGTCACTAGTCTGCTTCCTGCAAGTGTGTTTACCCTGTCCATGGCCCTGCGATTGTGGCTGTTCAGTGTACATTAAGACAGACATAATTGAGATTGTGGGCGGCCGAAAGTGCAGGGCTCAACCTGTTGTCGTTAATCTGTCATATTGTCGAGAGTCACAGCAGCAGTGACCCGTAGGAGGCTCCACCTTGGACGCACGGCTGATGGCGCTTTGTTGTTCATGGCAGAGGGCCTCACCTATTTTAAGTTTATTGGTTGGCCACCAACGGAGAACCCAAAGAAAGCGTGATCTATTGCTCAACCTCTGACTTCAATTTCTTTGCTCTGCTCCTAATCCATGTTAGGTACTTTATGATTAGTAGTGACGCTCTTAAAACTCATCACCTCCACATTACATGCTGGTATTCATGATCTGAGTCATTAAAGATCAGACGGGCTTTCTTATGTTTAAGTGTTGTGATGAAAAACAAGTTGAAAAACTCAAAAGAGCAAACAGCCATGACCAGCATAATGAAAGCTTCATACTTGGCTTTGTAATATACTAAATTATACAGGCAATCAATTTGAATTAATTGGTAACCCTTCAGATAGCAGCAGATTCTTTTTAAATTAGATTACTGATGGTTGTGATGAAAATTTGCCTTCACTTTGTATAAATTAAAACTCTGCAAAAGCATTTACAAAATAACAAGATATAAATGAATGCAATCGTACTGTTGGAAAAGGTGCTTTTTACAATCACACAACATATTAGAAATAATAGCTAAATCTTGCCTCAGCGGTCTGTTATTAATTACCTGGCAAATAGGACCTGTCTGTTTTCAGACTGAGTTATAGCGGTGGTGAGAGATCACCAAAGAAAATTAAACAGCAATCAAAGTACATTTCTATCATCATAATTCTGATTGTCAGGATCACCTTTCCCAAGATGGCTCAGAGCTGCTCAACGAATCCAAAATAGTTTTTATTAAGTGGCTCAATTTGCTACGAATTCATATTTTACATTTATGTTGCATCATACATGTATCCTGCATTCTTATTTCTGCTATGCAACACCATTTATTTGACATGGAAACATGAGAATGCTGCCATGAAACTGAATTTTATTGGTAGTTAGCGAAGGCGTAGCTTCTAAAGAGTCATCTATGGCATCCACTGTGCAGAGCAGCACGATATGTTTACGCCACACTAACACAGAAACAGCAGCAATAACACCGAGCCCCCTGGAAGATTTTTATCACATCACACCACTTGACGTCTTATTCCCCTGTGTGCCGTTTCGCTGCCAAGCCCATGAGCCTCAATTAAACGACAAAATGGGCCCATTCTTGAAAATAACAACAATAAAAACACAAGCCTATGTGGCAATAATATCAGGTCTCACCTTGAATCAACACTGGTCACAGCTTGCAAATGACTAAACAGAGACACTGTGAAAGGAGCAGAGACGGCCGGGCAATGTGCGGCATGTCTTACCAGTTTAATACAAGAATATACTGTATGATCGCGGCAACTAACAATCATTTACTTTATTGATTCATCTGCAGATAATTTTCTCTCTAAAGATGAGTGGTGGAATGTAACTAAGAACATGCACTGAAGTACTCCTACAGGCTTATTTCCATTGTATGCTTCTTTATACTTCTATCGCAATAGATTTCAGATGGAAATTATTTGACACTTTGTTACCTTTAACAATTTAAAAAACACAGTATATAATATGATTCAGTACAAAATATATAATATGAAGCTCCATTACTATTGCAATGTTCTTGCATGTTTTTGTTAGTGAGAGTTCGTAAGCAAGCAGAATAATATATTGTACTTTAATAATATTACAATGTGAAATGTTTATACATTAAGCTGATAATACGTTTTTACTTTTATTTGAGTAACGTTTTAATTCATTTCCTGTCATTGAGTATCTTAGACTATGGTATGGTCGTAAGATTTCCCCCGAAATAATGTAAAAAATAATCCCTCTTAATGATCACGTATGAACCACTATAAGTGTGTGGCAGTGTCTGTATCGGCAGAGCCGAGCCAAAATGGTGGACACATCGGCAAAACAACGCAACCCAGGAGATGAAGGTCGTTCCAAAATGAGTCAATTTGGGGGCGTACGCTTCTGGTGTCACTGATCCAGGGAGGAGGACCCAACTTAGAGGGCAAAGAAATTCTGCAAATATTCATATTTAAAAACCTTATGTAATTTCTGTTTAAAGAAATGACTTGTGACTATAATATTTTTAGATTAATTTCCTGCCGATTGACTAAGAAGTTCAGCTCTATACTGTACGTATAGTGTTGAACTAAATGTTAGATGTGTTTTAAAATGAACGAGCCAAGCATTTAATTACTTAAACTTGAAGCTGTCACACAGCAGGTAAAGCCTTCCCACTGTTCCCACAGGACGAACAGGAGTTATCAGACTCAGGCCTACATTTTCTACCAAACTAGTTCATGCCTAAAAATCTCTTCCCCAAAAACTTAAAGTTACCTGTGTGTCACTGAGTAAAACTTTTAAAAATCCAGAATCAATAACGCTTAAACCTTTTTCCATTTTCAGCAGATGTCTGCAATCCATAAATACACATGGAGCATGTCCTATTAAATCCTGTGATATGGCGAGGGGCTAAATATTGACCCAATCCTGATTGGAGTAGATTTTTTTTCACACTCTTGCTTATTGTTTTTATGACTCTTTGACTTTAACCCCTTTACTGCTTCACTGATTTCATGCAACAAAAAATAGCTTTTCAATAATTCAATTTATAGCTCGCCATGAATGCAATTCAAAGGACAATGCTGTTGCAAATGAACACGGACGATGCTTTTGGCTCCAGCAACATCCCGGTTGCCAGAGGAAAGAGAGAATGTATATTTTACGGTTGCCTCACATTCCCATTAAAACGTGGAAGCTACATTTCCAATTGTGTGGTATGAATGTAATATACGGAGTTAAGAGACAGATGGTAGAAGGAAACTCTCAAGTGGCAACGCTGTGCAATGGTACCACTGCAGCCAGTGCCAATGAAGAAATCCTCCCAAACCCATCCGAGGCCAGATTAGATCTATTAATACATGTTTATGTGCATCTATCATGTGCTCGTTCACATACATGTTCATGTGGGCAGTCTGATCGTGATGCACACAAGGCCACAACTCGTTCATCATTTATTGTTCACTCCAAAACACTGAGAAGTATGAATGGATCTAAGACACCAGCACAGACATGAATTACCATTCTATTTATTTATCTAGGCCTTTCTGTCAATCACAGCAATAATCAGAACTAACTCATTCAAATTTTGAGAAAATGAAGGATGCATTCCCTCCAATTTTCAATTTGGAAGTGGCAACTATGGCCATGATGAATGTCTGAATAGTCCATCTTCTTCCTCTCATTTCTGCTAACCTTTCTTGACAGCTTAGATATTGCCTACCTGGTAATTTGCTCTACAATAATTGTTACTGTGAGATTTCCCCCAGCTTTTAACAAGGATTCTTAACACCCTCTGTAGGTGACAAAATGCAATTACAAACACAAGTGCCCCATCGTGACGGGTCATCAGCAGCTGCCACCTCCATTCCCCAGCCCCGACTGGTTCCATTAATGGAAAAAACAAAAACAAAAGACGTGCAGGCAAATTCCGCAAACATTTGCTGCAAATAAAACTTTAATTAAAAGATATGAAGCAGTTTTATTGATTAACAACATCAGTGATTAAAGTGAACGGCTGACATTTTTTCCGAGCCTTGCTGTTTTGTTCCCTCTCAGAGATCATTTATTTGTTGCGCGGCCCTGTTTAATGATGAGTGTGTTTGATGAATGCAGATGCGTCTGTTTGGAGAGTGAGCTTGCTGATGGAGCGATCATATTGTGCGAAACACCAGGCCCAGGCAAGAACAGCTGTTGCAGCTTCGTCCACTGGGACGCCATGTTTCACCACCACCCCGAGTGCACATGCAGGCGCGCTGCTGTAAAGCTGCAACCGACATATTCACAGCGTCCTAACAACTCTATGAATTTTATGACACATCACCGGAGCGCTCTCATCTCTGTCCAGCACTAAAACCTTAATTATTGGACTAATTGCTATGGCTATGTTCATCCCGTTGGTAATCCGTCGGTGATTACATTTTGTGCTCAATACCAGGCTTATCCTTTAATTAAAAGGATTATTAACCTTTAAAGTAGAGCCATGTGGGATTAAACCCTAGAATGTCAGTGTCAAAACCAATCTTTCACAAAACAAGTTGAGAATGAGGTCCATCATTTCAATCATTATCAGGAGATTGTGGGCTAGTCCACACATTGGCCTTTTTAAGGAGCTGACTTACAACAGCAATGAGCACTGTTGGGTGGTCATGCACATCCAAAGAAACATGGAGGTGCTGGACCAAAAACAAGGCGTCAATGATAGTAAAAATACAATAAAATAACTACAGTGCGCAGACCTTTATTTATATTTTCATTAAAACAGCAATACGCCCTCATCCACATCTCCTCCAGAAAGGTGGGCTAACAATCAGTGCAAATAGATGGATAATAGTACAAGGTCTGACCACGACAGAATGTCAACACGATGAGAACAAGGTGAAAGGGTGAATGAGTCAATGGTGAAAAATAAAAAAAACAAAACTAATATATTGCAGACAGCAAGATCGTCAAGGCTTTTCACCTCTAAAGCAGGTGAGTTCAAAGTTCAAAGTCAGCCTAAGTGGAGCGTGATTGAAAATCATTGGAGCTCTTGAAAAACAAGAGTGCAATTTTGAACAATGAAGAGGATGGATTGGTGTGGCCGAGGTTTGATGACGAATCATTGATCTACACGAGGCCTCTTCGTGTACACCTGTGTAAGAAACTGGCACACAGGTTCTGATTAGTATACGAATTCATGAATATAAACGATGGTAAGTAGATACCATCAGTGTCACCGCCACTGCTGCGGTCATCCAACGCAGCATAATTTTGTCTGATCGATACCTGCCCTCATCAATAATGTAAGAGAACTATTTGCCACCAATGAGGCAAACATGAACCATGAGCAAGAGCCCATGATGCTGAACCCTTATGCTGAACCCACCCCCCCCTTATAGCTGAGTCAAGCAGTTGGAATCAAGAGCTGTTTGCCCATGCCAAAGCCACGCTGCATTATCCAGAGCAAGTCTTCATTTGAATGTCCTAATTAGTTAATTAGTTGGTGGTTAAGGATGATATGAGCATCTCATCAATCTCTCTATCTCTAAAAATAAACACCCTGGGATGGCGGTGGTGAGTCATTAGAATACTGATGACTGTGGGAAGTGTCTGTGAGGATTAGAGGTCTGCTTGTGACACTCCATATTTCCACAAACCACCCAGCTCCACAAAGAAGACTAAAGAGCCATTGCCTGTGGGCATTGTATGGATGACAAACCAAGCATGACATAATGAGTTTACGGATACTCTGAGGAGCTCAATTAATGCTTTTTCATGCATAGCTTTTGGAATCCATTTACTTGTTTATCACTGATGGAGGGAAAATGATAATTAGACATGAGAAGGAAAGTTGTTGTCATACACATATATTATTAAAACAAGTACATTCTAAGGAAGTGTGCATTATGACTTTTAAAGTGCCTGTTTTCACCAGCCACCTTATAGTTGTCATGTGGACTTTGAACAATAGCTTTAAGCAAAGTAAAAACAGTGCCGACAGCGTTTGTGCTTCATTTCTGCAGTGGAATATCTGAAGGAAGGAGGAGAAGAGAGGGGAGAAGAGGAGGAGAGAATAGGTTAAAAATAGTTAGCATATGCCAGCATATGATTGAGTTTCCAGGGCTCTGAAAATTCACTCTAATTATTCAACGCTATCCCTCTGTCATTGTTCCCTATATGCAATCCTCTGCGTGGAAGTGCAAGTGACTCCAACTAATATACATAATTCTGCTACTTAATTGGCACGGATCGGGTGAAAGTGGGCTAGGAAACCTCCTTAGAGACTAATAGGGGCACATATCATTGGCTCCATCAGAACAGTAGTCCCATAGGTGATAGAAGTCAGCAAATATTTCATGAGCTACACTATCGAAGTACCTCACCTCTGCAGTTCTGTGCACTAACCTGCATAGAACACTTCCCAAACAGTTCAGCTGTCAGGTGTATTTATAGCAGGCGGGCTGATGACTGATGCTAATGCCGTGGAAATTATGCAGTGCACTATTGCTGTCATAACAATATGTTAGACTTAAACAGGAAGGTTAACTAAACTAGTCATTTAAGCTATAAGTGGGCCACTGGCATGTGTCTGCGTCAACAGATACGGATTAAGCGTATTGTGCTGCATTAACTACAACTGATTTTCATAGACATGGTCCTAGATTTAGCCTTGTGTTGATTTAAATAATTCGGTGCTTCAGGGTAAGATTTGCTCCAGGGCTAAATGGGGGATTAAGTAAATTGCCATTGAGAAAAAGTCAAAGGTTAACCTTGTGCCAGAAGATAGACGATAGAGGTGAAACAGTATAAAAATGTAATTTCACAATTACAGTGACCAAAACTATCAAGATTATCAGTATAATTGCGGTATTATTAAAATGTGCTGAAAATGTTATATAATATATAATAACGTTTTAATTTTATTGTTAGAATTATGAATAATAATAAGTGTCTCGCTCTGTCACACACACACTGCCTATATTCTGTGTTGCACTTGAGTGATTAAAATGAACCTAACAATTAACATAAACACAGAGAAGTCTTGTTAAGGAGTCAACTCGCATTGCAGAATTATTGTTCCACCTTAAAAGTCAGTCCACCTTATGGCTAAGTTGTAGCTAACTTTGCTAACCTTTAAGCCTGAGATGTAGGGGCTTTTAACCAGGCGCTAGAGTCACAAAGCTGCATATCTGACACAGCTGCTATTCTGAAGCTATCTGTGTTGAAAATAATAGCAATAAAACCTGATGAACTTACTTGTGAACAGGTTTACTGAGAACACTAAAAGATGCAAACCCTAAACATGGTGGTGGATCTGTGACGGCGAGAGCAGACATTTTGCAGGAGTGATTAGCACTGATAATTAGCTCAGTGTGGTTTCATAATAGACAGAGAATATGATGGTTTGCAGGACTAGTGCACCCTGGGGTGTCAGCACTGTTCGCTCAAAAAGCTTCCACAGGAGATTAAAACAATAACTATAAACAGACTGAAGAATGATTTTAGAAGCAGTCCAGTAACCCACTGCACAGCTCAGGCTGTACACGACACTACACGTACACACAATGCATTTCCATTATTTTGTCCACTCCTGGTGGTTGTGCAATAGTCCAGATTGTCAAATCGGTAATAGTAAGAAGGTTTAACATAATTAACTGTTAGTTTGGGTTAATTTGAATTTTTGCTCGTCAATTTTACTTTACTGGAAATGCATTTTGTCGTCTGTGAAACTTATTGAATGATATTAGTTTAACAGATGACGGCTTTGTCTACCTGCGTCCAGTATTCAATAGAGATATCTCTCAGTATTAGATACATGCTAACTCTTTTTCAGCATTTGTTAATTTTTTGGGGCGGTACTTTACATATTAGGTATTTTAATATGTGCTTAGGAATTTACATAAACAAAAAAGTCAAATCAAAATGCATAATTGCAATTACCAATGACGTTGGTCACGCCAATCACGCCAAATTATAAAGACAAAAGGGTGTTTCCACTGTGAGCTAACGTTCCCATTGATTAAGTTAAATAAAACGACTTGTTTTCTTTTAAGAAAAAGTGAGACAACCCTGTGCCAGTAAAGGTTCCAACGCATTTAGTTTCACAATGTTAGGCAGAAATGGGTGAGTGAGTGTAAGCTAAATATATTGTTTAGCCTATTAAAGCTGACAGTAGCATAACATTTAATTTTTTTTCCCTTTTTTGTCATGTTACGTTTTTTTCCCTTATTTATTTGGGACGGTGGTCCTCTACATTTAAGAAATGTTTTAAATTGGTCCTAAGTTATCAAAGGTTGAGAACCCCTAATCTAACATGCAAGTAGCTAACCATTTTCACGTAAAAATAAAACAAATTTTGCCTTTAAGAAAAGTAGATTACTCTGATAAAAAAAAAAACTAATTTGTCCCTGCATACATATATATTACCTGTTGTTAGATCCCTGGTATTTTTTCTTTTAAATTCATGAAGCAATTCGATTTATAATGGAAAGAAGCAAAAACAACCCACTAGCAGAATTTGAGATATGACCCACCACAGTGTATTCTTTAGTGCCATCATGGAGCACAACAATGCATGAATGCTTTCATGAACCAACCAATCTCCCAACAACTCAGTGTATTCCTGTAGGACAGGGCCTTTTAACCTTTCTGAAATATAGACTGCTGCAACAATCAAAATGATCGGCACGGTCAGCAGCCTTTAGGTTGAAACCAAAACCTTCAGAAACAGCACACCGAATAGTAAAACCACACCACAATAAAAGGTTCACACTATATCAAAACAAATTGTGTCCACTAAAAGAATCAATTTTTGACATTTCACCTCCATCTATTGAGAGTTCACTGACCCTAGGTTTTAAATTTACTGCTCTGTACAGCCTCAATCAAAGTGTTTGTCAGCAACACATTTTGTTGAAAGTTTTAGTGTAACACATTGCCGATCATGACATGTATAGATTTAATGGGCCCTTGAGCCACGCTTATATATCTCATGTTGTTCACACAGGATAAATATCTTAGCTCTCAGTGTATAATAACACAGGAGGAGATTTGTGGATGAGACCTCCATTTCTAATCTCAGATCTATTAAAGTGCTTCTGAATGAATCATCAAAGCTATCGATGTCACAATGGGCTTGTTAGCTGGATCCTGAAGTCAATAACAATTTATTTTGGGGTTTGTAAGAATGGTCACAAACGGTAACTTTTCATGAGCATTTGCAACATTGTCTACTGAAATATATATACAATAAACATATGCAGATAATACATATTATATTTACATTTTGCTTCATAAACATTGGGAAACGTTAACGTTAAATGTGAAATGTTCAGTTCAGTATCGATTCGTGTTTTTGTAGTGTCAAGCACTTCGTAGCGCAAGGTTTAGATCAGTCGCGCAAGTACTGCCAGCAAAGAGGAAATTATAATCCCAAAACCTTTGTTTTTCCAGGAACAAACACAACCCACCGTCCAGGTTTCTCTCTCAGAATCAGAGAGAAGAGAGCTACTCGAGCTGAGGATTCCCTCTAAGCAGCAAAGATGACGTTCTCCACTACGGTGAGAGGCTGTTCGGTTAGCCCGGGGAGAGGGATCATGAGTACAATATTGACTTTAAATTACAGCAATAGCTGCTGCTCATGCTGTCTCAGGACCATGCTGTGGATCAAACACAAAGATCAGGCCAGGATTAGGAGAAAGCCACTGACAAGCGCCGAGCCGCCTCTCTGCTGCGGCAGCACGAGTATCACACAGCCCCTCCCAAATCTCACACTAAGCTCTCCCCCGCCTCTCAACATGTAACACACAGACCTTACACTCATCTCATTTGGATTTCAAAGCCCAAATTGATTACGGACAAAATTATCTAAACACAAGGGGTAAAGGCGGCTGGTTGTGTGTGTGTGGAGACTTTGTCAGGACAGATTTATTCTGACTTGAAGGACAGCAGCATTTCCTCCCCGATGGAGAAGATTCTCACGTTTGCTCACAGGATACAGCCGTGTTCTTGCAACGCCTTGTAACTGAGCTTTTATTTCCCTTTTCCTGGCAGTTAAACACAAATAACAGCATGGATGATGTGCTGGGATTCATTGTCTGCGCTCGGGGAGGAGTGCAGGATATGACTGGTGTGATAAATGATCACGCCTTGTGCCTGCCGTGACAAAGGAACTGCGGCACAATCTGCATGTGCTCCATCCTTTCGCCATCATTAGGTGTAATTGGGACTCATGGCGAGGCGTGTTCTTTGAAAGTACTGGGGAATGAAGCTCCAACTCTTAATAGGACGAGCTACAGAAGGGAGACATGTCCAGGGCCAGTGCTACAGCACTAAAAGTATGTCCCAATATGGCCTACAGTAAACGGAAGCTCAACAGACGTGCTGGTGTCAAATCTCCTTAACTCTAACGTCAGACCAACTCTATTGTCATGTCAAACTCCCCTTTTTGATGTTGACCTTCAAGGCTGTAGACACTGGGGCTGTTATTGGCATGTGTCTGAGGAAGGCGGAGCATGTTCCTTCACTCTAAACGCAGCACAAAAAAACACAGTGCCCAGTGAGGCACTGATTGCAGTGCTGCTCATTAGCTATAATAGGGATGCATGTGGAATTTACAGCATTGTGTAACAAGATTAAAAACAGACTCATGAATCCTAGTATTCATGCACCCTTTTTTCCCGTAGCACTATTATTCATCATTAAGAAGAGAATCTCCAAACACAGCCGAGTATCTGCGGCAAGTTGGGACTAAACTGGCAGAGTAATAATAGATGTGGAGGGGTAAATGAGCTTGCAACTAACTCCTGTTTGTCAACCAAACACTCCAAGACCCCCATGTGCACTCTTTAAACGCAGTAAGTTCCAGCCGCAGCACAAACACAAAGTCTTTGTTTCGTGACCTCAGCCTGTATATCCTTTCCCCTCCTTTGAATCAAAGCCCCCACACCATCTTTAGCATTTAGAATTAATTGCACAGTTATCCTCAAATTAATTCCTAACTGTTTTACAACACACAGAGAGAAAAGGGCAAACCAATTATTATTCTGTTTTCACCTTACAGAGGGGGATATTATGCAAATGATCCTCTCTACATGAGAAGGAAAAGGGGCTTTATTTTCCTCAGCAGATGCTGCCTAGACAGTCTAGCGTTCTGTGGGGGACAGGAAGTGGGGATGCTGTGAAGATCTGATCGCTCCACCTGGCTTCCTACTGACTCCATATCCAAGCAATAATAGAAAACACACTGATTAATTATTTATTTCAAAGAATCATTTTTTTTTTATAGATTTCATGCTGGACAACTAAGGTTAAAAGGAATGTTCCAAGTGCTGTCTGGAAGTATTTTACAACTTCTGCACTTACGAGCTAGAGGTGTTTCTTGATGGAAGACAAAGTCCCTTGGCTAGACAGACCTGCAAAATGTTTTATTTGCTACTTTCCCAGGAAAAGAATACATGCTTAGAGAGAACAGCGAGCCTGTGAGCCAGACATCAAGAAGTGGCTGACAGGACGACAACGCTGGGTTTCAGAGAGGACAGGGGGCATCTCACCTCCCTCGTCTGCGCCGCACTTCTGACCACAGCGAGTGTTTATTAATCTGAGACCTTGAGACCTTGGAGAAGTTGCTAAATGTGAAACCAAAACACAGCCACACAGCATTTCCAACTTCTTAACAGTCAAGAGCCATAATGCTTTGCAACGAGACGATTTAAAACCAGCTTCTTCTTCCAAGGTGGAACAAACAAAAGCTTTAATGAGCTGTAATGATGAGTTAAGGTCAAAGCACTTATCATCTTTACAAATCAGGAGAAGATGTGCTCATGGAAATAAGCTCCCATGAGTATCCATCATCACCTCAAAAAACTGCATGCAGTGGCACAGCTCCAGGTGCTCGAGCAAATTGGGCTTTCGATGTGGGATGGATCAAGCGCCGGCTCAATATTCATTATTCTCTCTGACTGTGATCTGCTGCAGTTCTGTGAGTGGGTGAGGGTAATTGTGTACCTCATTGTGCGTGTGTTTGGACCCAACCTTAATCATGATGTCAGGCTGTTAATAAAAGGTTATTAAAGGAACAAAGATCCAGGTTTTACATATGTTAGGCAGGGGAGGTCTCGGGAACTCCTGTCTCTGAGGTAAACACGAGCCTTCATGACAAATGATGCACATGCTGAGATCAGATAGTTAACAAGAGATCCCCTTATTAACCAGGTCTGCATAGATAATTGGCACTTGAGCCTCACATTTTGAATCTGGCCTGAGCAGTGTCATTTATCAAGAACCCGAACATGCTGTCAGGGCTCTGTAATAAGCTGCAGTAACTGATGAATCAAGATTAAGCAGATAAATTGCAGATGACAGAGGAGAAAATGGGCCACAGCCACATTGCAGGGGGCTTAGCTTGATATTCATGACATTAAAGTGGTATTATTTCTTACAGGAAGGGATCTTTCCTGCATTAGAGGCTATAGTTGTAAAATGGCTCCAGCCCGACAGCATCATGATGAAGAGTCTCAATGTAGATTGTAACACTTTGCTCTAATCTGCATATGCTGCGTGCAAGCTGTTTGACCTGGAGAGGGAGAATGTGAGACCATTACGTAAGTCATCTTCTGATATTTCCTCTCGCAATTCTTAAGAGCTCTTAAAATATATTAAAATGAAATAAGACATTCTCTGGTTTCAGCTTTTCAAGTGTGATGGATTTCTGCTCAACTGAATATTTCTGTTATTCTCATAGAATGAGCTACTTCAATATGTCACATTGGGCTCTGGGTAATTACAATGGGCATTTTTTTTACAGTGTTGGGACATTTCTTCGAAAAAACTATCATTCAAAAGATCTAGGAAATAATTGGCAGATTAATTGATGATTAAAATAATGAATAGTTGCAGCAATAGGTAAACATTACTTTAATTTATCAAACAATAAAATATAATATAATATAAATATGCATCATACAAAACAGTGATTGATCTCTTTGCAGCATCGGGTTCAGTAATACATATTGTTTACAATTTGAGCAAATTGTTGTTATTATACAATATAATTGGCATTAGTTAAACAATACCGGAGCACATTATGCCTATTACTGCTGCACAACGATATCCATCAAAACAATTATAGTAGATATAACTTCCTCATCAGAGTAACATAATTAGGTGCATTCATTTCAAACTTATTAGTTTCCACTGGCTGGCCATTGGTCTGTTTTCATAGCCTTTTAATGTGAGTATAAGTTTGCATGCATGTGTGCGTGTGCGTGTGTGTGTGTGTATGTGTGTTCACCATCCCTGTTTTTATCTCACTGGTATATTAAGTGTAGATAATTACAGATGATGGGCCGGTGATCAGCTGCAGGTATGGGAGCCACCTCAGGCCTCGCCCCGCCTTGCACCTCCAGCACTCCCCTGCTCTGTCAAGCATGTTTGGCACCGTCTCCTTTCCCTAAGTCTCCAGCTGTCCAGTGGGGTGCGCCAAGTCACAGCAGGAGTGCCTGCCTCTCCATCGAAGACCCATCTCTTTCTAAGAGTGTGTGTGTGTGTGTGTGTGTGTGTGTGTGTGTGTGTGTGTGTGTGTGTGTGTGTGTGTGTGTGTGTGTGCGTGTGTGTGTGTGTTTGGGGGGTGGTTTGTGGGGGTGGAGGGGGTCGTCTCTGTACTCGCATTACTCACTAGCAGACGGAGCATGCTGCCAGCGCCCAGCATGTCCGCCCACACGCCCCTGCCCTGCCGGTTAGACCTCACGGTTGGAGGAGATGATGGAGAGAATCTGGGATCCTGGAGGGGGGTGGATCCAGAGGAATCTGAGAGACAGAGAGAGACAGACAGCCCAGAAGCTTACCTCCATCCCACAGGCCGATCCTCGGACAGCCCGACCTGATATGGTAGTCTGAAGTCTCCTTGTTGGGGTTCTTTTGGGGGGAAGCAGGAGGGGTATCTGTGAAATGACAGCTAAAAGGTTTGTTTGCTTTGGAATTATCACCTCCCCTTATTACCATGCTATGAATTCTACTGGCGTCTTCCAAAGCAAAGTAGCTTCATGTAGATTTTGATGTTGACAGTGCAATTTCAGTTCATTATCAAAATTATATTTGCCAACACAACTGACTTTACAAAAGTAAATAATGACATGTATTTACAAAGTATTTGGACCTTAAAAATGATTGAAAAAAGTTTAAGAAGCACCACTTTGTGCTTGATGTCTGTATAATAATAATAATACCAATAATAATACCAATAATAATGATGATAAATTACTTCTGCATACAAAGAAAAAAAAAGACTACATATATCTATAAATGTACCAATTAGGCATGTCAAGAATGCAGATTAGTGAAACATTGGAGCAGAATATAATTGAAAATGGGTTAGAAACAATAAAAAAACAGCAGTCAGATCATGTTCATAATGAACATTTGGACAAATTCTCAACAACAACTATAAGTAAGAAGGGCTCATTACTACCGACCAGCACTACTGCCATGTGCCCACAGGGGGCTCTAGTGTACCACACATTTTACTGCCCAGACTGAGCGGCTGCTCAGAGACCAAGGCGCTGATTGTGTTGAGGGTAGACCTTTTGAACTGCTGTGCTGTACGATTGATATAAACGTTAACCAAGCTTATATACAATTCAGAATACAAACATGCTGTAATAGTACAAATTAAATACAAACAGGGTTAAAAAAAAAAATGTGTTAAACAAAACAGAGAAGTACTCACAATGTAGTAATGTAGCGCTGTATCAAAGTGGTCCAAAAAAAATGTAAAAGCTGAAAGTCCGAGTGAATACAAACCGTATCGTGATCCTGATATTTGTGTGTGTGTGTGTGTGTGTGTGTGTGTGTGTGTGTGTGTGTGTGTGTGTGTGTGTGTGTGTGTGTGTGTGTGAAATTCCAAGGTGGTGAACAGTACTTGATGAGCTAGCTCTGGAGACCTCTGAATTTTAATGATGTTGGAGATGATATTGTGTGTCCTTCAGCTTGTTATACTGACACAAGCACTCCATAAATCATCATACCTAGCTATCGTAAAATCAATACCAAACTGCTACCTCAGCGCTAACCCGTAATAAGTTTTTCAGCCATCTAACAGCTTAAACTTTGCTGTAATGCCGTTCGACCTATAGGTTAAGATCAGAGCATGCTTAATTTGTTTTGTAATAGAGACTTTCTAATCCTTAATGAAGCGCCTATTAGGGAGGCTTTTGTTGGCACATTGGTGATCAGTTGGTGGAACAGCCATTGCAATTAGGTTTGAATCTTTGTCCTAGAGCGAAAGAAGGAAAAAGGAAATACAAAAAGGGGGAGGAGAAAAAAGAAAGAAAGCTTGAACGGTCAATAAATGTTAATCCAGTCAGAACTCGTCTGCGCCTTTGAACAGGACTCACGCTGAGTTTTTTTCACATGCACTTTTTTCATCCTTCCTTAAGAGAGGCCATCCCTTAAGGATACTGCTACTGATCCTGAGACCAGACTACCGCTCACTAATAAGAGTCCATGTGTAAGCAATAGTGTCCACATTAAACACATTATTACAAGGCTTTGTGTAAAACATAAGCCAGTTTTTTCATGAGAAATTAATGTGACTGCTATTATATTATTGTGAGAAAGTTCAAAAAATAAATAAAAGGTTATGTTGTGTCATGGCTTGATAGACGTTAGAATGCATTGCTACTTTTATCTTTGTCTTCTTTTTGCACAAAAATGATCTCTACAAGCTTTATCCAAACACCAAACAAGAGAAATAACAAAAGAAAACTGAAAATGACAAGCCTCATGTAACCTTGTGGGCTTGTTTTGTTTAGAATGATAGCCATAACTGGGGCAGCTTTTCTGAGACACACAACATATGTAAAAGCCTTTGCACAAGAGAGAAGCCATTGCCACGATTTCTGAAGCGTAAACAGCTTATGAAAGTCAAATGGATATGTGGCATAATCTGACACGGCAAGTCACTGCTTCAAAAACATCCCTAACAAAGCACGATGCCAGACAACAGCGACGGCGGTTGCATGTTTTTACCGCTCCACAGGTGATCGTGCTCTGATAGCAGCTAGTCGCAAGTCAACAAATGAAATGAGAACTTCACAACTGTTTGACAAAAAAGTGCTAATGAACAGTATTACTCCAAATACTGTGTATTTCATGAGCGCCATCTTTTAGTTTACACTCCAGTGGATGTAGCATTTACCAAAAAACACACATAGCTTTTATGGGTCACAACCCCAAAAATTCAGGTTCCAAAGATTTAGCATCAAAGTGGCACCACCATTGGCTTACAACTTGTGAACACTCACATGCCCATGGTTTTTGGGGAGGCTGACATTGGCTGTGATTTACACGCAGTGAGAGGTGGTGACCAATTGTCAGAGGTCTTGCTGGCTGACCCTGAAACATCTGTGTTTAGGGTCGGTTGCTGATCACACAGCAGACGAGGCAGCAAAGAGGACAATATAAGCCTGGCAATAGTGTAGCCTGAAAAATATTAGGCTTGAATAGCAGCAACATGTAATGTGACTTTTAAATGTGAATTGTGGCAAAGAGGCAAATATTCTCACGGATCCAAAATTACTTTGTTAATAGCTCCACATTACTGTCTCATGTTGTATATGTGTCAGTGTAAGAATCATTATTACTGATATATCAGAATGCCTGAAGGTGAACGTCCATGTTAACACTTTTTCGGATACAGATGCATAAGTATAAATTACTCAGCCGGCACTATCATAGTTAGTTTCTTGACCTAAGGAGAAAATTAACCCACAAAAAAGAATTGTATTTCAAATTTTATTTGTGTTGGTTACTTGAGTCTCTGTTGTATTTTAAATGAAAAAAACAAAAAGAAAAAAACAGACAGCATTTTTTTTTATAAGAATGTAAATATGAAGCCTTCTTTTATAATGAAAATATATAGTGCTGTTTTAAGAGTTTCAAAGTCCAGACTGAAATTGTTTACTTTTTCTTTTTTTAAATTGATGATGTAATGTAGCTTCCTCATTAACCCAATTTCCCTGTTTATGAGCATATATATATATATATATATATATATATATATATATATATATATATATATATATACACACCAAATAAACAAAAGATGGTGTGTAAACTTGAGTCTTTACAAAAGACTACAGTTTTAATCTCATTATTCAAAGGAAGGACAGCGACACGTGATTTCCTTAAGGTACCTTTGGCCTTTAAGAGAGGGGAGTTCGTCTGGTTTTATGTTGTTAAGGCTTTAAGATATTTTGGCAGACATAAATATCAAGAGCATTTGTTGCACTGAAATATCTCCAACATTGATTTTGAATATAGAATCAATACATGTCTTTGTGCAATTTACTGTAGGTTTTGGCACATAACTTTCGTGTTTGTTCATGGCAATGGCAACAGTCATGAACTTACAAAAGACATGATGACTTTGCAGAGAAGTATTTTATTTGCATACAGGGATGAATTGCAGGAGCCTGTTATCTTGCATGTCCGTCACAGGCCTCCCATGTGGCTGAGGCTGTTAGGGACTGGCGAGGCCAACCCGGGGCAGGGAGCTACAGCAGGGGGAGGGGAGGATTTATAACTTAGGGCCATAGCCAGTGTGGGCGGGTTGGGCCGTCTTTTGCGTGACCTGCCACCTCTGACGGAGCTCTGAAAAGTGCAATCTGACCCTAAATGCTGAGCAGTCGTCCCTCTTTGTCACGACTCTTTGTCATCTGAATGAAGACTGCATACTGTAGTGTAATACTATATGTATACTGTCTATTTGTGCAATTTGTGAATTGCAATCATCACGTTTTTATATTTGTTTAAATCAAAATCAAACAAAACAATTATAATTATAATAATGCAGAGAAAGACAAAAGTCCAGTAATAAAATGCAGCAAAAAATAAAACCAGTCCCTCATCTGCATGAAAAATACAGCAATGCCTCTCAATTAAACCCACACAGCAGCAACCACCACTTTAAGTCACATAGATGTAGTTTTTCACAATTGTATGATCTGCCAGAAAGTCCAGACTCGCCCTTTGTTGAGCATCTACAGAGGAAGAAACACGGATAATAAAGGTCTCTTTATGATGAGGCTTCTGCACACAAAGACACAAAAAACTTAAGAAAAAAGATCTATCAAGAGGTGGGAATTACATTGCCCTGTGCTGGGGGTGGGAAAATGAAGCAGACTTTTGTGAGCTAGCTGGCAACATAACCTTCAGAAACATCCTATTTTTCATTAGAGTTGTGTCAGACAGCTATGCCTTTAATAACATTCATCCCCGTACCAAGGAGAGGATAACTCAAGCTTTAGGCACATAATGAATGGGAGAATATGCCCCGCCGCTGTTAAACAGGCAGAGCTGCACTGCTGCACTCATGGCAATCCTTCCACTGCACGCCACCCTCCTGTATTAACGCCATGCAAACGAACAGTCAGATGCTTCCTGAGGTGGCTCTCTAATGCGGCCTTGTTAATTACTGTCATTAGAGCACGGGCTAGGAGAGACGACTAACAAGCCACCGTCCTCATGATCTCCGCATTTGAAAGTCATCTTTGGCAATAAAAACATGTCAAAACCCCAGTAAGAAAATTGCAAATTGCCAAATTTGCTGACAGAGAGGATTTTTTCTTTTCTTTCTGCTGACTCCGAGCAGCCTGCCAGTGATGGATGCATTCTTGACACAGTCTTGGTGATTAGACTTAAGAAATAATGAGTATCAATGTCCCAGCCGTGGAATATGCAAAAATGAAAGAGCGCTGTGTGAGTTTAATTAAGGGAAGCCGAGGCAGGAGCTGCTTTCAAACAGAGTGACCCAACATGATCAGGTTCTTACTGCTGTCATTTTTGTGCTGAAATATGGCCAGTTAGGTACCGGGAGCGCTTTAATAAGACCGACGTGATGTCATAGCAAGCATGGCCGAGGTAGCTAGTGCATTGCAAATGCAGCCCAGAGATATTTCTGTGCAGTACGTCTTGGTTTCAGAAACACAGGTTAACATGCAGAAACTCACATCACAGAGTGAGGCTCTCTGAATCAGGGCAGTTTTGTTTTAAGAACAGTTGAATTGGTTTTCACTGCATCATTACAACCGCGGGGGGTGTGGGCACTCATTGTTTCCACAGTCAAGTTAAGTATTTTGTTTTACAAACGCCCTCCGGCAGCTCACACTCCTTACAACGAGAGAGGGGAGGGGATGTTTCTCATACAGCAAACCAAAATATCCCCTATTATTGTCGGTGATGCATCACATCCCTCGTGCGGCCTTGAATTTAGTTTCTCCCCCAAAAGTGGAGGGTGACACAGTCAATATATTCAACACACAAGGCCATATACAGGCTAATATAGAAGACTTTTCTCCCCTCTTCTCTCTCTTTTTTTTTTTGCTCGCCCTCATTCCTTCATGTTTTTCAAACATCTGTGCTGTTGAGGACAAATCAAAGGCTCTATTTTACTAATGTACCACTGAGCAGACTGTGAGGTGGCTGAGGGGATAATGAGGGACTGCAGAGATGTGAAACAGACAGGCTGAAATGGATAATTAGGACAGAAAGTTTCTGCGATGCCAATGACACTCTACAGGAAATAGGATCATTACGTTCTATATAAAATCTCTCTATGTACAGTGTATTTATATAAAATTGCTCGTCCGCTTCATCCTTTTCATTACAACTTTTCATTTCATTACAACCGAGCTCTGTTTAACTCAAGGTGCAGCCCTGTTTTAGAGACATGTCAGAATTTCGCCACTTTAACTATCTTTATAACTACCTGTGAATATATTTTGCATAATTACTGCTTTGACCTGCTGGACAAAAATACATGAATACTTCTTGTACTTTCGCAGGACTACCCACTTAAAATATTCTGCAAAATCTTGTTTTGAAATGTAGGTATGGCAGATGAAAGCTGGGGATTTTGATTGTTAGCATACGAATGAAAAGGACACGCTCACAGGTCTGTAGTGCTCAGGAGTATTTCATACTGTATCAGAGGGTCTGGTGCAGGAAAACTGGATAATGAGCCGCAATAGCTGTTAAAAGATGTTTGAAGGAGATATCATGCTATGTTGCTCTATTATGATTAGATTTCTCCTTGACAATATGAAAAGATCAAATCAATATCTACTGAGATTTTGATGATCCACAAGCCACCCCCATCCAGTTCCCCCTCCCCGGGCTCTATTGAGAGAGCATGATCTGACATCACCACAGTAACATCAGGCTTTTCTCTGCTACTGTGAAAATATGTAACTTCGATTAGTGAAATGCTGAACAAAATGACCTGTGCTTTGGATTCACTCCCAAATGTTGCTGTTTGGGTACTGATGACAGGACCTATTGTGTTTCACTTTAAAGCAATTCAATTAGGAGTCATTAGTCCTCTGAGTGATTACCAGTGGCCTATCGATAGAGAGGAAGGACACACTAATTAAAGGGCATTTAAATGTTTCTCGGCACAGAGTAATGGGGAGAAACACAGCATTTAAAATGCAGTTTGGAGGAAAATATCCTTGCGCAGCAAATGACCGATATAACATGTTCACTTTGCTCTCTGCAAATTCCCTTTATAGGAGCATATACGGGAATGGATCCCTGAGGAATACTAAAATATGGTCATACAACAGTTACTAAGAAGCTAGCAGCCCTGCTAAAACGCAGGTAAATATTCAGATGGTACGGTTCTCCACTTTAGAAGAAAATAAATAACCAGATAAATAGCAAAACTGATGCAAAATCATGGCAGGCGTTTATAGCACATATGTGAAATTGAATATGGATATTTCACTATAAAGAGGAAGTGGATTATCTTTCATTTTTAATTGACTGTCAGTGTTGTGCATCTTTGAATTCATTGTATCATAGATGGATGGTACATTCACTGCCTATCATGAAGTTAATTCCATTCTAAGATGAATGGAGGTGATTATGTTAAAGAAAGGTAACTCTGAATCCGCTTCCCGTTTCTGCAATAGGTTGCTGCTATTTTATGCTATCACACTGTGGAAATCATCAGAAATTAAATTAAACATATTCTGAATATCAACAAGATAAATAGACAATTTCCATGCTTACTAAAAAGCTAACTCAACTAAATCTGAAAAATGACACACATAAAATAATACTGCATTTGCACAGGTCACAAAATCCCATTTCATCTCCACATGTAGTTCTAGAGACTCATCATCCACAGCACAAGAACGGTACACCTCCATGGTGTGGAGAGGACTGCTTTGCGTTAACATAGTGAGAGAGATATTGATTAAAGTATGATAAGAAGAAGCTCCAGTCCCAGGGCAGAGCCTTTACAGCTATGATTAAATACACTGCACCCAAGTAGGACCTATATCTCAGACAGAAGCTTGTGCATATACAGCAAATTATCTTTCCCACTCATATAGAATCAACGATTATAAGAGCTCTAACATACTAATTACAGCTCTTTTAATATGAAATCATGGTTAGTCCATTTATTGTTTGGCCAACACGTGCCAAAGGTACAAGATGACTCAAGGTGTAAAATAAAACCTTGAAAGGCATCAGTAGATAATATATATATATATATATATATATATATATATATATATATATATATATATATATATATATATATAGTAGGTAAGAATGCATTAGTGAATATAACATGATATACTGAGATATACGTTTCTGTTATAGCGGACTCTTTCCAGAGTGTTAGTATTTTAGATTTCATGCACAATGGAAGTGACGTAACATGAACCAGTACCGTGTTACAGATCCTTTTTATAAGGAGTAGTTGAAGGATATATTAATCTCAATGTTTTCAGCCAGGCTGATGATTGCAGCAATGAACAGTACTGAACCGGAGGGAGCAATAACTTCACTAACAAAAATATGCACATTTAAAAAAGGTTCTAAAAATTAATTGCCAGAACTATAAAAATTCAATGCAAATATATTTTACCATATAAATATTAGTGGAGGTAAAGGTTGTTGCCCATCACTGACCATTTGTAAATATCAACAAAACTTGACATCTAAAGAAACTCATTGTCAAACATGTAATGGAATATAGCTAAACATATCTTAAATCATTGTCATTATATTATGTTGTAAAATTAGAAAACGTGAAACAATATTTCAATAGAGGGCGCTACACAATAGACATGAAAGGGACCTTTCATTTAAACTTAAATAAATTGAGGACCAACCTAATAATCATCATAATAATGTGTTTGTTGGGTTTCAATAGATACATTAATGAATATTATGACATCAACAGGAAAAAAGGTTTTGTTAATGTTGATATGCCTGGTGATCCTACAAAAGTTGGTTCATTGCCTTAGAATAAACTTGTATTATATACAGTATGATGCAAGGGTTTTCTTTATTCCCATTTCGAGATAATAAAGCCCCATTCTGACAAGCGGGAAAATATAAAAAAAATTATCCCACAAAAGTGAATACTTTTTCCCCCAATTTGGCAAAATACAAAACCTCACGGTGCTCTGAAAAAAATCTAGCATAAATACATCTGAAATATGTTTGTGCAGTGGAACATCAGTTGAGGCAGTAGGCGATTTAAGAGGGAGAAGGGGGGATGTCACCCCCTTGTTAGCAAAGAGGGGTGGTTTAGTTGAATATGTTAGTCTAGTCCGCCTGGCTCATTGATCCTTTATCTGACTGAGGTTTGTGACTGAGTTGTAGCCTCCACCCCTGATATAAATGAACAGAGTAGAGTTTGTAAAGCCCAGTACAGTAAGGTTGAGCGTAAAAGTTGTCAAATTGACTTTTTTGATCAGTATTATGTACAGAATTTAAATGAATGAGATTGTATCAATACTTATATGCATGTATGCATCTATTTATTGACTTATTGTAAATGTATGTTAGTATGTATTTGCACAACTTAATGTTGTTAGCATCAACAGCAATGCGGACATTTCCATATTTCAAGTGAAAATTAAAAAATGTCAATAATGATACACAGATGCCAGCTGAAGTATTGGGTTTAAACACGCTGAGTTTAGGCCTGACATGCAGGTGGAAGAGACTCCACCACTTTATGAAGTTTAAAGAATAGTGTTGCGTCTAACTAACTATATATATATGCTCTGTTGTACCTCTCATTGCACAGCTCATTATTATTTCTACAATCACAAGAGTGAGTGTTTGAATGCCATTTCAGTTCAAATCTAGAATCTTTAAATTGGCTAGAATATACATACAATAAACAAACTGTTTTCAGCTGTCAATAAGTGAGAGAAAGGAGCAGGTTCCCAATCAAGATAGAAAACCTTGTTGTCTTTATGTAAAACTCATTAGTTATAACACTTTTCTTTCAAAACTGGATAATCCAATTCTGCATGCCAACTGCATTCCTCGGTTTTAAAATAACTGTGAGAAATGTCCCCTTGGTCTGACTTTTATTCCTCACCTTATTCCCAATGTCATTCATTTGCCACTGAAGGTAACAAGCCTTTTCCACTCTGTGCTCTGTAACGGCAGACCTTTAATAGCCATTTCCCGGTGTGGTGAGGGGAAAGAGGGGGAACATGTTTATTTGTGTGTCTGCACATGCCTCTCCAGCGATTCTCTCTGCTCCACTCACCCAGCTGCTGGCTGGAGGAGTGATTCATGGGCCTGACAGATGCCTGGTGCAGCTGGATCTGTCCTTGATCATCCCAAAAGCCTGGACAGCACTGTCATTCACCATTGCCCAAATTATCTCTGTATTGACTGCAGAACCCTCTGTGACAGCGCCGTAATGGCTAATTACCCAGGATGCTTTGGGTACTTTTAAACCCCAGAGTGTTCTCTTGCTGTCCTGCCATGCGGCTGCTGCTGCTAGCGCGTTTCGCTGTGAGGGCCACCGCTTCCTCAAGCCCCACCTGAGTACCACTGGCTGAGGAACCCGGAGCAAAACGTCAAGAGAAAAAAAAAGGCATAATATCCTCTTTTACAGAAATTATACAGCGATGCCAATGTAACAAAACACTTTTGTTATGGTCTCAGCGGTGTTTGGTAAGCTGTCGCTTGTGACAGTGAAATGTGCACATAAATTACCATTCATGGTTTGCCTGTTTCTCTATCTTTCTCTGCATGTCAGGGGAATCACCTTGTGAAACTCACACACAGTTAATTATCAAAATGTGTCAAATGATGTTACAAAATTTGGCTAGTTGAATCTTTCTCAGTACGTAAATAAAAAAATGCTTTTTCTTTTACCAAGAAAACATGTTTTTGTGCAAAAAATCTGCATAAATAGCTGTCGAATGCTTTTCATTTCAGTCAAAAGGTCCACAAAAAGGATGCTCATCTACAATTCTAAAGCCGCAACGTTACTTTCGACATTGCGATGCATTTCAGGAGGAAGGTGACAGAGGGAAGTGAAAGGAAATAAACAGAGAGACAGAAAGAGGAAAGGAGAAGGTGAGGGAATAGAGGGTACAAAATCCCATCCTGACTGTTAGGGAAGATGATGAGGTCCCCTGAGAATGGACAGAGCAGAGAGGGAGCAGCTTTTCTTCACAAAGACGCCAGTAATTTGCCACATCCTGTCCACACACCCGGCATGGAAGCCACTCTGTCCTTAATTACCAGGATAACAAAACCCATCCCCTCCCGGCTCCTCCCGGTGCTATTCTCCTCATGTTACTTTCCCCCTCAGCCAACATCGGCACCACACAAGCTTCCTGCGCTCCTCCTTCCCATCAGTGTCGGGGTAGAAATGGATAGCCTCTGCTGCTGTCTGCAGACAGTGGAAGGATGGACACCAAATAAAGTGATAAAAGCTGAGAGAATGGCCCTGCCTCGGTTAGCAGCTCTGATCTTGATGGACAGGGGCACTATAATGACATGGAGGCCTCACCTGGATAAACTAGCAGTTCTGACAGCCCTGTTAGCCATATACACAGGGGAGACCCTTTACATCAGCCCACTACCACTGATGTTCTCCAGCTAATGACACAATTACTGGTAAAATATGTTGATTAGGCCTCGATAAGATTTAATTATTACCCATTTTATCATAGCTAATTTCTCTTAGAATCCATAGATTACCTAGAGTTTCCAGAAATTTTATTAGTTTAGGAAACATTAAAATGTACATCAGAAGACATTGCAAACCGTGTGGCTTGTAATGACATCGCTGTCATGAGACAACCAGAGTATAGGGGCCGTGGCCTTTTCATCTGGTCGTCGTCTGTCATCTCCAAGATGGCGCCGCGTCTGCCCCGGCTGTATTTGCATTGGCTTTTGCATAAGTCTCCGTTGCTGCATGCATCCTGACTCCACAGATTCAAAACAAAGAGGAAGAGTCAGGAGTGACACTACAGTCCTGCCTTGCTTCAGCACATACAGATACATTCAGCTCCAAGGGAATGACGAGGCTGTATTAGCGCACTGTTTGTATGCCTCTTTCAGTGAGCAGGCAGTGGGAGGGTCTGCTATTCCTGGGGGTGAAGGGGTTAGAGGGGTGTGTGTGTGTCTGTGTTACCAGTCACCTGCTGCTAAATCCTATTAGCAAGGCCTGGGGGTTAAACCAACCATCACCATTAAAGGCCTGTCAGGGGAAAGCCCACAAATAATAGGGCTGATTGCTACAACTCACAAATAATAAGGTGCTTTGATAGAGAATAATCAATTAGTGGTAATAGGAAGAGGCATGACATTTTGGAGATGCCTCTGAAAGAGGGAAATAGCAGCATAATGACAACAACAAAAATGTTTGAGATTAATGAAAGTTTAGCCTTATTAACAGCTTCAATCATATTTTTAGGGGAGCAAAATTGAATAAATAAAATAATATTTTTCTTCTTGACATATTGTGATATCACAGCTTTAAATACTGACTGTTTTTAATAAACTGTATTTTTGACAGTGTGCACACAATGCCCTGTTCTTAGAGCTCTTCAGCTGTTAAAGATGATGCATCAGTCATCGATGAGGTGAAACATTTAGAGGTCACGTGTTAGCTCAACTGAAACCTAAGTGACAATACTTTGGATTTAAACAGGCTAAAGTTAACACTGCTGTTTCACATTAAATTACTCATTGCTGCTGTATTTAGACTGCATGTCTTTGAACAAAAAGTAAGAGCGCCTGTCTTGATTTTGTAGCTAACCCAAGAACAAAACAGTGCTTAGTTTCACAGCCTTACTGCCTCGAAGAGAAAAGTTACAGCATAAAGCAGATATTGTTATTCGAGGATTAGAGTGTCAGCCAAAACATTTCCATATGTTTCCTAAAGCGAGGAAAACGAGGTGAGAAGAAATTGGCAAAGCAAGTGTTAAATGAGATGGGAAGTGACAGTTTACATCTCCAGCCACAATTAACACATTGATGGCGTTTTTCGCCCGGCCCCTCACAGTGATAATGCCTGTTGTCAAATCTGTTTAGCACGCCAAATCTCCTGGAGCCTTCAGCTAGGCAGCAAGCTTTTGACAGATTGAAGGTTCAGAGATAGGCTATCATGACAGATGGAAGCTGGCATCGATGTTCAGCTCTCGCCAATCACAGGGGACCTGCCCCCCCTATTCTGCGGGGCGCAGCTCCGCAACCTTCCCCCCTCTGATGGGAGCAGGGGATGGCATTGTTAAGCAGTGCATCTGTGAGACTCAGTCTCCTCTGATGGAAGCATAAGGCAAAGAGCTCTCAAGCAAAAGACGGCCACTGCTGTAAGCGCATTTCAGATATGATGGGAGGCTAGCTCAAGGGAATTGTGGAAGAGAAAAAGTTTGAAACATTTTGAGGAGCGAAGGACCCAGGAGAGGAGGGAGCGATTGCAGCAAGCCTCAGCTATTCAGTAATGCCATCATTAAATTTGATTATTACCTAAATGCTAGCAAATGCCCTGTGCAGTGACAGCACAGTGGAGTTTGACAGAAACATTTACTTGATCAGTCTTTATATCTGATTAGCAGAATGACATTTTTCACCTGACCAACAGAGTCTCACCTGTTAAATGCTCAATACTGAGAAGGAAAATCAATTTAGCGAGCCTTGGCTTGTGTGTTAAGTCCTCCTTAGAACTCATACTACAGTATGATTACCCTTAATGAGATCCATCTGAAATAGTGGCACAGGAGAAACTCATTAAACTGAGCTGGTTCTAATCAGACAGGCTTATATGGATTTTGCAGACATCAGAAATTGTTGTGAAAAAGAAAAATACACCAGGGCCTCTGAAACCGAAGAAAGGATCTGATAATTAAGTGTCTGCCATGCGCTGATGATATCACGAGTGTTAATGATCACTTTAATGACGGTTCACACTGCACCCAGTTGATTTACAATACACCTACTGTGAGGCACCACTGCGACAAACACTGCAGCAAACACACCCGAGCAAAAACAGTTTATTAAATACTAAAAAGCTGCACGTTTGATCCAACGGGCACTTTAAGGGAAAGGAATAAAATGCTTACTTGCACAATAAGATTTCCGCGGGTAGATAACTTTGAGATGCAGCGTTGTTGGTTTACTTGCTGGCAGGCAGCCCTCTAAGTTGTTTGGTCTCTCCCTCCCTGTTTAGGCGAACACATTGTTGATTCAGACCCATCATGTTGAGGCTTGAGGTCACCCTGTCTCAGGCTTGGCTAGTTAGCAGCAGCCCACCTGATGGCCCAGAGGAAATCACAGCAGCCGCACTCACAGGAGAGGGCCTGACAGCCAGGCCCCGCACCAGAGAGAGGGGTCCAGCCAGGGGGGTGGAGAGAGGAGGGTCAGTATGGGGGGAAGGAAGAGAGAAAGGGAGTGTGTGTGTGTGTGGGGGCGGGGGGGTCCTTCAAACATAGAGAGGGATGAGAGACGGCTAAAGAGGGCGCAATGTTGAGCTGTGTTGTGATCGCAGCTGCGTTGAGTGAGACAGAACACGCAGACAGACCTCAATGATGAAAGAAGGATGCAAAAAAAGAAACAGGGCTTCTCACTGGGTGGCACACTAGGGGAGAAACAAGAATGATGAGGTTCCTGGGTTAAGTTGTACAAAAAGAGGGAAAAGAGGAAAGTCCAGTCAGTGTAACAGAGTGATGAGGATCCTCATTCACAAAGATGGATGCTGATATTTTGGGAGAGGGAGAAGGATTTCTGTTCAGTGGTATATATGTATCTATACAGGGGGCTGGTCTAGTGGTCTAGTTGTCTAGTTTTTCCAACACCTAACAGCAGTTTCTGTTCAAGCAGAAGCAAAACTGCCCTGTGTAAATGAAGTGAGGCATCAATGTAAGTTATCCTGGGGCAGTGATGCTGCTCTTGCAGAGAAAACGTTGGCTGTAAAATGCTGTGATGAACAGCAGACATTTCCAGTTCACAAGTCTCCCAGTCTCTCCTGAGAGTCTGCTTCATCCCTATTATAGCCAATAATAGCCCATTGTAGTCATATGCTCTTTCTCTTCACTGTGACTGAATGAGGACACATTATTTACCGAGAGGAGACAACGCTAATACACCGCTGCAGAAAACTGCTGACGGGAAGAGGGCAAAAATCATAGGTTTCCCCTCCGAGAGGACGTTACACTTCTTTATATTTATAGTTATGTTTAATAACATCCCACAATCTGCCAATACACCGCCAGGCTACCTCCACAGTCGCTCAACTACAGGGTGGCAAACTTGGGAGATTGCAAACACTGTTTTGTATCCTCTTTCTGCACTAAGGTTGTATTGACAATGAAAAGGTATTTTTTTTTTTTTTTTTTTTTTTTTTTATGAGTTGAAATAGGACTCTTTGAAATGGTTAGTATTGTAATGCGATTGTTTGAAACAAAAGTTACATAACATAACAATTATACCCTTTTCTATAATCAAATAATTGAAGTGAGTTTCCAACTATTTAAAGCTAAATTCTACAAAATGATGTTTACAAGAATGAAAATGTCTTGTTTCTGTATACTGTATGGGAACACTGTAGAAACTGTAAGGATAAATTAAATCTGAGGCAATGCACAAATTAAAACGTAAAAAAATTAACTAATTAAAGTCCTTTAATACTCGTTAAAATGTAATCTCAATGGATAAAGGCTCTCTCTACTGGAGCAATTCAACTAGGGGCAATAACTGCAAAATGCAGATCAAAACCTCATTGTGCCATTGAACACATTTTCTTTAGGTTTCCATTTCGTGCTTATGTCCAAAAGCATCCGGAAACAAATGCCTCACCACAAAGTCATACACCATTAATGCAGTCAGTGGTGCTGCAGCCTCAGAATCTTATTATCTTAGTTGGTTCAGCCTCATTAGCTGTTCTATGCATATTAATGGATGGGAAATGGAAAACTATACCCCATTTAAGAACAAAACATGCTCAAAGTACTCGCTGCTTGGAGGTTATGGGACATAACTCACTCTGCAAATTGCTATCATCGGGCTCCTGGCAGAACCCTGCTGTTTTCTTTACCCAGAAGCTCCTGGTTCCCTTGCAGAGACAGAGTTTCATTAACCTGCACTGCATTCAGATGCTATTATGGCTCTAATTATGGCACATGCTCTTGTGAGGAACTGCCTAGGTTCCCAAAGACTTTTATGTCCAGCTGTCCTGTCACCAAGGCCAGGGTCGTCACCGGTGCTGCCGCCGAAGTTTCAGATAGAGAAGATGTGCTAATCTCAGATGCATTGAAGCTGGCTTTGTAGACTTATGCAGGCTTATCTATCATGGTCACGACTGCATTAGACATAATACCTTAAGTTTGCAGGCACTGAAGTAGAAAGGAGAGCAAATTAAATTCTTCTCATCTACCTCTTCAGCTGTGTCCAGATTGCATCAGTCAAAAAACAGAAAGAAGTGTACTCTCGAGGATAATAGGAGCACCTAGCAGTGCAGAGGTACGTCTTTATGTCACGCTTGTTCTCAGCACTAGAGAGACAATACTGTCATCTACTGCTATAGTCGGCTTTTAATGATTAGAAAAGCAAGATAATGACTGTGTTTACCATTCTAGATTCAGCAGATCTGCCAACAGACCAATGGAGACCATAGCTCGGGAAACAAATAAAACCTCAGTCCAGTGTCTCATTATCCATGAAAGTATCTCCTCGGCTCCCTCTGTCTAATCAAAGAGAAAGGAAACACAGGAACAAGCTGAGAAATTCCGGCATGAGGTAGATTGAAACAGTTCCCTCAGCGTTGAGCATTGTTCACTCACAGCAGATAGTGAAGGTAAGAAGTTCCTTTGGCAGGTGCTTCAGGCTGTCAGAGCTGTAGATGAGCTCTGCTGCTGGATAACATCTTGCCAAATGCTCGAAGCTTGTCAGTTAACAGTTGGCCAGAAAAAGGTGGACAGCTACTAACCTCTCAGAGAAAAAACAAAGACCAACAGTAAGTTCCAAGCCATGAAAAGAAAAGTTTGGAGTTTCAGAATACAATTTCCAGTTTTGTCACAAGGAGAAAGGCAAGCCACTTGGAAATGCAACGTGTTTTAATGCATTTTAGGTAAATGTGGCTGTGTTCATGCAGTCACATGCACCTCAAGGGGTCTGTGAAGACATTTATTATATACATTGGGTGAACTTGCTCTTTCTGTTTCTGTAATTGAATATAAAAATTCATAATCATTCTCCAAACACGATCATGTTTATATTTTGGAAAAACAGCAGTTTAGTTCAAACATCTAAGATAAATTCAGCACACCAATATCAGTACCAATTCTGTTTGCCATAACATACATTAAATATATACAACTCATGACATGAATATGAGTATGTACACAAATGATCTGATCTGATGAGTAAACAAGGTTAGAATACTGTATCTATTTATTTCTACCTCCTCTCTCCGTCTCACCCGGCCTCAATAGGTTTGCTTGCACTGTAAACACTGAGAGCGTGTCAGCTTTTGGTCAACCTGCTTGGCAGTCTGATCATTCAGAACTCTTCCTGTTAGGGAACTTGTATTCAGCCATGTTTTTGGTATTAAAAGCACATTCGACAAACCACCAAAATTCAGTTAAGAAGACGAGAACTTACTCTCACTGCCAAGAAGACTTTAAAAAAAGCCTTTCGACTATATCATTTTATGAACTGACAGAAAACAAGTCTAAATTTGTTGATAATGAGTGTATGCTAATTTTCTATACAACACACAAGTGCATGAATGGGTCTCTTTTTCATATGGTTAAAAAGGCTTTCCATTACTACTGATCACTCTGAGAATCAACACCTGTAGAGCTTTAAGATACTTTCATTGTTTTGGTGTGCAATGAAAACTCTGACAATGCAGAAACTATATACTACAAGCCTGGAGAGCAACATTAAATAAATGACTGGTGAAGAAAGTTAAACATTTATCAAAGGGAAGAAATAAATATATTTTTCTCAGGAGTCGGTGGACCAAAACAGGGATTACAGGACAGGCACATGACCGGTGGCAAGAAATAACAGGATGCCCATGCTGCTCTGTTTCTGTTGGATGCATCATTAGCTGTGAGTATGTTTAGGAGTCGTTGCATCCTCTACTGTTGCTCAATGCAGCCTATACACCACATTTTAACAAAGGTGAAATATGTTTGAGATCATTAGGATAATTAAAGACCCCCTGTGACATTTTTAATATTTTTTAGAAAAATATCTACTTTGAATAAAAGAAAATTGTCATTGACATGTTTTTTTTTTTTACCAAAGCATCAGTTTATATATATATCTTCATTGAAAGAAGAGTACTGAAGACCTGAACTGAAGGCTTTGTCAATTGAAAAGAAGTTTCTACTCTTTTTCTGACTCGCTTCAGTAAGAATTTGACTGACAGATGGTTCATCCAATCACCTGCCACATATTTATTGAAAGTGCCTGTCCTTTTCCAAACAGTTTTCAATGACTGCTTCTCAGATGGTTCCGTGTAACAAACCATCTGCCCCATCAGGTTAATAAATGTTAGCTAAGAGCACCATTTTCTGGTTACGTTTAAGGCTTTCGGGAAATGATCAAACATAAGCAATGCAGATTAATCTGTTATATTGGTGGATTAGAGTTTGATATGATGTCATACGTGAGGGCAAATGTTTGGTGTAAATTGAATGTGACCGACAAAATAAAGGTGCATTAGAAATATTGCATAAGGTAGTCGACCAAAACAAATACACAATCTTGTAGGATCAAGAGGGCTACTTACTATATGCACTCATTACTATTTAATATAGAGAAAATAATGTTCTCTTGACATAAAAAAACAATAGTTTTTCATCATAACAAATATTACTGCCTAATTCATTATTTCTAACACACCTGGTAAACAGTGTAATTGTGCTCCATAGTACATTTTTTGAAAGGTAAAACCAAGTACTGACTGATAAAAGTTCAAGTTGCACCTGCAGTATGCAAGTTCTCCTGAGTTCAACAACCCATAAAGGTGCTAAGCAGCACCTTTTATTTACAGTGCACAGGTAGGTGTAGTTTTCTCTAACGTCCAGCTGAAGTGGTGCTATGAGCTCTAAAAGGGAACCTCATCTGTAAAGGAGAAATATGATCACAAATTCCTCTCAGGTTAGTTTAATGAACTCTCTTTAGCCAGCTTTAAAACAAATGATGTAGTATTTAAATAATCTGTTGATTAATTAACCCTAACTATTATCGTAATCAATAAATCACTTTAAAAAAAAGAATTACAAACACAAACATTTGCTGGTATGTAAACGTATCATTCATTGATTAAGTTTGTAATCCTAATATGTAACTTTAAGATCTGTTAGCATGTTTTGATTAGTTGTTTTTTTGCCATTTTAAAGACAACATTTTATAAATATATACATTGATAAGGTACATATCTTTGTTAAAATCCATACTTTGAGTATATATTGCCAGACAAATGTCATGTGACTAATTCACTTTGTTTTCATTGACCACATGAATTTGACTTATTGAACTATTGTAATATGGCCACAAGAGTGAATAGACCTCAAAGGCTTTACATATAGAATATGGCGAGTGTTATCGATCCTTCGACATGAGCGGCATGAGCCATCTGTAAATCACTTCAGCTGACGCTCCACATTTCAGAAGTAGTAGAAGGATGCCTTTCTTTTCATTTCCTTTTCTAATATAACAAATCCTTTGAAGTCATGTGATCTCATGATTGAAAACACATTTGATGGGAGCACACTTGCGATGCGCAACACTAATTCCAATAAACCCTTTTCCTAAATAATCTCAATAATTTTGTTTAATTATAACCGCCATAACAATGAGCCACAGTGAGATAAATAAATAACTTCACTGTCCTCCCTGGAATTGTGCTGATGCGGAGGTCTGCCTAGGCATTATAAACCTAATTAGCAGAAGATTACTATGCAGTGTGCAAGGCTGTGGTCCAGAAAGACATCATTAGGTCTTCTGATGGGGATATGCCTTCAGCACATTGATTCTTTTTCGCTCCAAGAACAATGCAGATTGCAGACTTTATAATTGGGCTTTCAGGTCATTTGTGACTTCACTTCCACTATGTGAGGCTGGCGATCTCCATTGAAACAAAAGAAGCCAATAACAAAAAGACATTCCCACTGCGCTCAAGGAATGAAGAGGATGCTCATGGATTATGAGAGCACCAACTAGACATAGATAAATAATAATCATGTGAGCAACGCATACTGTAGGACTGTAAAAGTATTCTCCAGAAGAATATGATCAAGTTTAAGAGATCCAATCAGATATGCTGAAAACCTAAATAAATAAATAGCTGCAATACCTTTTGACTTAATTTAGCATGTTCATAGAATAATGGATCTCTTATGACTATCCCGTCAATAATGGTCACAATGAGACCTGTCAACAAAAATCCTTTTATGTCCTGTTTAATCACAACAATACAACAAATATGAATACCTATTATTCACATTAAACATTCACATGGGATTTCCACACTTCAGTCATAAGCAGAGAAAAAAGCTGCACATGAACCACTGCGCTCGTGCAACCACTGGACATTACACAAGACTTGCAACTATTAGTCGATGAATCAATATTGGCTCAACAGAAAATTTATTAAATATTTTTGATAATTGATTAATCACTTTTTCAATAAAAAAAAACAACACATTTCCTGGGTAAATGCTCTCAAATGGGATAATTTGCTGCCTTTCTTTGTCATATGTCAGTTGAAGACACACAAAAGAAGAAAAGAAGTGCCCATAACAAATGTAAGTTCCTGATTTGTTGACAAAATTCACAAGCAGCTCTCACTCCAGTTCAAGGATTTAAGTAATGACCTTGAAACCATGTATTCTCAAAATACAAACCAAAGACAGAGGGATATACATAGTCCTATACAAATCCAATCAAGACCTTCTGTAAGTAAAAAGAAAGCCTGTAGACTGAAAACTCCTCCAGTATCCTCGTAAGAGTAAACAGCTTGTTCCACAACAAAGACTCCACATTACTTCGAAATGGAAAACTTAATGATCAGCCTGAGCCTCTTTTCAGGCGCCTTGGCATACTTCCCTGTAGTAAATGTAGCAGTGTGATACACCGATACCCCTTGGTCCCTTTTTATATAAAGTAACTATCAACCCAACCTGCCAGACCACAAGCACTGCCCTGACATCCAACCAAGATAAGCCAACAATATCCAGCATCTCAGGCTGGATCTCCTCCCCACATGGTCGACCTGCCACTGCAGATTTCTGCAGTTGTGTTTCTCAAAGTATTTCTTCTACCGCCCAACAATATGCCCAGTCAAGGTTAGCGGTGCTTGCAGCAGTCTGGGCAAAACCCTGCCTCCCTTTTCTGGATCATCAGAACCAATGAGAAGTCCATATTCCATATCTTTACCACAATTTCCCCCACATTAAGTTTTTGCAAACCAAAACCGAGTCTAATAGTCTGAGAACAAAACAAGATTCAAGACTGAGGAAAGAGTAAGGCAATCTTAAAAATTTGACTCATGCACCATCTTTCTGCTGGAGGTCATTAAGGCCCTTTTTTTACACGAGCTGCCTACTTTTTTAACCTTTAGAATGAATGTAAGGATAACAACATCTCAGTTTACACAATGGGGCTTTGTAGCCATAAGCCGTAAGCCTAAAGAGTATGAAACTATTATAACCATAAATATTCTAATGCCCTCTTCTGTCTCCTGCTTGTGTTGCGTTTCGTTTGCTTACTTTGCATTCCTCTATGTGCGTTCATAAGAAAGCTCGTTTAATCAGCTTCGCTTGCTGTCTTCCTATCTGGACTCGCCCATCATGTGCTTGTCTCCTGCACCTTGTTCTCGCTGGCTGGCGTTTGGAACAGAGCACTACAGCCTCATTTGAGGTATGATAATCAGCTGATTAGCCAGCCAAGTCCTTTTCCCAGAGGCTCCTTTGTGTGCAAAATCCTCACACTCAATTGACATGTGGACATCATCAAGCTGATGAAATGCAATTGTAATGAACAAGTGAGGCATAGCATCTGCAGTGGGACCCTGAACGAAAAGGACCCTTCCCTCCTGACATGCTAATGCTGAAAGCTGCTCTCTGCCTGTACTCCCCGTGGGTCCCTCATGGAAATGTGAAGAGATGCATATTCAAACCAGCGCCTTCTGAGGGGGCTGGATGTACAGCAGAGAGCGATGGGGTTGGAAAAAACCCTGTGTGGACTTGGCCAAATGCTAATTCTGAGACAGATTATATTGCATCACGCGCAGTAATGATCTGACAGTTCATTTGTGAGGAGAGTTCAGGATCTGAGGTTTAATGCTTGGGTGGACGCAGGTGCTGAGCCCCAGCTCTTCAGAGCTGTCAGAGAAAGGCAGGGGGCTGCTGTCAAATTATCCCAGTTAAAAAGGCTGAGGCGCCTGCAAATATGAAAGACATTTAAGAAATTAATGCATTCGTATTCAACACATATTGCAACAGTGTTTCATTAGAGGTGCTCTAGTCATATTAAAACTGACATCTGACCTTTCACATTTCTCCGAGGCACTCAGGAACATTCTTATTACATACATGCTAAAGTCAAAGAGAAGGTAATTGTGATAACTAGCAATAATTAAACAAGCTGACATTTTATCACCATCGTTTTCCCTATTCTTCTTCTTTTGTCATCGCACAGCACAATGATTATGAAAGCCATATTTGTATGAGTGAGTTTATCTGAGAGGAAATGATATGAACAGTGAAAAACCTGGAGCTATGTGACAATCACATGCTGCTTAAGTATACCATCATTTCATCTCTTAGTTGTTTTGCGATATCAAGGAGACTTATTGTATTACCATTGCTGCTTTGTTACTGCATAATCTTGCTGTGATTATGATAAGCATGCATAATGGAGACAAATTCCATACAATTTCCCTGATCAACATTTTCTACTTTCATGCATAAAACATTCATCATAAACAGATACAACTAGGGAAGTCATGGAGACTATCAAAGTCAGGATTTCATAAATTACAGAAAAACATTCTCAACACCGTCTCTCCAGCTGTTGTGTTGTGTCACAGCAGATTGCAAAGTTTATCCGACTAAATCCGACTTTTTACAGAGTATCTTTTGGTTATTCACACGAACAGAGTGTAGTACAGTTGGTGGAGGTCGAGAAAGATAAACAGACTGATGATGCCATACATATTGTTCTATATGGATAGATGTAGGTCATTACACCTATGGCCTCCAGCTGAGCTGCTTGTGATGACAGGACCTCTGGGCTTGGACCTCAGAGACAGAGCAAATGGGCAGTCAGCAGGCCCCCTGCTTACTGGGCCTTTTGGGTCGCTGAGGTGTCCGGGGCTGAGAGGGTCATGGACCCTGAAATCTAGCCTCACACACTTCCAACACTGTCCCTAACCCGGTGTAAACGCAACTAGACCCTAGGCTCTGAGGTGGGCTCCCTCCCACCAGGTGTTCGAGATGGCATACATGTCTTCAGGGTATGGAGTGCCGCTGGCCGCCCAGGACTACACATGGTGCTGAGGGTCAAACATGGAGCCATGCTGAACCAGCTGTCGCTTTGCTGTTCGCCCTAGCTCTAAGCCAGGCCCGCTGGAATGGGCCAGATGCGCACACTCACTCTTCCACAGTGTACAGCAACATGGGTCTCACTATCTGACCTCAGTGCTTTGGCATTATTTTGCCAAGACCATTGCAATAAAGTATGTAGCATGTTGTGATCATGCTCTGCAGAACCGCACAGAAAGTTTCCAAACAGTTCCATTGTATTCCCCCAATAATTGGCAGGGTCACTGTTCTGTATTCCCGTTCAGCATACAAGGCTATCCATTAATTTGAAAAGGCTAAGCTACCATGCTCACACGTGTACGCGCCCAGATCACAGACTCTGCCCTGCTTTGGAAGCAGCAGCACTCCATCTTCTGTCTAACTGCAGCTAAAAGCATGAAAGCAGCAGTGAGATTTCATTTGACTAACTGACTGAAGGCACTGAGGGAGTAAAGCTTGCTGGAGAGATTTATACACCCAGCCTGATGCCTCCTGCTCCCTATAATAGAACAAAAGCTTGTTGTCTCTTCCAATTACAGATGTCAAAACGCTTATTTTGAGAGTTGTGATCTTTTCCCTTTTAATCTGCAAAGATAAAAGGTCTCAGCTTCATTAGCATGTGTTCTCTTCCCCCAGACTCAGATTTCCTACTAGCAGCCAGCTCAGCCTTACAGCCTATTACCCACTCTTGGGGCCATTAAGGTCTAACATTAATGATGTGTAATTAGCATATGATGACAAATAATAACAATGCACACCCATTCGATGTAATGGGGGGTAGGATAATAACATGGAATCCCACTGTTTCAACCCTACATAAAGCTCACAATATTTATGTTTTATTGCCCACTCTGCTGTTCGAAGGTATAATGGAGTGGGAAGTAGAACGTGTGCATACATTATTTAAATTAATATGTTTATCGAGAAATATCACAATTACAATACATCAAAGAGTCAATGTGCTTAATCTGCACAAACCCTGGCCGTTAATCATACTCACTGACAACTAAAGTCAATTTTAATACAATTTTAAGAGCTAGAGTTGTTTTTATCTTTGTGTGAAAAACATGAGAATATTGCAAATTATCATTATCGTGTTGTAACCTGTCCAACTGTAACAGTATGCGCAGAAATCTTTTTATCTACTCAATTAAGGAAATGGGCCAAATGGGCAAATAATGGGGCTTCTTTAGCCCTCGCCCCATCTTACCTATATCCCTTATTTAGAAATGATCTATTCAAGTTAATGGCAGCGAGAACTCAAGCTAAATGGAGGGGTATTAGAAGACAAGTGATCAATTATGCTGTAGAACAGAGGCAAAGCAATCAGAAATGACAGACCGTCTTCAAACGCCTCTTCTCATCCATTTAACAGGCTGCCTGTTTGTGTCAGCTGTGGGTCTGGAAGAAAACCATACAATTAAAGAGACCCTGCATGTTTACGCACACACATTCATATGCAGCTCCAACATGGAGCATCTTGTATTGTGTTTTGTGTAATGCAGCAAACACTACTTTTTTATTTTTCACATCTGTCACAAAACAACCCATCACCAATTATACTGAAGCAAAAACATGGGCGTTTTCATATCTGTTGGTTACCTCCTGTAAAGAGGCTTGTGGGGCATCTCAGAATCAAACTAATCAAAGCACCTCAAAAGTAGAATCTAAATGAGTATATTGACAAACACAAATGTGAGGTTGTTGAAGTAAACAAGTGTGATGTGTTGCGAGACATACTGCCTTTCTGTTTTTAATGTGAGTAGCACAATTGGCTTTTAAAAATGTCCTTTTCTCAACCATTTAAAATACAGCACTCATTGCTTTACTGGTTCATTCTGTATTACTGGAAAGACCATCACAATTCCGTAAATGTATTTGTAATTTATTGTAATTTCTATCCAAGTATTAAAGATCTCACTGAAAATGACAAAATATAAAAACATAGAAGTGCATGAAGGAAACAAATAGAAAACCATAAATCTCTCGGTTTCAAATTGAATTTACCTCCAGAAACACAGACATTCTCTCTTTTTCCAAGCGAGCAAAGCAGAGCTATTTGAAACCCTGTTTATAGCACCCACATCTCAAATTGACTTGCTAATGTTAACTTTTATTCCGTTGCCATGGGTTACCGTGTCGTGTGATTTGACACCGAGCTGCAGACACTGCTGATTAGTAGCATCCAGTTCTGTCCATCTTTGTGCATCACTGAACCATCTGGTCATTTATTCACTAATAAGCCCCTAATGGCCCAAATATTCAGCGGCCTGTCATTGTGACATGGCAGAAAATGCCTACATCTTTCAACTCGCCTTGACATGTTGCTTGTTTCACATCAGAACTCGTCATTTACAGGAGAGGAGCTCAGAGGGGTAGAAACTTGACCTAATCTGCAGTGTTAACACTGGAGCTTTGTTATCTGCTAGACTGACTGAAAGGATGTTAATGCATTCATCCTTACCCACTTCAAGATCTTCTTTTCTGCCACAGGCAGAAGGATATGAGTGCTGTCAATAGGAATTTGATGATGCACGCATTGATTCTACGCTCCAAGATGACAGATTATGCACAGCCCGGACTGCAAGATGCTTGTGAGAGAATGTAACACGCGCCTCACGGTTCTGCAGTGAGTTCACGTCCAACCTGTCATTTGTCGCCAAAACATTGACTCCTTGCCATAAATATTGCCAGATGAACAAAGCCAGCTGGGATTGTAATTGGTGACATGCAACCATAAATTTAACCTTTCCTGGGACACTGGTGGCAACCAATTAACTAGCCATTGAAAAAAAAATCTCCTCAATTATCTGTCTCATTATGGCTATGTGAGGCTGCATGTACAAAGAGCAAAGAGCAAAGAAGATGAGCAACAACAATGATTTATTTTCTCATGTTAACTTTTTATACATTTCAGAGCTTAAATTGATAGGAATCAATGTCATTTGTAATATATTATCACGGCAAAATACATAAATATGTGGCAAAGGCAATTACTCATTATACTGAGCACTCATCTGATATGTGAGAAAACATGAAGGCGACCAAAATTGTTGTAAAATAATAAACCCTCCAATACACAACTCTAAATGAAATCCCGTAGCAGCCCTTTTTCTCTATCATTGGTCTGATTGGAGTGTGAATGAGCTTCATGTTGACCGACTGGTTGCAGAACCTCTCTGTCAACTTAACTAGCAGCCCAGGATGGTGTGAATGTATACTTAACTCCCTGTCACTTAGCGAGGCATGCACCCTGAGTCTCCATCAAGACGAGCTAAGTAAGATGGAAGACGAGCGGGCTTTGGCTGGAAAGGAGACGGGAAATGCCACCTTTGGTGAACTCGCCTGGAACCAAAATCTCTCAGACTTATTTGAATGTTGTGCTAAGGGTGAGAGGATACAGAGTGTGTCTTTTGCACACTTATTATAATTTCTATTGTAGAAATGTTAGGGCATGGCTGTTCTAAGGGATTTACTTCATACTTGAAGCATTCACAGGAAAATCCCTATTCTAGCTCATCTTTTCCCTTTTTAAATCTCCCACCATGCATTGGCATTGCAAACTACATCGCAAGTGAAGGGAATCAAATAATCTATGTCTTAAACCATCAGGCTTCATACAAAAATAAAGTTGAAACCAGAGGCATTTGATACGGGAAAGCGAGGGGAAAATGTTTTATGTATGCAGGAAGTACAGATTCAGGGCTGAATTCAAAGCAGAGTATATATTTTGAGTCCACTTTTTTTAGCACTTCTAATTAGCCAAAGTATTCAAATACAAACAGTCTAGCCTGTCTGATGCCACAGCAGCTATGTGGTCTAATTTATGTAAACTTGTTCCATTATATAGGCTGCCGAGAGTATTATTAATGTGTGGCTTGGTTTTGGGACTCTTTTAAAGCAAACCTACAATAAAGCAAAGCCAGCTCATCTCATTTGCTCCTTGTGTTGGATGTGTATTCTAATGAACGGCTTACAACAATGCGACCTGCCAGCGCAAATAATTAACCTTAAGTGAAACCAATTACATACTTTTCTGCCATCGCAAAAGCCTCGAAAAGCAATCATGTATAGCTTTCTCCAGGAATGTTTTGCTGATAAAGAAACTAAGTCGAGGATTCTGGGCTATTCTGTAGCAACAAATGAACACGGAGAAGTCTCTTTATGCTCAGAGAGATATCTAAAGAGCAAGAAGATAAACAACAATTATACTGCTTTCCCTGTCAGCACCGCATGCCTCGGGTCAGTCCATTAGAGATCACTGTTTGGTGCACTCTTGTGCTGGAATAAGAAGTGCGTGTGTTTGCGGCCAGGCTTTTGACTGGCAGTTGGGACCTGGAGACTGTGTGTGTGTTGTGAGCTGCCTGCGAATGCAGACGGAGGGGGGAATATCCAGACATAAACTTCTGCTGTCAGCATGGGCAATCATGGCACTTCATTGTCCAGCAGCATCATTACAATATGGTTATCATCTGAGCTTGAGTCTGACACCTTCTCCAGGACCTCTCCAATCACCCCCATAGTAAGCTTCAGTACCAGGCAGTCAGGGCAAATCTCTGCTTTGTGCTTGTCTGCCTTAATAGACTGGATGTCACTTCTGCCTGTGGAATGTGCCCGGTCTTCAGCTGTCAGTCAGAGGCGCGGGTGTCAGGCCGGAGCGTGGCTGGAGCCGTCTGGATTAGAGGGTAGTTACCATAGCTGTCAGATTACTGACAGCCTGACACCCCCTCTCCCAACTTCCTCTTATTGTTTCTTTGTTTCTCTCAAACATCCTCCAGATGGGAGAATTACCAACCAGAGAAGAGAGAGAGAGGAGAGAGATGGAGAGTGAAAGAGAGTGGGGGGGGGGGATACAAAAGCCGAGGCGGGTTTTAAAAGTTGTATGCCACGTTAGCTTTGTGATGAAGTAAAGCGTGCTTGGTAGATTCCCATAGAGAGAGAAGGAAGAGAGAGGATGAAAGAGAGAGCATTACACCTATTCCCACCTCTCCTTGTTATCTTTGGTATTCATGTCAAGATAGGTGATTGTGTTGGTCATTAGTGTTCCTATACCCAACAGAGTGTCTTAGTTAGTATCTTTGAGTAAAGCTTCATCTTCACTGAATATTCACCTCTATGACTGTACCTGTCTCATTCATCTGGAGAAATGTTGGAGATGTTCTTTAATTTCTCTTTCTTTTTAAGACAAATGAACTAGCTTATGTGGAGATGTAGACAGGCATGATAAAAAATCACTTAGATAATATAACCTATAATGAATTATGGAATCATCCACGGCTTCTAGAAGTATTTTAATGATTGAAGAAACTGTGGGTAGGCTATGGGTCAGCACTTGTCTTTACATTTTTCATCTCTCTCATTTCCGTGACCCTATATGTGTGACACTGGCAATTTGCCATTTTTAAATGAGCACCGGACTAACAGCAGACTCTACATTACAGCCAGAGATGAAGACCACAGACATAAAAATCCCACATCCCATTTTGCAGCTTTCCATTTTAAGTGTGAAAAGCTGATTTATTTTATATGAAATAACGCTTTGATTGATCAAGCTGATCAAATATTTACAAAAAAGACTGTATGCGAGACATATAGAAAATATTACCTGCTCCAACTACCAACAGCCCAAAGCAGCGCACTTCTGAAACAATTACACACATGTAAAATGAAAGGAAATGAGATGTTATGTTTGTAAAATGCACTGATACATCACTGTAGCCCCTGGCCATCAGATTCTACCATAAAAATAACCAAAGGCAGATTACAGTTTGCCCTGACCTCCAATCTCCTCTAACAAGCCCAGCTACTAAAATCAGCTGCACCGTCATGTTCGGGTAAAGATAATGAGGGCGGCTGCCTGAGGAGAGACCGAATGCAAAACAATTATAGTTAGTTACAGGAGCACAGGTTAATATTCTCTCATGTTCCTCTTCTCACGCATTCTCTTTTGTCCTACATCAATCTTAATGAAAGTTATGAGACCTGTCCGCAATGATAAGCAGCCACTCAGGCGTACTCTGTGTCAAGGCTCCCACATCATGCCTCCCCTTCAGCCTATGTTTTGCATAGCCTAAAGCATCTATTAAAATCCCCTTGTAAAATTCATAAAACAAAAATGCAGTGGGTCAAGTCTAGAGGGAGCCAAAGTAAGCTGCTTATTAGCAGGGAGTCGAAAACACAGATCCAATTACAGATCCTGAACAAGGAGCACTAAGAATCAGCATTGGGGAATAAGTATTTTCCTTTTCTCTCCCCTTCAATTGGCCTAGGTGCAGAGGAGAGAGAGAGAGGTATCAGAGAGCAGGATCCACGAATGGTAATTACAGTGGGAGTGTTTAGTGCATGAAGCTAGAGTTGGAGCCATTCAAGTACAAACTCATGTAAATCTTCACTTTGCTTCAGATAGTAAATTGGTGGGGTTTAAAGGGAATCCCAGAAGGAGCGGGGCTACACCGAGAGGAGCCATGAGCTCCAGAGATATGTAAAGAATCTCTGTCTAGAATTTAAAGGGCTACAAATTAGACCAGACATTAGCCTTTTTCTTTTACAGAGCCAGCAGAATGTGAATGAAACAGAATAAATAACTATAAGACGGCTTTTCCCCCCTTCTTATAAGATGACATTAATCCTTTCATGTGCAATGACAGCTTACAGGGTCTGACCCTTTCCCCAGACATCCATATAAAGCCAGGAGATTTCTTAAGATCCCACCATGAACAAGCTTCTGTTAATAAGAGGTCCTGATAGAGGTCTCCACCTCACATTTGATACTCTACTTTACACCAACGCACCCTGCTCAACCTGCTCAACAGATTGCTCTTGTTAAACCAATCAACAGTATTGTGAAATTCTATTCCATTTAGTCATGTATTTTTAATTTGAATGGCACCATGTCTGTAACAAGCGGACAAGACAGCACTTTTACATTTTTTTCTTCCTGGGTAGTGAAGGCTGAAGTGTCTCTCAAGCGTACAATAGTGTGAGCATTTGAGCCCTTTGAAAGAAAAAAGATCAAAGGCGGCAAGTCCTCCTGCTGCTGCTGGTTTTAAGCTGTAACCAGCACAGACCCCGCTCTCCACATCTCGGGTAGCGCATAGTGGTGGGTGGCGAGCTGACTGATTGCCAGGAGTGTACTGTCAGCATCACTCTTTCCTCAGAGGACCATGATGGGGGACAGTGTGCAGGATGTCCATGTGGACCCCCACACCAAGACCATCAGCCCTGCAGGGAGACGGTGGCGGCCTGCATCTCCTATAATGACCTCAGTGGGTAATGTGCTACACTAATATCTAGACAGGGTAATTCATTTGCACAAATGGACAATCCATCACATTTTTGCAGACAATGAATTCTTTGCCGAGCCGAATGGATGACGTATTTAGTTTTCAATACATTCCTGAAAAATAATTGGGTATTTTCAAAAAGAAATCAATAGCATTATACTTTAATTTCTATAAGAGATATTTAGCGAGATGTCATGTTGATGCATTTCCTGAATGTAACAGCTTCATTTGAGATTGGAGAGATTTTAAGGTAAGTGCAAAATCTAATATGAATTATTATAAATGGGAAAATTCATTTGTACATAAATTAACATGCAATTAACAAACGGTAAGTTGTAATTGTATGATTAGCTAGTTTATGGTTATAGCTACAATATACTGTGTAAAGTGACTACAGAGATGCAAGAAATACCAGAGGTTAAGGATGTTAACTGTAATATTATTTTTTTTTAAACAAAAAAAACATTGCATGGCTCAGTGGACTTTTAGGAAACATACCATGTGCTTTGTGATGTTGTGGTTTCAGGTCTTACTTGTGGCCTATGTTGTGGGTCATCCCTCCTTTCTTGCTTCCTCTAACCTCGCTATACTGCGACACCCTGCTGTACTCTGATAAAATGACATACATTATGTGATCTCAGTTTCCATACCGTGTTATATTCATTACGACTGGACACATTAGAATTATGCCAGGGGCTAAAATAAGTGCTAGGTCCTCACATCCTTAAATAAATGTTAACACAGTGGTGTGAGTTAACAGACATTCCTGTACAATTACCAGCCAGTGTTACACCGCTGACATTATCAGGAGGAGAACCTACATTACAAATGGTGCTCCTTTTGAAAAACAGCAGCAAAGTGGCCACTTTATATTCCATCACCTTAGATTTTCCCCCCCCGCCACCCTCTATTTCCCCTCTTTCCAATCAATTTCATCTGCTGCCAATGCACTGATACAAACACAATATCTATTCGTGCAACAGGATCAGACACAAAGCAAATAAAATCCGCAAGATATGCAGTCCAAAACAACATCTACTAGTCAGTGTATGCGGATTAATTGAAAGTCTTTGTGCTGTCATTTCAGTTGAGTGCAGTTTGACTAACATCTTAACCTACTTAGTGCAATTAGTGCTTCATTAGAGAGGCTAACTAACTATTGCTTCTCTCCATAATGATGTGCAAGAGTGTAGACATAAAAGTACATAATCAATGGTTTCCAATTACTCCACAAGTGCAACCACTATTTCAAATAAACTGGATAATAATATAGAGCCATTACAAAGTCTAAGGTAGCAGAACCATTTAATTGCAGTGCAGTTCTTCTCAGCTCTAAGATTTTTTCACACTAATGAAGTGTCATACAAAAAAAGACTGTATTGATTTTTTCACCACACAGCCTCTACCACAAATATGTAATTATCCTTTTTATATCTGGCAGGGGATTAAAGTAATCTATAGTATCTAGCCTTTGCGCTTCCCTGACAGGGTTGTGTGGGGCTTTTACCCTTTTCAAAATATGCAGCTTTTTGATGAATGAACTTTAGACAAAATGCTGTTCTGTTCTATATTGTTTTGTCTAAAAACCTGTATTCTGAAGACATCATGCAGCATGTACAGCTGCCTGAGCTTTCAGTACACAATCATGGCATTTCAAGCCCTGTCATCTTTGAGCCAGGCAGTTAGAGCTAACCATCAGCGAACACACACATACACACACAGACAGATAGGCTCCACAATCAAACACAAGCACACGAAAATAGAAACAGACGCACACTTTCACACACTGGCACAATTTCTTTGGAGATCTCTGTGAAGCAGAGAGCTCAATAGAATTCATCACAGCTGGTTAATAAGGTTAATTTAATCCAATAATGTGTCCATGAAAATCAGTACTTCCTCTGGAGCGCCACACAAAAGCTCCCTGCTGTTCACTGTCAAACACGCAACACATCCACACTCATCCTCAGGCTTCACATAATAACAGCCCAGTCCATTTAAACTTTAGGCCGGCTACTCTTCTCCCTCTCTCTATCCCTCTCTCCCTCTCTGTCTGTCTTTGCGTCTCCAGACCTGAGATGGACGAGCAACCTTAAGACTACCCCACGCTGGGCTGCCCTTCACGATAATAAAAAGCCATTACCTTGACCGCTGACACGAGGCCAAGTGTGAGGGTCAGAGTGATATTTATTGATGAAACTCTGAGCTCCCAATCTGCTGCACTCAGTGCGCATCATACAGCTGTCAGCACAGACAGGGATCAGGCAGCATGATGGCCCTCGACATGGCCCATCTATAATTTATGAACTACACAGAAAACAACCAGGAGACAACAGAGAAGCCCTGGCTGTCCAGGGATTACCCTCCAGCCAAGCTAAAGAGATCTGAACGAGAACCATCTAAGGGCCACTGTGGGCCACGCTGATATGGGGCAGCAGGTAAGCACAATAGCTGGTGTTCCATATTCAGAGGGGCCTCACCGGGATCCATCTCTCTAGAGGACACTGTTGTGAATAATATAATAGACAGTGTTTACAGTGGGGATGTAAAGTGAGTGCGCTGGTGCATCACACACCCCAGCACACTTCAGCTGAGCCCTGTAAATGAGCTAACAGAGGGGCAGAAGATGTAAAGTTTCACACTTAATTCTAAAGAAAAGCTCCGAGACAGCCCAGTGGCAAAGATAATCAAAGATGACCATCACAGGGTTAAGACAGTTGGCTATTTGTAGTCATATTATTTCTTAAATTGGGACATTTGATGGCTTACATGTAGGGCTGCAACTAACACTTATTTACATTATCAAATAATACACCATTTATGTTCTTTGATTAACTGATAATTAGTTTGGTCTATGAAAAGGAAAAGAGTGTCACAAAGACACCAAGACCCACCAGTTTCGAAAACAAAGTATTTCAGGATGTAAAGATGTAAAACACAGAACAGCTTACAATCCTCACAACCGACAAGCTAGAACCAGAGACATGTTTTTACTAGACACTTAAACAATTCATTGATTATTAAAATAGTTGTTGATTATTGTTTCAGCTACAGCCAAATCTCAGCTAACTTGCAGACCATAGTAAGAGGAGATTGTTGGCTATTAGCAAAACAAGCAGTAGTAGTACTATAACTATTTATTTCACTAACTATGGTTAGTGATACAACACATGAAATATAGTAAAAATAACACCCAACCAATTTGGAAAAAAACATTTTGCTTCTGTTTGACCATCATTTTCTGTTAATAATAACTTTTGGTCTTAACAAGACAAAAAGTGGTTAGAGTAAATAGATAGTATTGTTTTCTAACTTATTTATTTTTCCCCATTGGTTTGTTTCGGTATAGTTATGCATTCTTCTCATTTTAAATCCCACTTGACATTTCTTTGTGGAACACTTTAATTGCAAATACACTTCTGGCCCATTTCTTAACACAAGGGTATTCTGTATCCATTCTTGAATTCCCACCCAGATCAAATGCAATCCTTCATCGGCCAATTTCCCTGACACTTTCTTTTTATCCTCTGAATTCATCTTTACATGCTGCAGACAGACATACTGTATATTGTTTCTGATCAATAAATAACCATATAATTGAATACTGCTGCATCCCAAATGAAGCCCTCATTTACCAAGCTTCAGTAAACAGGCTGGTTTCTTTGCCTATCTAACGCTGACGCATTTCCGAATTCAAACACATTCAGGGCACTGTCAGTGAGCGCGGCTTCTGGATCCCACTTAGGCTCCTCTTTTCAATACGGAACTATCTCCACCCAATAAATTATTCTGGGCATCTCCAAAGTCATTACACATTTATTTTGATCTCACATCATAATTCACAGCTTGGCGCACAATACATTTTCTCAAAATGCATGGTAATTCCTTGGTGCAGAGCAAAGTTATGATTCATTTATACTGGAGTGACAGCATAATGCGGAGACGTCAAAATCCATTAAACTGTTCAATGTCTTGGGGTTTATTTTTAGATCCAATTGAGATTTAACTGATGGTGAAAAATACACAGTCAGGTGTGTTTACCTCACCTTTAGAGGGAACGTGTTATGGTTCCAATTAATTTGTTATTCCTGTCACTAAACCCATTGTCTATGTCAAAACTGTCACCGCGCTTTGGGCTTTGTTTTCTGGAGAATGGCATTTAATTTCACCGTATACTTTCATAACTATACTCATCTAAAATATGTGCATTTTATTTAGAGCCACTTAAACTAAATACATGCTGATTTGATTGCTCATCACAATGGCAGAATGCAAAATGGCTGGCTCTTGCATTGACCACTGCACTAGTTAAATGATCATCCAGTTTAAAAGACATTCAATTATCGTATGGATGCCTCCAGAGATGGGTGTTGAGAGGAGGGATCTGCAGTCTAAGTGGATGCTAAATTGCATTACTGTGGACATGATAAAGCCGTTTAACATTGTTACCTTAACCTACACTTTCCAAAGTAAAACAGAGTACAGGCCTACTGTGTGCTGTGGCACTGCACACCCATATTTCTATGAGAACACATGTCAGTGCATCCTGCCAATCGTGACTCCCAAAGGAAATATGAGTTAAATTATAAATGTCAAAATGTTCAGTAGAAGTGTAGTTTATTTGTTTAGTCCATAATTTATTGTTTTACTATATCCAGTATTTTACTTATATATATACACATTATATATTTTTTGTAGAGTAAACGACTAAATAGGTGAGAAATATACAAAAAATACATTAAATGTAACTTTGTCACCCACCTATGTGTACCTGTCTGCACACATTAAACTGAGTGGTGATTTTAAACTCCACGGTGCTATGGTTCCTTTGTATGTAAGCCCACAAGTGCACCAAGTATGGCTAGCTGCTCACTGTCTAGGATGGGGAAAGGCAGACAGGAGGGATTTTTTTTTCTTTTCTTCTACAAGGATTTTTTTGTGTGCAGTTATGGTCCATCATTATTAAATGTCTCTTGTTGGATGGGAGAGGCGCTTTATCAAAAACAGCCATTCATCAGGCACCGTGCAAGACAGCTCACATCTGACCTCTGCGGCAATAATGCCGCATCAAGTAGGCCAACTACCTAGTTTAGCGGCAGAGCAGGGAGCAGGGGCCGGCTCCAAGATTAAGTGCGCTGTTTCAGGTTTTCATTCCCAGGGGCTCTGCTGGCTGATGTTGTATTGATTGCAAAAGTTTACCAGTAAGTATCACAAACAACAATAGCCAGGTCAACGATCGGTGATGCCTGAACCGCTATTCCCCGGCGGGGGGCTACACGTTCAGGGCTAAAGCACTGCCATCATCATAGCTGTGTGCAGGGTGCAGAGAGGGCTCTCTTGAGCTGCTGGCAGAGAAGTGCACTGGCTGTTCCTACTGACATTTAGGAAAGCGATATGTCAGTGTGAAATGAGCGAGCGTGAGATAATTATAAGCCTTTGCATTATAAAAGGCTGCATCGACAAACTGTCGGATTGGCTCTCCACAGAGGCACCCGGCCCTGTTAGGTACTCTTGCATAGGCTACTCTTTTTCCCATTTTATGGTTTAGTAATTTTTTTAACAACCACTGTAAAGACCCATCTTTCTACATACATATGTGAGAGATCCAGAATTAGTGTAAGACAAATTATACACAGTAGCGCAATAGCGCATTTCCAAACAACTCACTTCCCATATTTATGATAGTATGTCCAAGAAAGGAAGTGCTACCAATACGATATATTTTCCGCAGGGAAACGGGAATGCTACACTCGAACACAAGTGAAAGGGCTGAGCAGTAAAGAACACGACTCACCCTAAGGCCATCTTCGGCAGGCTGAATGATGGTGCATCCTTGGCCCTGCATGGAGGACAGCACACAACCCTCCATCACAGTGCCACCGGACCATTACCCAGGGACTGCAACGGCCAGCCGCACCAAGCAGGCCTCCTCCACTGCCCCATGAAGCTAATCATGTGATTTGATGCAATGACAGAGTAATGACACAGATTGGTGGTGTGTTCAACTCGTGATCCTCTGCTGGAGACTACAGAGGAGGTGGTGAACACATGAGACTGCCCGAGCCAAAGCCAGAGATACCACATTACAGAGAAGTTACAGAAGATAACCAAGTACTCTCACAAGTGAAATCAAGATTAATGGTGCTGCTGAGGGATTATTTTATGTCCTTGAGTAACTATATTTCACTTAATGAGGGACATTAGCCGTAATAAAACTACTCAGAAGAACAAGCCGTTAATTAATGCCTCCACATTACCAGTGAATGAGAATAACTGAGTTGTAGGACCCATTGGACCAAATATTAAAGGTGCAATCTGTGGGCTCATAACTTCCACTGCTCAGTGCCAATTCATCAATTCAGCCACTAAGATATAGCCTCGCGCTACATTTCTAAACCAGTATTGTGAAACTTTGATTACTGTACCGCACATCATTCCTTATTAAGACTCATTCGGATTTCAACAAGGTTTCGAAATACTGTATTTGGTTACCTCCTATGATGATGTATGGTAATGAATGTAATTACTGCCAGGCGGCTTTTAAGATACAGAGGTATACGTTTGAACTTCATAACAAATTATCTAACAGTTAAACGACTTACCACTCCTGTTCACACCAAATGGACCACACCAATTCTAGTTAGGTCTTGTGTCTGTTCCTGCATCAGGCGTTTTACAAATTACTTCCAGATCTTCACCTACCTCAACATCAAAGAAATACATCTCACTAACCTCCCTCTAAGAGCACCTTTATCTGGGCTATAATCCTGGCTGTAATGTGCCCTCGTTAGGAAAGCACTGCTGGCCCACACCAGTAGCAACACGGGGAAGGCCTCAGGCACCACTGGAATTAATTACAGACAAAAGCGATGGTGTTTGCAATTGTCATGCCAAATTTATCACTAGCCACTTAATGTGCCTCATCTGAACTGATCCACACACTAGCTGAATTGCCCCAGGGCATCTATTCTTCCTCTTCCAGGGGTGGGGTTGTATTAGTAAGGGAGCGTGTGTGTGTGTGTGTGTGTGTGTGTGTGTGTGTGTGTGTGTGTGTGTGTGTGTGTGTGTGTGTGTGGGGAAGTCTGCATCTGCTGGGGGCCTGCCTAAGTCCTGGGCTGGAGGCGGTGTGCACTAACAATGCCCCCAGCAAATACAGAGTGTAGAAGTCTGTAACAAATGTTAACACACCCCGTTCTCCACCCACACAGCTACGTCTCCAGAGAGAGCTTCAAAGCCAATCTTGACATCTTTAATTCCGTCATTTTTGTGATGATAATCCTTGATGTGCTTGGATGTGGTGTCAGTGGTAATTTGTTCCACGTCAAAGTACATCTCAACACAGACTTGGCGCGAACAAAAATCCTTTGATCAATAAAGAAGTCTTACCATATTTCAATACCAACATATAGAACATAATTGAAAGTCCAAGATGAGATCTTAAAATAGCTCAGTTTAGTATCGAATACAAAAAAAAAAATGCAAATATTCACATGTAAGAAGATGGAACAGGTACATATTGGGCATTTTTGCTTAAAAAGTGGTTAAGATAATTAATGAACAAAGAAAATGATCGTCAGTTAATTCTCGGTCAATTTATCGAGTACCCGACTAATCATATCAGCTCCTCATGGACGTTTTAAAATATTATAAAGATGAGGTAAAATAGTTTTAAGGCTCAAGGTGAAACACAATGCACATCATTTATCAGTTTTCTTCAACCCTGTCATTTATATGGCTGTTTATATCAAAATGACAAAGGCTGTCCCAAATGCACACTTACACTTAAGCCACCATTATCTTTCTGCTTGTGCAGCTGAAAACCTAATACCTTAGTTCAATAATAATGCAGAGGGGACAGCTCATTGGTAGCGCAGTGGTACCACAGAATAATAGCTTCAGAGGAGTCCTGCCTCTCTAAAACAAATATGCAGGTGCTTCAGTTCAACTTAGGAAAAATGCAGCAAAATATTGTATCCACAAGTGCATAATGTCTCATCAACACCGATCGGTTATCAATTAAAGCAAAACTATCTCATTATATTAATGAATGGCCTCAGCTAGTAATAGCCTGTCTTATTGATGTTTGAACAAGGTAAGCACAAACCCCTTACACAGCACAGAGTATCAGCAGCTGAGAACATATTTGCAAGGAAGAAGAAACCAAAAAAAGGAAAAGCAAAGAGAAACTGAAGGACACAACAGGCTACTCTCAGAGGGACTGCATTTATTCCAGCAATTGTCATGCAAGCCTTGTTGTAAGTAATAATGTGGCCTTTAATGACGGAATGATGGACCTGCCAAACACTGCCGCTGCCATATACAGTCTGCATGTCCCCGCCGGCCGCTTCTCACATACCCTTCTGGGACATATTAGCATATCCTCGTCAATTCACAGCCCACTTTA